>NW_005871051.1:15554998-15791308 GCF_000147115.1 Myotis lucifugus | reverse complement strand
ATCTACCTCTGACATAAAAATCTTGGAAATTAGGTTACAGTCAGTACTACAGGAGATTCCAATTTGAAACTGAACCGCTGGGCCCGGCCTCCGGGGCCGCCGCGGGTCCCGGGCGGGTCCACCGCGCGCTCTCCCTGGCCCTCCCCGGGGACCCTTCTCCCGGGCACTCAGCGCCGCACTGACTTTCGCTCACTCGCTCACGCTCGCACTCAGGAAGGCCTATTCTTGCACAAATCTTCGTGCATCAGGCCTCTAGTCTAAAATAATCTCTTAAACTGATTATGAACTTTAATCACACCTACAAAATATCTTTACAGAAATACTTAGCTTAGCCTTTTTTTTAAAAAAAATAAATCTTTATTTTTGAAAGTTACATATGTCCCCTTTTTCCCCCATTAACCCCCTCCCACTTGCTCCCGCCCCCCTGTCCCAGGCCTTCACCACCCTATTGTCTATGTCCATGGAGCTTAGCCTTTAAATGAATAACTAGGGACTTAAATGTAGGAAATGCATGTTCATACAAATCATACGTAATGATAATATCTTTTAAAAAAATTTATTGATTTCAGAGAGGAAGGGAGAGGAAGAGAGAGATAGAAACATCAGTGATGAAAGAGAATCATTGATTGGCTGCCTCCTGCATGCCCCCCACTGGGGATCGAGTCCATAACCCCGGCATGTGCCCTTGACCAGAATCGAACCTGGGAGCCTTCAGTCCACAGGCTGATACTCTATCCATTGAGCCAAACCAGCTAGGGCATGATATTAATTTCTTTAAACTTTTGTTTGTTAATTCAGACTTTATATTTAACTAGAACCTTCTGAAGAGCAACTTTCTCTGAATTTAAAGTAAAACTAAGAAATTTCAATTTATACTTTGCTTTTAGAATATTATGAACAAGTCATTTACTGCTAATTTTTTCCTTCTGTACTAAAACTATACTATTTAATATATTTGTGTCCATTTTCAATACTACTGTGAAAGTATCATTTCTGTATTAAATCCACCTTCTTTTTTCACTTTCTATAATTAAAATAGAATTTGCTTTGCTTCTCCATCTATATTATAAAAGGCCAGTGACCCGTAACACTGTAATGACCAAATGACCAGTCACCAGGAGGTGCATGGAGCACCTCTCAGGCCCTCCTCCCACCCCCCACCTTCCCGGGGCACTGGCAGTGTCAGTGGAGCATTGTGGGGTGCCAGCAGCATCTGCAGAGTGTCACGGGGTTCCGGTAGCATCCGTGGAGTGTGCGAGGCATTGCGGGGCAGCACACATGGCCCTGATGGCAGGCTAGGCCTAGGGGACCCTACATGAGCACAATTTAATCATGTGCTGGGCCTCTAGTATCATATTAATAATGTAAAATCAAAGCCTTAAGATATATTAAAAACAGAAGAAAAATTTAGTTATGAAATATCATTGCTACAGAGAAGTATTACTTTTATAACTTGTAGAAGAATTTAACAATTCTTTTGAGTTACAATAGCAGATATGTAATAATGTTGTCATTTTCATATTAGAACAAGAAGACCTAGACAAGTTTATCAATTCACTGTTAATTGAACAATTGTACCACAGATGATTACTTGACACTTAATTGTTCATAAGGCGGTCATTCAAATGAAGCAGAATAAGCTCGCTTTAATTTTCAAAGAGTATTATAAATATGAAAGCCCCAAAATGCTAAATCTTCAAAAAGAATTCACAGGCCCCTGAGAATATGTCATGGATCTCAAAGGGGCCTATACTTCTATTCAAACTGTCTTGGGTATAGAAATAATAGAAATTGGTAATATTTCATATATCCTGATAGGTAATTGAATATTGCTTCGAGTTTGAAATAATTGCTGTGGAGTTAATCTCATTATCTTCCTTGATTGTCATTGTTCTGGAGGTTCCAAGTGATCAAGCATTATTTTAGCCAGTAATAATAGTAATTAACTATAAGGAGTTGGTGAAATTTTTACTCCTTTAGGAGCTGCTGCCAGAGTTTCTTAGGGAGAGAGAAAAGCCCTTATTCTAGTTACATGTGAGCTTGGGTATAAATGCACCTCTAGGGTCTGGTGCTCAGGGGGTATAGAAGCTTTAGAGAGGGAGGCAAAACTACTCAGCAAGAGAAAAGGAGAGGGATTTAATTGTCCCAGAATGAGAGGAGGAAGAATGGAGTAAAGAGAAGAAGGAGATGGGAAGGGAATAGGAAGAGGTTGAGCTGGAGAGATTGAGAGATCACACACTTCCAATTTGTGACCCACTAAACTGCAGTAAGGGTAGGACGCTCACTAAAAACGTTGTGTAGCTTTTTGTTTTTGTTTTCCTGTACACACCCCATGGGTTGAGTTTTTATCTGGGTTGTGTAGGGTATTAACTCAAGCCACATGAATAGACTTGAGAACTAAGGGACAGAGAAGCCTTAGCTAACATCCAGGTTGTTTAAATTTGTTTGATCCTTTAATTTATTTCCCCTACAAATCTGTGGACTAAGCATAACCACTTTTTAGAGCATTTGAGTCTTAGCTGGGAAGCAGCTGAATGGCCTCTATATCCATCTCCTCACTAGACTAATTCTGTTCTTTTCCTCAAAACGCTGTGCTTCTTTGCTAGTCAAAACAAGTCTCCTCTAAATAAGCTCTTGTATTGTTCTCTCCACTTAGAGTAAGTCCTTAGAGTCAGTCGGTGTCTTCTCTATCAGTGATTTGACATTTCTCACATGGCCCCTAGTTTGAGGAGTGAAGTTGCTCTATCAAAATGGCATCTTTCCAGTGTTCTCCTGAGGCTGCAGAATCACAGTGTCAACACAACTCCATTTCATGGGCTCTTTGTGCTACACAAAATGCTTGTTGTTTGCTCTGAGCAATGAACTTTCATTATTGAAGGTTGAAGATTTGAGAGTCGGGATGTAGGTGAGAATGGGATTATGGTTCCATAAAGAGCCTTATGGTAGGAAAGTTTGTGTAAGCCTCTTGGAGAGTTTTGAGCAAGGTTCTTCTTTATTATTCTTTATTATACTCTATATATAGATTTACAGCCAGTTTTCAAAACAATTCCATGATCCAGAGAGAGAGCTAGAATAGTAGCAGAATGGGCATGATTAACTCCATTGCAGTCATTGAGATTGTTATTTTCAGATTGAGATCTATTCGTTTTGTAGTACATGTGAGTTCTTAACCTTAAGAAGACAGTTAATGTGAAAACATAATAAAAAATTACTGAATATGCAGTTCTTTAATTTAGAATGGTTTTGAATTTGTATGTTTAGAAAAATACTGTGGGTATAGCTATATGTTACAAAAAAATTTGGTTCAAAAGATCTGTCCAGTTCTCTGTAGCAAGACTTTACTGATATGGCCATATGTTCCATTTGTCACATGCTGTCATTAAAGCACCCATTAAAATGCATGCCTGGAGGGCCAGATGTTTCATTTTTATTATACACCATTTTCTTCACATTCACAATCCATGTATGCTTATACAATAGCTAAAATTTTGTAAATGTTTCTTTACATACTTATGCATATGTTTTGTATCTCTAGTTACATGTTTGTAAAGAAGCATATATGGGCATATACCTATGTCTACATTAACACATCCAAAAATGAATCTTTTTGAGTATAAATTTGTGAATTTATTTTACTCTATATGAAAATATATTATCTTGTTCTAAACCATCTGTCAGATACCAATATACATGGCAATTAGTTACCCCCTTCCATTTCTACTTGATATCTTTGCTTCTCCTTTGTTTCCAAATATTGCTAATGGGGGAGGGTGATGAAAGGGAAGTGCCATTAAAGGGAGGCCATATGGAGGGCCACAGAAATAAAGATCTTAATTCCCTGGCCAATCAATGCTTTAATCATCAGACTTTTCAGCTAAAATATTTTATTATTGATTTGAATTGGAATCATTAACCAGTTCCTTTCCCCAGTCTTATGCTTTTTAAAGTCATTTAACATTAATAAACATAGAAAACATGTAGAAAAATTGTGTGTTGCTCAACACTGAAGGGACAGATAACTGAGTCTTATTTTTCCTATACTGAAGGTTTGGAATTTCAAAATGCTAGGAATGATCATTTTCTAGCTTATTCAAGAGAAATCTATTTTCCTAACATAGTTTCTTTTCTGTTACATTCAAGGGAATGCATGCTGCCACATAAAATATAGAAAACTTTAAAATTTGTGATATTCTTTTTGTAAATTTCTCTAGGAGCAGGCTGGTCACCAAAGACTAACACACATGTAGAAATTGGTTATTGTATTTTTTCAATAAAGAAAAAATGAAGTTAGATAAAAACATACTTGACTTTTAAGCTGCTTTAGGTTTTATGGCAGAAAAGATATAAATTGAGATAAAACAACAGTATTTTCATTTTTATTTTTTTCTCTAAACGGAGAATTAAAACTTAATTTTTTTCAGTCTTAATGGATTGGCCAAAAAATACCAATTATTTCTTATTTCTCATTTCTAATTATAGCAACATATGTAGTAAAATTAATTAATTCAACATACTCTACTAGTTTAACCAAGGAAATTATTACTCATCCTGGGTGAGTGGGTGAGTAATTCTTTGCAAGATTCTAAATCACCCTGAAATTCCCAGATTCACACAGCTCAATAGTAAGATAATCAGATAGTTTATCAAACTAGCTCATCTGACAAGACCATGTTGTTTGTGATGAAGCATTTTGTCATTCTATCTGTGTCAGTGTCTCATCTGGAAGAGAAAAGCTGCCTTATAGTTGAGCTTGGAGTGAGTCTTACTGAAACCCCCTTAATATGTCTTACTTGGTTTTGTGAATCTTTACCAGTTGTTTCTTGACATAGTTCTTCTGTCTCCATCATTATTGGAGTGTCTCAGTGCTGATAAAGCACCTGAAAATCCTGAATCTGATACCTCCCTCACACCTACCTGCTTCATAGCATTGGCTATCACCACCTTCCATCAAAGGTGGATCTCAGGTAATGAGGTATTAGCAATCGGTGCCTCATTATTTTAAACCCTGGTGGAGCCCCACCCTTCTCATAAAAGAAGGATGCTGTTATTTTTACTATGAGTTAGCTTCAGTTTCCCAACTTATTGCACATTTCCATCTGGGTTCAATGCATACACTTGCCATGTTTTCTTATCCATGCTTGTTATATGAGGTCCTATTGAAGAACAGGCTTTGCAGACGTAGAGACCAGGGTTCAAATCACTGTTCTGACACTCATTAGCTCCGTGAACTGGGGAAGCTACTCTACCTATGCTCCCTTATCTGTAGAGCATAGATAATAATATTGACCTCACAGGTTTATCATATAGATTAGATCCTGTGTGTGATGAGCATCCAATAGGACCTTAATGTAAAAATCAATTAATCATGGTGGGGAGGGGAGTAGGTTTCACTGATGCTATGGATGAAAACCAGTTTGGAGGTGAAAAGTAAATGTGTGGCTCTCGTTACTGTTAAATATCTTAAACTATTTCATTTCACCATTAACTTAATTCCACATTACTTTTCATTCAAAATAGAGGTTTCAGGTGTAAACCTGAACCTCTCATATTACTAGTATTTTCATCTCACAGCACCGTTTCTATATTGCTCTATCTATCTCTTTAGATGAGTTGCCAGAACTTCCCATCCAAATCCTCAGTATGGCATCCTCTGGTCTTTATCATTACGGTCTCTAACTCTTCCAACTTTATCTTATATTACCAAATCAACACTTAGATCTAGTCAGGCCAAATTTCTCACCATTCTGTAGGGATATAGAATTAATCCCCAACTCTTACTGTTTCATAAGGCCTGGTCCTTGTCTTCAATAGCTCAGAGTGTAGACAGCAAGACAAACTGAATATCATAGTAACAAGTAAGAAGTTGACTGTGAACAGAGATCCAGAGTAAAACAGGTGAAAGGGTGATTAAGTCAGCCAGGGGTGAAGGTGTGGTGGGTGGAAATGCTGGGAAAGGCTTCAGAGAGGAAGTAACATTGGGTCATTCATTTAAGAATGAGCACGATTTCATTTTGGGCAGAGGGAGCAGCATGACGAAAGCCTGAAAGTAAATATCCTCATCCAAAGCACTACAGCAGATGGTGGGAGAGATGGCTGAGAGTGAGACACACCTGATGAAGATGGCAAGGGCCAGGCTGGGATGCTTTTTGGTTATCTACCAAGAAACCTAAAAACAGCAGTCTTCCTTTTCCTGAATTCCTGGTACATTTATTCTTTGTGCACTTATTTTGGTAATAAATTTTCATTTTAAATAAATGTCTATAAGTGATTTAGATTAGATCTTCTGGATCTTTAGAACCAGAAGATCCCTGAAGTCATTTACTTTTCTTCTCAGCTCTTCCCACAACAAACAGTAGATAGGATCGGAGGTAGCATAGCACAGAGATGAGAATAACAGATTTAGGGTTTGAGTTCCAACTCTGCTGTTCTCATTGTCCTCACTTCTAACTGGGTGAACTTAGGCAAGTTACATCCCCTCTCTGAATGTCACATTTTTCCTTTGAAAAAGGGGATTAGACCAGTTTCTACACAATATGCCTCCTGTGATGATTCAATAAATGCTTAACAAATGTATGCTACTCAATTATTCAATAAGCACTAATTAGCCACCTACTAAGGGTAATACTTGTGCTAGATTCCTACTATACAGTGATGAGTTAGACAGGACAGGAGCATTGTAGTCTAGTATTTATTATTATTACTATTATTAATATAGGTCTCTAATAAATACTATTAAAATAAATCAACATGTCTTGGCTACATCAATATCCTGTTCATGTTTGGACCGATTCCCTCTTGCCCTGGTTCTGGAGTATACTATATGGTAGTTGACAGACAAAAACTGCCCCATCTAATGCTCATGGAGCCCACCAATTACACAGTTGTGCATCCTTGGCTGAGCCATCATTCTGTGCAGTTTCAGTAGGTGAAGTTACCATGGAGGTAACCTTAGATAAGACCAAAACTAATTCTTGGCATGCATGGCTCTGTCAAATTTAGGCTGGTTGAACTATTATTCTCCAAAACTTGTGATTACTAAAGTTTCAGAATGCAGAAGGCTGGAATCCTGGGATTAGCTAATTTTTGTTCAAGCTATATTCATGATAAAGCTATATTTTTGTTTTAAATGTTGGTCAAGTGAGTGCATAAAAGTGAACAGTGCCTAAGTTCTGGTAGATGTTCTTGCTAAATAAAGGGATGAACCTATTGATCACCAAGAAGTAGAGTCACCAGCAGCAGAGAAAGGGAGTGCCAGCAGATACTATGGACTAAGACTTGGAAGTCATCCTAAAGACAATGTGGGTCTGCTGGCTGCTGGGGGCTGATTCCAGCAGGTCATAAATGCAAGAAGTTCATCAAAAGATTGGTGGACCTTGAGGCTTCAGCAGGGCTGAAGACACACATTATTGCCTGCTGGAATAGCTGAAAGTATTTCCCCAAACCTAAAGATTTGCATATATTATTGCCTGCTGCCTGACAGCAGAAGGCAGTTTCCCCAACCTGACAATACCTACTGTATACCAAAACCTTACCTTTGATATGTATATCTGCTTTGCTTTAGGGCAATTTGTGTTAATAAAAAGCTAGGGGTCCAGAGATTCAGAGAACTTGGTTACTGAAGCTAGGTCTCCTCTGGCTCCCCAAAATGCCCTCCAAATTTATATTTCATGTCTAGTCTCTTTATTAATTTACTCGCAGCCCTTCTCCAGATTCCCAAACCCTTCTAGATGCCAAGAAACACCCCGGCAGCTGGCCTCTGGCAGAAAGGCTGGAATGACTGAGGAGTGTGGTAGATCACCATAGTCCTGCTAAACAGGATAATTTAACTTCTTGGTACACCTATAATAATAAAGTCTATAAGAAGTTTCTTGGTAAATGTATTCTTTCATGGGTTATATTATTATAATTTTCCTTTGTTCATTTTCTGCTCAGTTTAGCTTTTTACTTTTTAAAAGACATTTTTCAGCAGCTGTGTGTCCTTGGAACAGCTTATTTCTGGTTACAAAATTGTTCTCTCTTTCCTCAAGAGGAAATTTTATGATACCTGCCAATAGCACCTCAATCTACAATCAAGAGTGGGCACAAAATTATATCTTACTCTGTGAAAAAAATGTTTTACTGTCTTTAATTTCCTTCCACATTCTCTCTCCCATTTTATTTTGGTTGATCTAATAATTACTTCAAGTTCTCTTATGATCAATGATTATAATTCCTGATTTATGTAAGCTATAGTTCCCAAGCTTATTGTTAGCTAACACCTTTTCTACAATGAAATCTTAAAAGATGTTTTTAAAATAAAAACTTAAAAGAAATTTGAAAACCTCAAAAAAGATATTAGAAGCAGATATGGTCAATATAGATGCCAAGATATAGAAAACCATATGATATCACTCATATATGGGGCAAAACAGAGAGCAACAAACAAAACAACCTCATTGACACAGACAACAGTATGGTGGTTACCAGAAGGGAAGGGGGCTGGTGGGACAATGAAGAGGGTAAACAAGGTCAGATCTATGGAAGGAGACTAGACTTTAGTAGTGAGCACACAATGCAATGTATAGATGATGTATTATAGAATTGAACACCTGAAACTTATATAATGTTATTAACCAGTTACCCCAATACATTTAATTTAAAAATATAGTTATTCAGAATAGGGCAAAATTTGGATGTATGATTTCCTATGTACCCCAACTTAAACTACTTTGAATTATATTTTGTGAAAGATTACTCCAGTCCCCAAGGAAGTGTGCATGACATTGTATGCCTGCAAGTATAAAGGAATACCTCAATACATTAACCACCTAATGTATAATTGTGAAATTATTTTGAAGAAATATATCTGGGAAGTCATGAGATGTAATAAAATATATTATCTTCACCAGAAAATTTGAGATCATAGATGAAGATATCCGGGAAGAGGACAGCTGGAGAGAAATATCTCTCACCAAAATGAAACAAAACCAACAAAACAACTCCATGATTATACAGGAGAGGTGATGAGCAACTGCTGGGAGAAACTATTTGGAACTTTTTGAATTGACCTCTCACCTGCATCAGTCATGTGGTGAGTCAATACTTTTTAACCTGAAGTAACCTGACTGAATAAAGTGACTCTTTGTAGATAATGGACCTAGACACCTAGAGTCACATTTCAAATCCCACCTGTCTTTACAACTGAACAATGTTTATTTGTGAACCAGACTCCTAGTGAATTCTAGATTGTGACAGATGGCAGAGAAAGAATATAGGGAAGCAGGAGTTCAAGTCTTCAGCGAAGCTTGAGAAAGTCACCTGAATCTTGACAGAACATTTCAGGAGTGGTGAAGGAAAGTAGTATCTCTGAGACCATCGGCTGTCTGAAGAACCCCTTGTCTTTAACCTTGTCCAGAAATAATTAAAGGGTCAAATCTTGATATTTAGGACTGACTGCCTCATGAAGATTGGATTCTTCACAGTAGGGGCAAAGCCAAAGTGATGCAATGGGCATATGCCAGCATGGCTCCAATTAGCCCCAGGCTGGCTGTCATCATCATCACAGAGTTGGCATGGGGACCAGGAAACTGGACATGGGGGACCAGGGAGGGGAGCACTTGCTCCAGGTGTGAAGGGAGAGCTCAGACACTGTTTTAACTGATTTCACAAACAGAGGAATGGAAAAGTGTGAATATTGAAAGAGAGCTTCACCAGCCTGGGCTTAAATAGTCTATTCAATTAAATTCAGAGTGATTATTGATCACTGATCATGTATGAAGTACTGTTTTATAAAATAGTCTAGGCTCTCAAAGAATTTGCAATTTAGTGGGAAAAATAAGATAGACAAAAATAGCAATAAAGCAAAAATGTAAGTCCCTTGAGATAGATAGAAACAAAGAATTATGCTGGATTCAAAGGCAGGAGAGAAGACATCTTATGCAGTATATCTAAAAAAACTTCATGGAAGATGTCAACCTGGGAATAATTTTGGGAGGTAGGAGCTTAGAGAGGGAAAAGTGCATCTCAGGTAGAGAAGGTAGAATAAACAGGTCAGGGACCAGAAAGCACAGGTTATGTTTGCATATTGTAATATATACCAGTTTGACAAGTGGTCAAGCATTTGGAATGACTATTGGAAGATGAGATTGGAAAACTGGCTAGAGCCAGATGGTGGAAGCATTGAGTACCTGAGGGAATGTTGTCATTAAGGTGTGTAAGCAAGGTAACTTCTTCATTATATATACCCTTAAATCACAATCAAAATTACTTGCTTGCCTATGTTTCCTTTAACTATGAAAGCCTGAATATGAAAGCTTTCCTATAATGTATTTATGAATCCACACCTCCAAAGTAAGGAATCCATTGCATATTATTTATGTCCCCTATTGCTACCTTTTATTCTCTGCATTTGCCTAACCTAGTAAATTGTGATGGAAGGTAGGACCTTGCCAACATAGTCACTTCCCCTCAAATCAAAACATTCAACTCAAGTTTAGAATGAACATAAAACTTTCTCTATATATCTAGTGATGAGCTAAGGTTCAGAGCTTTTTAGCTGAGCCCTGGTCTTACTGACTTAAAACAGCTTAACGACACTGTAAATATTACTAGTATAAGAGTCACTGGGCTAGAGTCTGTAAAATGCTCCTCACGCCCTGCCTGGCTCTGCTGGAGTAGGCACTATGTAGTAAAGAAGGCGAGAGAATGTAGGACAAGTCTTACTGGCCTGGCAAGGGTCCCACCTAATTCCTCATGACGTGTTCAGTGCAGGTGACACCTCCTCGAAGGTGTGGATAGGCAGTTAATTTCATGGAGAGTAGGAGGTTCAGCTCTTTTTTTTTTCTTCTTCTTCACAGTGGGGCATTATCTGAATGGTATTCATTCTCTCTCTTGAGTCTGGACTTCACGCAACAAGCAGCAACTGGAGGTTATTTTAATATAAGCAGAAACCACTGAAAGATACTGGTCTGGGTCCTTATTTGAGAGGAAGAGTTGGTTGAGAAGTGCTCCTGGCTCAAGAATTAAGCCAATCGTTGCACAGGAAAATAACATCTGTGGCAGAGAACATCTTACCCCAGTCGACACGGAAGCTATGCCGTGAAAAGACTTCTGGCCCATTGACACACAAGTTGGACAAGTTGGACCAATTCTTTTTTTTTTTTGAGGGGTGGAGGAAAAAAAGAAAAAAAATATTGTTTGGGGTGTTTGAAGGATGGCCTCCCAGTTTCACCAGCTTCGGATCCTGGTCTGGAAGAACTGGCTAGGTGTCAAAAGGCAGCCGGTGAGTACAAATAAGGCAGGGGAGCTCTGGGGCGATGCTGCAGGCAATCCTGAAATGTGATGATGCTAATGAAGGAAAAAGAAAAGAGTTTTAATTTAATTTTTAAAGCAGGAAATAAGATATTTAGAAATCATTCCTACATCTGTCTTCTAGCTAAAGGCATGAGTCTAAACTTGCCTTTCAGTAAATTAAAAGAGTAAACCACAATATGCCTTGGGCAAAGAAAAGGATGCGGCTTGTTACTGGCTGAATTGGAACTAGTGTTGAATTCCAAGTTTCTGGCCAAGATGCTTTAAAATTTTTAAACATAAATTTAGTTATAAATGAGATGGTGAAATGTATGAGATGAAAGGTACAATAAATGGGAGAGAAATATATTTGAAAACCAAAAGCATAGAAATCCTGGTTGAAAAGTAAGATATAAAAAGGAAATAGCTTGAAGGCTGTTGGTATAGAAAAACTTCCAAGATATTTTAGTAATCTAAAAATTATTTACTAGAAATGCTAACCAAGATCCAATGTATGTGCCATGTTTCCAGAGTATTATGTTGCTCATTGCAACATCTTTTTTTTTGTGCTCTTATATTCATGTTTGCTTTTCAAATTACAAAGCCAGCTATTAGATCCTCACCAGATGGGGTCTTGGTAGATTGAAAAAGGAATTGGCTTCTATGAGTTACCATGTATTTAGAAGGATGTTTGAAAACCAGAGAAATTCAGCAAGGCACTATATATACTTCATTTTAGAGTGGTGATTCCCAGCCTTAAATGAATAATATAAATATTATGCAAATTGTATGTGTCATAGAAACCAACATTTTATCTGTGCAACTTATCTCATTCTAGGTTTGCTTATAGTGCCTGACCCCTTACTTAAGTGTTCTGATGTGTAGATTAAGAGGGAGAAGTAAATGTTCTCTCACCTTTGTGAATTTGGTGGGTGGGATTTTAAATCCTAAGGCATTATGTGATTGCATGGGTGTGGGTTTGGACATACATTTTAAATCATTACTATTTTTATTTTTACTGAAAAAAAATAAAATACAAATTAAAATTTCCCATAATACCCCATGGTAGGTTCTGTGTGGAATTCAGCAGCTTAGAGTCTGGGTAGGTTATTATAGTCAAAAGAGTTGGGTTCTTGGTTTTGCTCCTTACCAGCTACAAGACTTGAGTAGAATATCACAATTTGAGCACTGGCTTTCCCATTTCCCCAAATGGGCATGAGATCTACCGTATCTATCTCATAGGGTGAGAACCAAATGTACTAATGTATTTCAAATTGCTTTATAAATGGTGACAAACACTTGGCAAATAGGTTATAGAAAAACTGGGGCAATTGGGACAAATATATTTTATTTGACATAATGATGAAAGGAAATCCAGGAGAAGGTATTATGAGAGAAAAAAAAGAAATTTATATACAGTAAAGTTCTTAAGTGATGAAAACTCAATAGTTAAAAATAAAAGCATAGAGGAAGAGAAATACCAATTATTGCTGATAAACAAAATGCTGAAGTTATATATTTTCCTTAAAACTCTATTTTATCTAAAATTTTTTAAAAAGGCCTGAGGCCCTGGTCATGTGGTTCAGTTGTTTGGAGCATCATCCCATATGGGTTTGATTCCCTGTTGGGCGCATACTGGAGGCTGGAGGCAGTCAATCAATCTCTCTCTCTCTCTCTCTCTCTCTCTCTCTCTCTCTTCCTCTCTCTAAAAAAGGAATCTATAAAAAACATCCTCAAGTGAGGACTAAAAGAAGCCCACAAAACACTCAGGTGAATAAAATATATCATTGAGAAATTTTATCCTTAGAAACTTTAATAAGTTTCTCCCTCATCTACAACATAGCTGGTATATCAATTTTCCACTTTGGAGTTTTTCTCTATTTTAGTCAATTTCTGCTGGACATGGATAGAAGTTAGGGATTCTAAAATATTTTCAGTATAATGCCTTATATTATTCCTCTTTAGCCAAAATCCCTAAAAAGACCCTGTTAATTATACTTTTGCCTGGGGAAAGAGTGTACATAAGCTATTAGTTCATTTTGGGACATCAGGTGATACGGAAGTTAGGTGAACCCTAAAAGAATGGGACCAGGGCAGAAAAGTCTTTGTTGCAGGAAGAAAGATTAGAAAAAGTCCAGAATTTGGGGTAACATAGAGGGGTCACTTGAACCCATTATGACCAACTAGCGCAGCAGTTCTCAACCTGTGGGTCGCAACCCCTTTGGCAGTGAAACAACCCTTTCACAGGCGTCGCCTAAGACCATCCTGCATATCAGATATTTACATTTTGATTCATAACAGTAGCAACATTACAGTTATGAAGTAGCAACAAAAATAATTTTATAGTTGGGTCACAACATGAGGAACTGTATTTAAAGGGCCAGAAGTTTGAGAACCACTGAACTAGAGGAACACAAGAGACCTGTAGAAAATAGTGGTGCCAAAAGGGGAAGGAAAGACAATCCTAAGTGGAGGGTGAAAGGGCAAAGAAAGGTGTTTTTCTTTCTTCATACTTTTGTCTAGAATAGTCCTAAGTCTTGGTATTGGAAAGAAGATTTGAGGACACTGGTGGAAAGGGCATGTGTGCCACTGTTATTTAAGAGGGAAGAATAAGAAAATTAAGGGGCTAGAAAATGAGGATCAAAGATTTTAAAGAAGATGAAATGAAAGAACATTGTGAAAATAAGAAATACAGACAAATTAGAAGACAGAGCACATGGTAAGCAAGTGTATTACATTCAAGGAGAGGACATAGTCTTCTGGTAGGAACTGACCTTTGTCATCCATCAAGCAATTATTTTAAATCCAAACATTTTAATTTCAATCTTTGTAATTGACCCAAATATGCGATTCTATCACAAAGCAAGGTAGTGGGAAAGATAGTCTATAAACAGAAAAGCTAGAAACCTATTAATGGATAAATAGATGATATATAAGAAAGAATTAAAAGAAAAACAAATAAAGATATAGTAAAAATATTAAAGTAGAGTGGGGATTACTGAGGAAACATAGTATAGATTATACACTACAATAGAAAATGAGACAAGAATTTCAAACAGGTATGTAGTCTAAGAAATAGAATGTGGAATCTAATGAACAAAATAAACTATCAAAACAGAAACAGACTCATAGGTACAGAAAACGGACAGTTGTCAGAGGGGTGGGGGTGGGGGCTGAATGAGATTGGTAAAGGGATTAAGCAAAGAATAAATAATAGAAAGACTCATGGACACAGACAGTATGGTGATTGTCAGAGGGGAAGGGGAGAGGTAGAAGAAAGTATAGGAAGGATAAATGGTGATGGAAGGAGACTTGGCTTGGAGTGGTAAACACACAATACAATGTACAGATGGTGTACTGTAGAATTGGACACCTGAAATCTGTATAATCTTATTAACCAATGTCACCCAACAATTCAACTAAAAAATAAATAGAATGACAATGGGATAAGTTAAATGTTGAGTTTGGCTGCAAAAGAGCAAAGATTGGATCTTTAATTTTTGAGATGGTCATCCTCAAAATTGTTCTTAGAGTAAATGTTTCTCTCTCTCTCTCTCTCTCTCTCTCTCTCTCTCTCTCTCTCTCTCCCCCTCTCTCTTTGTAAAATCAAATACCAGGATTTTGGAATATTTGGGATTATCTAAATGCTTCTATTTTATAGGGTTTTGGAGTATTCAATAAACTTTTCCATGGTCTACATAGTGAATTTAAAGTCTCAAAGTCAGATTTTCCCCCAAATAGATCTATTCTTTCTATTACCTCCTACTGCTTTTCTGTTGCCCCTGAGCTGAGTTTCCTTTCCCAACATTCTCTGATTTCTGCTCAGAGTTCAGGTCACCAACGAAGACATCATATGTGTTAAGGAGGCCTTAAGATACTGCTGTTTTTTAAAAATATTAATGGCAACATCAATTCTCAATTACATTGTTAACCTAAAAATAAAAAGCCAAATTGAGAGGCAACAGCATTTTTTTGAGTTCAAAGAATAGCTAGGTATTCAGGATGCACTAAATTAGGCAGAAATCCAAATTGTGTTCTGATTATGGGATGAAGGCAAAGGGTTGTATGAGAAAGGGAAGGGAAATAATTACATAAAGGAGGAATGAATTTCTATTGGTGCTTATAGGCACCCAGAACTCTACATGGATGTTTACTGATTCTAAAAAAGGCCCGTAATCTTCAATCTCTGCAATCAGGATGTTTGCTTTCCTGTTGGCTCCACAGTTGTTTAGAAGACAAGGTTGGTCTGGCCCTGTCCAAAGGTTATTTTGCCCAAGTCAAACAGTCCAAAGATTCAAGGAGCAAGGTGTGCAGAACCTTTTCTCTGGGGAAGTGGCTCTGGCTTCATTTTGAAGTGGCTCCATTTATTTCATTTTTCATATTTCTCCCTTTTGATTGAGATCTTTCCTTGAAAGCATCTCTGGTTAACCATTGGCAAGCAACACTGATCAGTTGTTGAAAGCTTCATTTATTTGTCACTGGGAAGGCTCATTTCCAGTATATCATGTCCCATGTAGGAGGGAAAGTGGTTTTCGTAGGAATCTTAGGCCACATTTAAGCAACAAGAGCACTAGAACAGAGGAAGGTCTTACTGTCATGTTTCTTTAAGGGCAAACAACTGCAGTTAATTCCTTGAGATTTTTCACATCAACTCTCATAGGACTTAGTGATTATCTCAAATCTCTGAGCAATCATTATCCAAGTGGTGTCTTTACAACATTGAGCTACGTAAAGCAGACAAAATTTTATAACAAGAATTTCTAGGATGACAAACAAAATGCTAACTTGAATTTGGAGATTAGACCTGAATAGGGGCAATGTCTGAGCATAGCCAGATAAAAAGGTCAAGGACCATGGAGTGTCAGCAATAAGAGACATTTCTATGGGAACAAATGAAAAACAAAGGTTAATGGTAAGTAACCAGTTTCTGAGCCAAGGGGGCAGTCAGTCAAGAACAATTTTAGATACCAGTGTTGAAGCAATCTTTTGCCATTTGAAATGTCTCCGATGATGCCATCCATTGTTCACGTAGACTTTCCAAGTGGCTTACAGAGCATCAGGCATGAAGATTGTTTAAGCATGAGCATTTGTAGTGACTTATGTGAAGTTTATATCAAATTGTTTACAGACCATTTGCAGGGCTTCCAGAAAATGGCAGCTTTAGTTCGAAATGATTTCAAGTCAAAAGTGGGAGAGAAATTGGAAACATTGGTTTGAAGAGTTGTAGCCAAGTATTTGAGCAAACTAAAAAAATTTAGCATTCAACCCAGTTTACAGGTGGAAAATAAAACCTCAAAGGCAATGAATAGAATTAGTATCCATAAGTGTGTATTATAGCTTCTATTGAAATATAATTTTTTCTCTCTCTACAATTATCTACATTTTTATCAAAGATATTTTGCAAGCAAATTGGTTTTACCAAAATTAAGTCTAGTTTTGATAAACTTGGCCTGATTATCTATATAAATGCATCAAATATGACAATTGATTATATAGACTCTTTTAAATCTGCTTTGCTTGAACTTTCAATAAGAAATCTTCAGATTAAACTTTTAACAGCCTCTTGGGGCTAAGAGGCCAAGCCAAATGCTTGCCATTAGACTTCACCTGTAGTACTTTTAGATTTGGGTTAATTCCTCTTGTCTTGAGGTCCCCAAAATACCCTGAGGTTCTTGTGCCTGCCAGGAAGTGACTTTCCTTACTCACTTGGTTAAGCTGAGAACCCTATAAGCAAGGTACTACGCCAATTTTTCCAAGGAGGTCTTATTGGCTTCTAACCCGTTTCATGACCAACTCATCTGAGGTGTCCAGTGCCCTTCTGGCTCTTAAATGCTCTACCCGTGTTCACTAATTTTGCAGCTTTGTCTTCCAAGGCTCCCTTAGCAACACTTTCACCTCATGTACACTTAACCCACAATAAAGTTTATTTAAATAGATGCTCATCTGGTGAGATCTGCAGAAATTGTCAGTTTGCAGGGGCCAGCCCAGACAACAGGTTTATAGAATTTATGCCTGTGTTGGTCCCTTTTGAATCTCTTTCTTATGACAACACAATAGACAGAGATAAAGAAAAGAAACGTGTAAGAATGCACAACAAAAATTTGTACTCACCTACCAGTAGCTCTAAGCTACTCAACACCCAGGGAACTTGACAAGCATGAAAGAAGCCCTTCCTGAGGAATATTTCTCATGTGGTAGCGAGTTCCTGTGGCAGCAGCCACATGGGCACCCCAGGGCAGTGCCTCCCTGAGGGAATTCCCCTCCTGATCTCAAAGAAAGTCACTGACCTCAAAGAAAGTCACTGACCTCAACCACTAAGGAGGGAAGTCAGGAGCCTGGTAGAATTTACTGCTGGGTGGTCCATGGAAACAGTGAACACAAGAGAGGCTCATGTGGGGATCTTATCAGGTTTCAGGGGACTCGGGTCCATGAAGATAAGGTTACTTCAGGTCCCCATATTTGTTAACCAAAAAATCAAAAGCCTCCTGTGAGCAGCAACAAGCATTTATTTAAGATCAAAGAATAGTTCATCAAGAAGCACTGCTTTAGGCAGAAACCCAAATTTTGTTCTGATTATGGGGGGTAGGTAATGGGTTTTTATGAGAAAGGGAGGGGAAACAATTACATGAATAGAAGGAAGGAACTTCTATTGGTGCTAATAGGCTAAGTTCTTCTTTAACTCTACATGGCTATTTACTGATTCCAAAAGCTGTTTGTAATTTTGAGTCCTCGTAGTCAGGTTGTTCAATTTCCTGTTAGCTGTATGCACAGCTGTACGGAAGACAATGCTGCTTTGGCCCCACCAAAAGTTATTCTGCCAAAGGCAAACATTTCAAGGTTTCAAAGAGCAAGATGTACAAGGCCATTTCTCTGGTCTGGTGGTTCCAACTCCATTTTGAAATGGCTCCATTTGTGTCATTTTTCTCAATTGCAAAAAACGAATACTAAAAAAAGTGTGAAAAAATCACATTAATCACGAACAGAAATGTTAGGTAATAGAGAAAATCAATTAAATGCAGTTGCTACCCTGCTGGGTTTGTAATGTAACTCTTAAAATAATGGGAAAATGAAGATACATTCCACTGGAAATGGTTAGCAACAGGGATGCTAGTTAATGACAGGAAAGAGTCCTGGTGCAGTAAAGAGACAGAAGACTGGATAGTTAAGATAAGAGTTTATCTTTCATGAAGAAGATGGGTTCTGAAGAGCATATCAAAGAATGATTCCTGATGTCTATTGAAGTGAAATCTAATTCCAGACTTATGACCTGAAGAAAGAAAATTAACTTCAGCTGTTTACAGTATTTTCTGTTGTAACTTTATCTAGTGGATTGCACTTTAGCTCAGTTGATGATAGAACTGTTTTTTTCTATCACAGACATTCCTACGACTTGATACTTTTCTAACACTTTGGATCAAGTTTTACACTTCCTCCCCAACCCCCATATTGCCCATGTAACTTCCCCTCAGAGTGACTAGAGAAAGAGGAAGACTTAGCTTCAAAATTTTGGAGCAGTGCACTCTATTTATTAAAATAACTTTTTAGAATAAAACAATTTATAATTAAACTCTAATCCCCAAATTTAAAATTCTAAATCATGTTAAAATGAACTAGACCTTATACAATTCAGTCAACTATGTCTTCAAATGTTCCAGGCCTTTTCATCTCCTCTGGGTCGATACCACTTACTCCCTTAATACCATTTAATTGTTAAAAGAAATTAGATCTACCTGTTGATTATGGTGCTTGTCACATAGCAGGCATGAACATTTTATTAGTTTGGACAATCAATAAAAAGTAAATGAAATGAAAATGTTTTATTTATTTATTTTTACTTTTTAAAAATATATTTTTATTGCATTCAGAGAGGAAGGGAGAGGGTGAGAGAGATAGAAACATCAATGATGAGAGAGAATCATTGATTGGCTGCCCCCACAACCTGGGCATGTGCCCTTGACCGGAATCTAACCCGGGGCTCTTCAGTCCTTAGGCCAAGGCTCTATCCACTGAACCAAACTGGCTAGGGCTATTTTATTTACTTTTTAAAATATATTTCTACTGATTTCAGAGAGGAGAAGGAGAGATAGAAACATCAATGATGAGAGAAAGAATCATTGATCGTCTGCCTCCTGCACACCCTACACTGGGGATGGAGGCCGCAACCTGGGCATGTGCCCTGACTGGGAATCGAATGTGACCTCCTGATTCATAGGTCAACGTTCAACCACTGAGCCATGCCATCTGGGAGAGTTGAAAATGTTTTAGAAATAGATAAGTAAATAAGCTTAAAGTCCAATAAAAATGTGTTGTTTTTATGTACATCATAGGAAGTTTACCAAACTCCAAAATGTATTATAAGCACAGATTTCAGAAAAAGTCTTTTATCTCAGTTTCCACATGGATCTTTTGTATGGATGACAGTGTTAATAGGCAGAAAGCCCAATTAACAGAACTCTTGCCACTTTAGTTTCTTGTTTTGGGGGTTGAATTAAAGTTTATTCCAGATCTAAAGTACCAGACTCTTACTTCAGAATGTGAACTTGGGAATCCTCTTGCTACCACCAAGTAACAGACATCCTTGACTTGTGGGACAATCTATAAAGGAAGGAATAGAAGAGGAAGGAAGAGGCAGTGTACTTTACTTATGGAAGGTTAGGCAAGTGTTATTTTCCAGTTTGTAATAAAAAGTTATGATTTGAGGTTACAGGATGACTTTCAAATGACTTTTAATGCTCATATAGGCTGAACTAATAAAAGGATAGTATTAAGGTCAAAGAGAGCTAGTAATCTGTTTTGTAGGGGTTTGGATATAGCTTTATGGTACAGGTGCTGAAGCCAGGCTGCCTGGGTTCAAAGATCAGCTCTATGATTTATGGCTTAAGGAATGAGGGCTTATTTAGTGTCTTTAAGATTCCAATTTTCCCATCGGCAGGAGAAAATGAGACGATTATATTAAATAAGATAATGCATATTAAGTGTTTTACATAGCATCTTGTACTTTCTAAGTAATCAATAACTATTAGCTGTTATCACTTGGGGTATTATATTGAATTCTGATATAATTGTAAGGAGAACACTTGACAACAAGAATTCATAGTGGGAAAGATATTTCAAAATCAATTTTAACAGGGAATTGCTGAAGGAACTGGCACTGGTACCTAAGAGGAGAGGGGACTTCATTTCTCTTCAAATACTTGTTGAATTCTCATGTGAAAGAGGAGGCCAAACTAAGACAAATAAGTGTTAGTCAAAACAGGAAGATATCCCCTTGATATAAGCAAAAAAAAAAAATCAGACAATATAAATTGTCCAATAACACAGAAGTCTTGTGAAATAGTTAACTTTTAGTCACTAGAAGCATTCAGGTAGAGGTTGGATAACCATATGGCAGAGATGTTTTCCCTGACTCTTCATGCACTAGTCATTCTGGACTTATTTCTCTTCCTGGAACATTTCACCCTCTTTTCCATCTGTGGGTCTTCACCCATATGTTTTCTATGCTGAAAAGACTCCTACTTCTTTTTCACACTCCATCCAACATACCTATCTTTTCTTCTTCCTGACCTTTTCCATCTTTTAGTTTTTAATCAGCTCTTCTTGCTTTATTTTCCTTCCACACTCTTTACTTCCTATGTCTTATTCCTGTTATCTCCTGCTCTTGGTTAAAATTATTTTTAATATTTCCTTTCCTCGAAAGATTGAAACGTTTAATGTCTCTATTCTCTATGCCTAGTATACAGTATACAGTAGGCTCAATAATTTTATATTATAATAATAATAAATGATTACTGTAGTATATGTTAAGCCCTAAGTTTTCTTAAGAACTCTCCAAGACTATGATTCCCTGAAGGGAAAGAAGAATCTTCATATTAAACATTTTACTTTTATTTATTTTCAGAGTTAGAAAAGAAATCCCCATTGCAATTTGAAAATTGTAATGATAATCACTGTCATTCATTTTGGACACAACCAACTTCAGACCACTCAATTTTAATTGGATCTATCTATCTATCATCATCATCTATCTATCTATATCTATATCATCTATCTATCTATCTATCTATCTATCTATCATCATCATCATCTATATATCTATCTTTCTTTCATTCATCTCTGTGTCTACATATATTCTACATATATTCTGTGGTTCAGTCTACTCTTGGGAATGGTGACATCCAAATAGCAACCAGCACACTTAGCTCTCATCTGTGCACTAAAATAAGCTAGGATTTCCTGGAAAATTGGTATTTTCAAGACTAGGACAGAGAAAGTACACAGTGAGGCAGAAAAACTTGTGGAACCAGAAAGAAGGAAATAATTGTTATATACACATTTATCACTATAGTTTGTGTATCTTTATACATTTTGAAACCCAGGAGTTCACACATATATCCTTAACTCAAACCCAATATTAAAGAGTTCATTCTAGTTTTCTCCCTTTCCATGATCATAATTCCCCTGATGGGTAGTGAGGAACCTGGCTTCTCTAAAGGGGCATATTGACTTTTTGGTCAGCCTCCCTATATAAAACCAATTGCCTGCTCTTTGCTTTGCACAGACACCTTCCTTACCCAACAGACACCCCATGTCTGGCTGCTGCACTGTGGGTGTCCTCTTTACCTTACTAGGGACCCACCTCCCTCACTGTAGGGCACCCAGTCATAGCGTGGACTTACTGGGCACCACCTAAGGACTTTCAGACACTGAAATTTTCAGAAGCTGAAAGGGAAGAAAAAGAAAAAGAATGGGACATCTCAATAGAAAATAATCCCTGGAGAAATAAAAGGAGACAAATGCCATGGCCCACTAAAGAAGCCAACTGCCCAGTGTGCCTATGCCCTTCAATGTCAATAATGCAGGGAGGCCTGACCGATGTGGTTCAATGGTTAAGTGTCGACCTGTGAACCAGGAGGTCGTGTCTTGGTTCCCAGTCTGGGTTACATGCCCAAGTTGCAGGCTTGATCCCCAGTGTAGGGTGTGTGGGAAGCAGACAATCAATGATTCTCTCTCATCATTGATGTTTCTATCGCTCTCTCCCTCTCCTTTCCTCTCTAAAATCAATAAAAAATTTTTTTAAAAAATGCAGAGGGGATGGAAGGCAAATGAAGTATAGAGGCAAGTGTGAGGTAAGTTAAAATATCAGTAAAAATATGAAACTGTTAAAAACTGCTTTTCCCAAAGTTTCCAGTAGTCCCAAATCTGTAACTAAGATCAATATATTAGCCCTTTCTCTAAACCAACAGCAAGAAAAGCTATGACTCATCAGTTTAGCATTTGGATCCTTGGCACACATCTTCTTCCAGGTTATTTATGATAATATTTAGAATGGTGTTGAGAGCAATCCTGCTGCTATGAAAATTTAAATTTTGTTTGTTTCTGGCTTTTGTGATTAACTTGTCAGCCTTAACATTACTGTGATCACAGTGTGAATGGCTTTGTATTTGTTATCCTTCTAAAATGCAGTATTCAGAAATGTTCTTCAAACCTCTCTGACCTACAATCCCAGGGGAAATCTTGTGATAATAAATTGCTTATAGGCTAGCTGTGGTTTTTATCTGTAACAGAGTCAAAAATGCCTTAAACTACACTGATATAGATTACATTTTGGGCTGAACTTAAATCGTGTCAAAAATTCAAAATTTACCAAAACCTCTTCATGAAGCCATCAAATTAGGGCCTAATCTCTAAATTTATGGGGAACTCATACATCTTAACAAAAAGAAGGTAAACAATCCAATCAAAAAATGGGCAAAGGACTTAAATAGACACCTTTCGAAAGTTGACATACGGAAGGCCGAGAGACATATGAAAACATGCTCTAAGTCGCTAATCATCTGAGAGATGAAAATCAAAATGACAACGAGGTACCATCTCACACCTGTCAGAATGGCTATCATCAACAAATCAACAAAGGACAAGTGCTGGTGAGGATGTGGAGAAAAAGGATCCCTTGTGCACTGTTGGTGGGGTTGCAGACTGGTACAGCCATTATGGAAAACAGTATTGAGTTTCCTCAAAAAATTCCACAAATGAGTGAGATCATGTGATATGATGAGTGGTTTAGAAAACTGTGGTACATTTACACAATGGAATACTATGCTGCTGTAAAAAACAAGGAACTCTTACTGTTTACAACAGCATGGATGGAACTGGAGAGCAGTATGCTAAGTGAAATAAGCCAGTCAGAGAAAGATAAATATCACATGATCTCACTCATTTGTGGAATATAACGAACATTATAAACTGATGAACAAAAATAGATACAGAGACAAAGGAGCATCAAACCGACTGTCAAGCTTCAGTGGGAAGGCAAGGGAGGGAGTGAGGGGAGGGGTAAGAGATCAACCAAAGGACTTGTGTGCATGTGTATAAGCCTAACCAATGGACACAGGCACTAGGGGAGTAAGGGCATGTGCCAGGGGGCCGGGGTTGGCTGGGGGAGATCAATGGGGGAAAAGGAGACATATGTACTACTATATGTAATATTTTAAACAATAGATAAAACTTAAAGCCATCAAATTAGATAAGCCAAAAGACCACTTAAAGATATCCCACGACATAGTCTCCTTATTTAAATGTGAATGTACATTTGTGTTGATACAATTAATCTCAGTTGCTCACTGAGTTCTCATGAGGTTACTATAGAAACATTAATAGATGCTCCTGAAAGTAGCTATAGGTTTCTACTCAGATGAATCATTTTTTAAAAAGAATAACTATGGCTTCAAATATAAGACCAATAAATCCACAGACATTACATTTTTATAACCTTAATTCTTTATAGTCTGCATTTCAAATGAGTCACATTGAATAAAGATGATATCTTGTATCAGATCTAGGATCCTTAAAACATAGACTTTAATTTTTAAATATATCACACTAGACTAGAATAATAACACATTATATCTATATCTATATCATCTATATCTATATCTATATCTATATCTATATCTATATCATCTATATCTATCTATATATATATATTTCAGAGAGGAAGGGAGAGGGAGAGAGAGAAGCATCAATGATGAGAGAGAATCATTGAATGACTGCCTCCTGCACTCCCCACACTGGGGATTGAGCCTGAAATCCAGGCACATACTGTGACTGAGAATTGAACAGTGATCTCCTGGTTCATAGGTCAATGCTCAACCACTGAGCCATGCCAGCCTGGGCACATTTTATATTTTTTATAGCACTTGTATTTTTGCAATACACTTCCTGTAATTCTTTCTTACTTGTTTCTCAGAGCAGTTTGATAATTTAAAAAAAGACCTAGCCTAAGTATTTTGATATTCAGATCCTGCTCTACTTCCCAACTGAGTACGTGACTTTGGATAATTTTATGCTAACCGTCTGTATCCCAGAGAAGAAAAAAGGGAGTTGAATGAGATCAAGGCTTCTTAACCTCAAATATGCTATGGATCTCTTTGGCAGCCTGGTGAAATGTATGGCTCCTCTAAGAATAATGTTTTTAAATCAATAAAATAAGTAGCACTACAAATAAAACAAATTATATTGGAATTCAGTTATTAAGGTATTTAAAAGCAAATTTAGGATATGGTAATATGTTTCTTTATTATAGCATTAACTAACTAAATATTATGAACCCATAACTACTGTAATTTTAATTTCACAATAATTGTAAACAACACTTGGAGGTCTCTACAACAACACTAATGTTCTTTGAAAATATCCCTGGTTTCTATTGGTGAGCAAGTCACAGGTACTTCTAATCACACTTTGGTTTGTTGACTACATCCATCATCAATAGAAATGCTAAATTTCAATCACAAGCTGGAGAAAATAAAAATGTGATCTTTTTTTCCCTATCCAGGTTTATGAATGCCCTAAATTCTATTCATTAATTGATCTCAAGGGAGTTTTCCAACAAAAATATTCCAGGACTTTATAAACAGTCCTGCCAGTTAGGAGCGTGGCGCACATTTAGAACTGCTCTACTCCCAGTGTGGTGCTTGGGCACAGCACCAGCAGCACCCATCTGGAGCTTAATAGAAAAGCAGGGTTTCTGACTCCACCTCTGGTCTACTGAATCCCATTCTACTTGCATACATGATCCTAGGTGACGTGGTATGCACTGACGTGGAATGCACATTAGTACTTGAGAAGCGCTGTATAGGTTAGGCTGTTTGGTCAGTCTGGAAGCTTTTCAGCTAAGACCAAACCCAGCACCTCAGGATTCCTTACATCAAGAGTCAACTTCTTCTTTTTTTAAAACCCAAAGTCTAAGACGATAGTGACAGGCCTGCTAGCAAGGAGAGCAGTGCTATTAGACACAGAATGGAGATATCCAGAGAAAATTGAGATCAGGAGTTTCCTAAGGATCAATACTTGAATGGGTCTAGATTGTTTTGGAGAATTAAAGAGCCCCAGGCAGTAACTTGAGATTTGGCAGAAGCAAGCTGTCTCTGAAAAGTGGGGGAGGAATGATAGCAAGTCTGATTGCATAACCAGGCAGAAACAGAGTTCCAAGTTTTACTTTATTAAGTCTAGGCAAGGTTCTGTACAGCTTGGTTTGTGTGCTATAACTGTTTGCATACCACAGTTAATGGTTCTTTTGTGAATACATGTTTGAAAAATTTTATAGGTATGTAAAATATTAAGCAGTTGATGTCTTATGCAACAAATCATGTCTACATGGGGAGGAAAGCCACTCTTGAAGTGTCTTACAGTAAAGTTCTCTGATAGAAATTTAATGCAGTATCAGTATACATTTTTTAGTATTTATTTCGTACCAGTGAAAATTCAGGGATCTATAAGACACTGTTCCTGCCATAAAAGAGTTGCCAACTTATTTTGTGAGTCAGGCAGAAAAATATTGATGGTAAGAGTATGTTAGGTTTTATGATAGAAGCAGACACAAGATGCTATTTATAGAAGTATGCTGGGGATGTTGCATAAAACTTGAAGTTCCTGTTTACTCATTTACTGATACTCATTGACACAATTATTCATTTATTTATTTGTTCAATGATGTCTATTGAATCATTATTCAATGTCATCCACTAATCTTGTTGGCTGAGCATAAAATGTTGACTTTGGAAATGGTAAAAGAGGTCTAAGAGGTGTCTACGTTACAATCGTGTTGGGTTTTGTATGCCCTGTTTAGAATGCTGAGCCTTATCCAACAAGCAACTGGGAAAACATCAGATTTTAAGTAAAGAACTTACTGATCAGATTTGAATTTTAATATCATCACTCTTGGGGTAGTCATGATAGGTGACTGGAAAGGGGTCTTCAGAAGATCATTTTAAAGTTTCAAGCCTGGAAAAAAAAATCTTGTGTTCATTTATAGATCTCTTTCATTTAAAAAAAATCACTCTTTTCTTTTTTATTAAGAATATTTACAGGCAAATACTTGTTTTGTGTTGGAATGTTATAGTATGATGTATTTCTTGTCAGGTTTTCTGGTTCAGCAATTCAGCAATATAATTAATATTTTTTTCTTATCATTATTTTGCAGCTTTGGACACTTGTCTTGATTTTATGGCCAGTCATTATTTTTATAATTTTGGCTATTACCCGGACCAAATTTCCTCCAAGAGCAAAACAAACTTGTAAGTAAATGAGAATCCCCCCTAATTTTTGAATTGTAGTTAAAAATATTTTGATACTACTTTAGTGTTTCATTCTAATTTTTTTAAAATAGTGTTTCCTCTTGAAAGCATTTATATAAATACTTAGTATGTTTTTTTCATATTTTTGAATTTGGAAGAAAGATGAGCCTGTGATATTTATTTAGGAAAATACAAAGCATGTAGAAGCTGTGCTTTATCTGTAAAATATGGACTCATTCATTATTCATCTCATAGATCTCACCATGGTCTGCACGACACAAACAAGCAGCAGTCTCAGCTAGATCATTGTTTACTTTTGTGCTGTAGCAGAAACTATAGACTGGTATTTGATCAACTGAATGAATGAAATCCAGAGTTCCACAAAAAAATCTATTATCTCTCCTCAGGGCAGATACTGGAATGGTGCAAATGTGTCAACACAGTTTGAGAGGATTGGTTTCCAATTAGTGTTATTTTAGTTACATTTAGTCATTGCCAAGTGATAAATTGGGCTTAATACCCCAGAATGAAAATGCAGAAAAAATTCAGACAAGTCCTTAGAACTTAGGGAGGTGAGCTTTTTAACCTCAATGATTTGACCAATGTTGTTTTTGCTTTTGTTCTTAAACTTTGGAGCTAATTTTCTCAGTAGTAATACTTAAGTATTTTTATAAGAATACTTATAAAGTATTTTACTGAAGTAAATCCTTTTACTTAAGAAGTCAGGTGAGATGTTTTATGTTTCACAAAAGTTATCTTATAAAGATCCTCATTGATTAAATTTCTGTAAAACAGATTGTATTTCAGATAAAGTATGACCATATGCTATATAAAAGAATACTATGCTGAATTATTTGTAAACAGAATAATGAGCTATTGACACTAAAAAAGTGTATTGCTTTTCAATCACTTAGTCCTAAGAAATAAGACGAGAACCATGGTGGACTCTACTTAAATCATGCACAATAGGATAATTCAAAAGAAAATATCAAGTCAATTAGTGTAAAACATTTAAACTCTTGGTGCTAGAATAAATAATTCCTTTTATTTTAATAGTACTTCATCATTTCTGAAGGACTTTTGCACAGGTAATTATGTAGAGTTGTTGATGAGATTTTACTTGGTTATAAAAACAGCATAATTTTGTTCTCATCATATTGTGTGTATATTAGTTCTTTATAGAAGATTAATTCCATTGTACACATTAGAATTAATATTCTTGCATATCTTAAGTAGCATAAACTTCAGAAGTAATGCATTCATTACATAAGTACAGACACTGTTTGAACTATTCTGGTTTAAGATGCTAATGATCAATTTGTTAATGATAGTGGAATTTATAGCTCCTTCCTCAACTTATTTTCACCAATTTATTGCTTTTTAGGATATTCAGTTATATCAAGTTCCTTTTATAAACTTCCAAGAGAGAAATATAAGATGTGTGAGGGAGTAGTCTTATTCTAATTGGCGCTAGTTGATAGACGTTAGAGAGTCATGCGAAAATGATGAAAACCCCTTACAATTCCACTAACATACAAAGAAAAGAAGAATAGAATCACTATGTGACCAATGCCTTATAGGCCTAATCTGCAAGGGTCTGGAAAAACACGATACCCAAAAGAAGATGAATACCAATTTATACCATTGTCATACTCTAGTAATAATTAGCTATGAGGTGATTATATGTATGTTTGTGGATAGGAGAGAACAAAGTTATAGGAAAGTTCAAACATTGAATATATTTTTGCTAGTCTCTCAGATCTTATAAGACTCAGTCTAACCTATAATTTATTGGTTTGTTATTAGATTTGGAAGGGACTCTCACTTTACAGATGAGAACACTGGGACCCAGGAAGATTGTAATTGGCCAAAATTCAATCATGTGGGATAGGAGAGAAAGGTTTTGAAAACTACCTTTATTTATTCTTTGTCCATCAGATTTATAAAGTAGCTTACCCTCTTATACAAAGAGCCGCATACAAATTATGTCTAAGATTTCAACCCATCATACACAATCAATAGAATATAAAATGTAATTTTATATTTGGAGGTGCTATTTTGTAGAGTAATTTAGAGAACCTAAAACTAGTATAGCCAGTTACTTATTCTTCTTGTAATAGAGAATAACTTCAAAATGCCAATTCAAAAAAAAATGGCGATTCGAATTTAGGTATTTTTATTTTTATTTTTTGTAATTGTGATTTTTATTTCTCATGTCCATTATATCAAAAGATTAAAATTAGTACTAATAATAAGCATTTCTTGATCTCAGACTATGCGCCAGGCACTTAGCACAGGTAATGGCAATATTAGTCATTTCACAGTGCACAGAGATTAAGTGACTGGATCAAGATTGCACAAGTAAGAAGTGATGATGTCAGGATTTGAACCTAGGTTCCAGAGTCTGGTTTTCAGCCCATGGACTCATATTTTTTACATCTAGTAGTCAGTACTAATTTCTCATGTTGCATTACGTAGGTTTGAAAGAGTAGACTAAAAAATAGAAATTAGGAATATACACACTTCTCTGTATCATGAAATCAAAAGATATAAGGAAGAGGTACATTCCAATGTGTGTATCAGAGTTATCCTAAATATTAGTATTCAATGTATAATGCTGCCTCTGTCTGGTGAATTCTGCATGAGCCACTGTAGTTGTAGTACCATAGAAATCAGGTCCCCTTGACAGAGTTAAACTCCTTTCTGGGCTACAGTGACTTCCTCAGTGCTAGTTGGGCAACAGAGAAATGAAGATGAAACTTCAGACTACACCCCAGCTGAAACTCAGCTGTGGTGAGAACGGGAGTTGTCATCTTGTGGGCACATTCTACTCTCCGAATGGCCGGGCGGGTTTGTAGGACTGACAAATCAAAGGAAGCTGCTGCAGCCTTGGCCACGGTAAGCACCAGTCCAGAGCAAAATGTTTCCTTTTGGCATCATCTGCTTTCACTTACTCCCTTTTGTGTTGCCACCAACAGCTTAGGTAACTGGCCTGGGCAGATGAGTTCCAGGTAAAGAAAGCTTCCAAAGCTTCCAAAGCCAGGCTTCTCATTCACACGGGGGAAAATGGGCTGAGGCCGCACGTTTGAAAGAATTCCAACCTCTTACAATCTCTACATGCAGTGGCTTGTCAAGAGGCAAACTTAAAGCCAAAATACCATGCTCAGGAGCAAAGGCAAACAAAACAAAACAAAACTCTCCAAAATGCATTTAGACTAAGCCAAGCGGTAATGTTCAGTGAGTTAATTTTGTCTCCTTTTAATACATTTGTACCTCTGAAAATGCAGGCGAGAAGTTCCTAATTACTGTGGAGCTGACTACTTTTAAGAACAGTAAAACCCTGCCATAATAAGATAAGTGGACTCCAAAAATGCAGTTCTGCCAAACAGGGAGTCGCATTTTTACGAAGTTAATGAAAAACAATATTTTACAAGTGGTAGAAAATACCACTAAAAGCACAGTGGAAGTTATTCTGTACAAGTATAGCCGCACACTGAATTAAACCCCAACTATCTTGAGGCTGTTACTTTCTAGTACCCCTCCCCCTTCGGAATATAAGAAAATTTGCCCACCCCACATCTGAAAATAGGGGTTGGTAAAGGCAGAAGCCAACTAGTAATTGAATTATTTTCAAATTTGTGTTATCATAAGGTTATACTGAGTACCACCCATCCAGATGTGACTCAGTGGCTTTGGTCAATGCAAGATTGACATTCTTAGTATGTCTTTTGACCTCTAGGCATACCTTTTGTCTTCAGGGACAAATAAAAATAATCATAGGGGTGAACATTTATTGAATGCTTTACCATGTGTCAGACACTATGCTAACTACTTTGCATATATTTCCTTAGTTATAGACACATCATCTCTTTGAACTATGTAATTTGATTGTCCCCATTTTAAAGATGACAAAACTAAGGTGCAGAAATGTTAAGTAATTTAGCAACAATCAAGTAGTTACTCTGTGCCCGAGTCTGGAATTGAGCCACAGAGTTTTTACCTGGAGTAGAGTGGTCTTATCCAGGTAATGAGTGCCAACAATGGCAATACTAAGGTCTGGCTCATTAGAATTTTTAGCATCTCCTTTTTCTTCCTCATACTACCTATTAGCACTATCATAGATTGAATGTGGCTGTAAAAGTGAACTCAATTGGTTTTTCTACTTGTCAGCAGCTCTAGGAAAAAAATTGAGAAGGAAGATTGAAATTATTGATTAATTGGTGGTTTTGGGGATCCATGCGTGTTGTTATACCTACATTACCTGAATTGTTAAAACTATTGTGTAGTTTTGTTTTGTTTTTTTAAATATACTTTTATTGATTTCAGAGAGGAAGGGAGAGGGAAAGAGAGACAGAAACATCAGTGATGAGAGAGAATCACCGATCGGCCGCCTCCCTCATGCCCTCCACTGGGGATCGAGCTCACAACCCACGCATGTGCCCCTGACTGGAATCGAACCTGGGACCCCTCAGTCCGCAGGCTGATGCTCTGTCCACTGAGCCAAACCAGCTAGGCCCTATTATGTAGATTTAAGTTGAAAGATCTATGAGGCATCTCACTGGTGCAGTTGTGAAAGTTAGAGGAGTGAGGTTTCTTCTGGCCCAGCTCTTGCTGCTGACTTTTGCATGGTGGTGTTTCTATGGAAGTGAAGGCAGGTGCATGAGGACAGGATTCTGGATGTACCATGCTCACTCATGATGTAATAGTAATAGTAATAAATTGTAATAGTTGAGGGGCCCATAGTAAATAACTTTCATTTCTATTTGATTGGCTCAAAATGAATTTGGATTTTATTCTGGGAAGCTCAGAACTCATCACCATTTTTCTTCTGTTGGGGATTGCCCCATCCAATTTCTCCATTCTCACACATGCCAGCAACACTAGGCCGCCTCCCAGGTTAGAAATATCTGAGTCATCTTTGACTCCTCCCTTTCTAGTAGCCTTAAAGTCAGAATCTATCTTGTGAAATGCGTCCTGGAATTAATCCCTTCTTTTCATCCTTCCTGCCACCCGTCGCTCCAAAATTTCATTATTTCACTCCTAGATTTCTTCTATGGCTTTTTCAAATACTCTCCTCAGATAGTCTCCTAAAATACATTTGGGGCCTAACAAGTTGCAGCTTCTCTTTGTTTAACTTTCAAGACCTTTATAATCAGAATGCATCTACCTTTCTGTTCTTTCTGTTCTGCAGTATGATGCCTGTGCCTAAGGAGGCAGTGTCTGAGTGTGTCCCACACGTCTTACACTCATTCCTGCTTGGATCTGCATGCTCGTGAATTATCCTCAATGTCTATTAAAAGACAAGCTCACATCCAAGGCTTACCCTTTGGCTTTCCCTCATCATTCAAACTCCAATTAGTTCTCCTTTCTATTTCTCTTGTTGATGTATTGTATTATAGTGATCTTTGAGTGTTTTATGCTTCAATCTTGACTCACTCGTTGGAGAGACAGAACATTAATAGCAGAACTCATATCATAACACCACACTCATATTAGATACAGCATGATTCCTAACATAGGGAACAAAATAGGAGTTTAATAAATTGGTCAGAATTGGATACAGATGAATATGGGTGATTGAATTAAAAAATTCACCAAAAGATGAATGGTAAAAACAAACAAACAAAAAACCCTCAGTGTATGAGATGAGTAAAGGACAAGAAGTTAGGTTAGTTTTGGCTAGATCTTTACTTCTCAGATCTAGGTAAATCTCACTGTGCTATCAAAAATGTCCATAATGATAATGTTGAGGGGGTGGGGGATGAACATAAGGCTCCCTCACTCCTCCCCAGGTAAGTCCACCTGGGAATTTCCATCATGAACACCTAAGAGCTCTTACAAATACTACATACATAAGATTTTTGTGTGGGAGAGATTTTACAGTCTGCTTCTTGCTTAAGTTCCAGAAAATGTCAGAACAGCTTGTGAATTTCACAATGAAAGCCCCATCACTTACTTCTTCCATCAGCAAGTCAGTAGTTAACAACTTTTATGGAAACACTGGTGACCCTTAGGTGGTAACATGGGGATAAATTCTGTGAAACTCATAGAAATGGAGATTGGGATTAGATTGTGACTTTGCTTCCTCTAGCATTCTGCACAGAGCTGCAGGAAACAGCAGGAGGAAGGGAGCATTGGGTCCATCACACGCTTATACAGGAATGGCTATAGCTTCCGTGGGTAGTTGCCCATCTCCCCCCAATCCCGACTCGAAATTCTATCATTCTCTCATGCAATGCAGATGGACACACCCTAATGCCAGAAAGTATGACAAAAGGATTTCCCAACTAAATGCCTAACAGCAGGCTTAGTACACAGAGCTGCATCACAGAACCGGAACTTCCTTGAACTACAGTAAACTTATTTCAACAAGGGGAAAACTAAAGAGGAAAGAGTAGCTGTTGATTGTACAGTGGCGGATTTATTTTTCTGTCCTACATCATCTCTACTTTTGATGATCTATCTTACAAGCTTCGCAGAGGTGACTGTCTCACTGATATTGGCTCTGGGAGCCACATCTTCTCTTTCTTATTCCTTTTCTCTTCCCTTCCTTTAAAAGAGCAGAGGGGCTCTTGTTACTCTCAGATAGGATCCTCTAATATCTAAATCTATATGATAAAGTGCTTGCCGCCATTTTGTTTAGCTCTTTTTTGGAGTTTCCTCCTTTTATTTGGGGGTTGTTACTTTGTCTCCCCATTTATTGCTGTCCCTCTGTATTTGTTTCTACATATTAGATCAAATTGTGATGCTTCCCAGTCTTTGTGGGGTGGCCTTTATGTAGTAGCCTTAAAGTCATTTTGTGGGACCCAGTGGAACAGTCTCTTCGATCTCCTGAGCTCGGTGTTCTAGAATGTCCCTTGTTATTTGGGCTCTCCTGTTGTAATTGGGTCTTGATTGTTGGTGTTCCAGTCATGGGTGGGAAATCCTCTTAGGCTGACTGACTGTGAGGCTCATCCCTGACCACATTGTGTGAGCTGTTGTGCAGGTGCAGCGTCCAGGTGGTTTCTACCCTTCCTTGTTATAAGTTTCGTCCTCTGGGTGAATATTCCTTAATTTAGTTTTATTTCCAGTCTGGTCCTGGGAGGAGGTGCAAGAAAGGTCTGCCTATTCTACTTCCATCTTCTCCTCCTTAATCAAATATCCTGGTAGCTTCCAACTTGTCCTGACTCCTCTCCTTCCACATCTTACTCCCAAGTCTATATGGAAAGATAAATAATTGATTATTTCTAAAACCCTCACAAGGGTAGCGATGTTACTTGCTGACGTTGCCAATGTCAGCTGATATTTCCAATATGCCTTTGAAGCTAAGAGCCAGAGAGCCCAGACACAAAGAATGCTATGGGGTTAAAACGTCTGTAGACTTCTCCATCACAGCTAGCTATTTCTCAGAATTTTTTAAACCTCCTCCTTCACTCCCTGACTTTCTTTCCAGATTTTTCAATCCAAATTTATTTAAAGAATAGAGTTACTTTTTATGATATGGGGTTTTCAATGCACAGCTAACCATAGCCTCCTAATTTCATACTGTCCAGATGAGAGCAACACAATTTAGGACAAATTTGAGGAGTGGAAATGCAGCTAACTAAAGAGAAAATAATACAGGAATCATACCACATACCAGTATTTTTCCCCTTTGCCCTTTCTCTATCTTTGAAATTTACAAACAGATATACCCACTCTATGTTACTTAAACTCATTGAAATAAGCCTGTTGAAAGATGTGGATTCCAGATTCTTACCCTAGGCTTTTTAAAAAAACATATATTTTTATTGATTTCAGAGAGGAAGGGAGAGGGACAGAGATAGAAACATCAGTGATGAGAGAATCATGGATCGGCTGCCTCTTGCATATCCCTCACTGAGGATAAAGCACTCAACCTGGGCATGGGCATGTGCCCTGACTAGAATAGAACCATGACCTCCTGGTTCACAGGTCAATGCTCAACCACTGAGGCATGCTGGCCAGGCTACCCTAGGCTTTTTGAATGGGCATTTGGTGGAGGAGCTGGTGAAGATGAAGTTATGATGATGGGCTGATGATAGTGAGTGGGATTATATTGAGGACTAGACAGCTTAAAAAGCAACCTAGGAAATTCTTTTAAAAAATATATATTTTTATTGATTGCAGAGAGGAAGGGAGAGGGAGAGAGAGAGATAGAAACATCAATGATGAGAGAGAATCATTGATTGGCTGCCTCCTGTATGGCCCCTACTGAGGATTGAGCCCACAACCCAGGCCTATGTTCTTGACTGGAATCGAACCTGCAATCCTTAAGTCTGCAGGCCAATGCTTTATCCACTGAGCCACATCAGCTAGGGCAGGAAATTCTTAAGCAAGTTAAAGTTTGAGGGCAACCTCTTCCTTTCTTTTCAACTAGCTTTTCTTACTTAAAGCAGTTGCAGTTTTTACTAGCTCGCTACAGTTAAAGTGATCCAGCAAATGGATTTAATTATTTGAGTAAGTTCAGGGAAGAATTTGCTTTTGCCTGAACTACATTGCAGCACTTAACCCTGGCTCTTTCAGGGCAATCCTCAGGATGTCAGCAGTCTCACACCATTTTTCATGTCTTATGTTGACACCGTTGTCAGGATAGTTGAGCGGAGGAGAATGCCTCCGCTCAGAATGTACTGCCAGGTTGGTTACTAAGGAAGGAAGTGTTCATAACTTCCTGAATTTTTATGCACGTGTTTTTCCAAGATGATTTCGTGGTTAAGTTACCTGCCCAGGGGAGCCCAGTTCCACTTAAATAAATACTACTTCATATTCTAACATTGTAGCACTATGCTTCTAGTTTCATAAATATCAGGAGAATGAGAAAATATAAAAAAATCATTTCATTATTTTGAAATTGCTGCTCTATGTGAGATGGTAAAAAGATGCTTTATATTATACAAGAATGTGCCTACAGCTATAACGACTAGGTCTGCTTTCTGTCCTCATGTTGCTTGGAATCTAATGGTGGTTGAAGAAACACACATGACAATTATATGCCATAATAGATTTTAAAAATAAAAAGTTAAATACAACTAAAGTAAAAGTGTTAAATATAGCTCTTGGCATAGGATTTTGTACATAATAGAAACTCAGATATTTATTCATTAATTAGAAGTGATGTGCAACAGTGCAAATACTTAAGAAATTAAGTATTAAATAAGCAGCATTGGTAGTAAAAACAATTATAAGTTTTAAAAAGGAAGAGATTGCTATCAATTAGTGTCATCAAGAATTACTCCAGGACTTAAGCTTGGAAAGGGAAAAAAATGAAATGTGCTGGATATGCAACAAGAAGAGAGGTGCCCTTCAAGAGAGAGCAAGGTTATGATCAAAACCTTGGAGGCAGGAGCCCTCAGGGGTCACTAACTGACTGGGGATAGTAGAGTTGTCTGGCCAAAACAAAGTTTGTGAGAGTAGAGGTGATCAAGTGCGGTAGGGTCAATCATATAGGGTTTTCAATACTAAGCCTAGGAGTTTGGGTACTTTTTTGTAGTCATAGAAACATTGAAAGTCTATGAGAAGTTATTTAATTTTTTTTTCTAACATGAGAGATAAACTAAAAGAAGTTTTAAAGGTTTTCCACCATAACTGTTTAGCTCTATCCATATATTTCTATCACGGGCTATATTAGTTATCTATTGCTCTTTAACAAATTACCTCCCAAAATTGAGTGGCAACAATAATTAATACTTATTTGCCTCCAGTTCTGTGTGTCAGAATTTTGGGAATGGTTTAGCTGTGCAGTTTTGGCTTGGAGTCTTTCATGAGACTGTAGATTTGGTGCAGGGCTGCCCTCATATGATGGTTTGACTAGGGCTAGATGGTCTGTTTCCAAGGTGGATTGCTCATATGGCAAGGGAGTTGGTGCTGACTATTGGTGAGAGTTCTCAGTTTCTCCCTGCAGGCTGTTTCAGTGTTCTCATGACGTGGCATCTGGCTTCTCCCAGAGCGAGCAACCCAAGGGACAGTCAGGCGGATGCATCCTTTTTATGACCTGGCCTCAGAGCACCACTTCCACCACATCTGTTCATTAGAAACAAGTCACTAAGCCTGGCCCATAGTCAAGGGCAGGGGACTTAGGCTCCACCTTTTGAAGGAAAAAGTGCCAATGATTCTGAGGACACATTTTAAAACCACTATACAGATTAATGAGAGTCATTGGACTGTAGTAGTGTGTACTAAACATGTGTAAATTATTCGGGTCCATCATGCCAGAGAACTTATGTGCTTGGGGCCGTACTGCATTCCTAGACTCTAGTCCAATATCTGCACCTGGAGGTATCAGTAAGCATTTTTTCAACGTTATTGTTTTATAGATAAAGATATTTATTTTCAGGGGTTTTAGTGACAGATCTCATTAGGTAAGTATTGAAGTCAAGATTTAATTTGGTCTTACCATCAAAATCCTCTTCCTATTCACCAGGCTTTCTGCCAAACAGAAACACTCATCTCTATTAGAAAAACTTACCTTGCTGTAGGCAGAGCTCACAGAACTACTCTCTGGGATATTGCCTGACACTTAGTAGTCACTCAACAAGTATTTGTTGAATAAATGAACAAATTTGGTGCAATACATGCAGGCTAGGAATAGGAAGAACCTGTTCAAATGGACTTACAAGACAATGGAAAACAGGGGCATACTTGGGGCCAGAAAGTTTGCCTCTTGTGCAGGTTATTAGTCATTTTCACTGAAAAGACATCTTGTTTAAAGGGTGGATGTTAGATACTAAAAATATAGATGTAATGCTCCTGTGGTTTAAAAAGCTTAAGACCACACACAAGGAATCTATGGAGAAGCAACTTTATATCATTGCATCGTTATTTTGAATATAGTCTTTTCAAGAGTGAGAGTAGAGTAGAGGGGGAGAAATAAGTGGGGTTCAGCCAGAATTCCTCTCGTATTAATAGCATTAAGTGATAACATTTAACCCACAGGAAACATCAACAAATGAATTTGAGGACACCATGGCATACCTAAACTCTCATACACCTTTCTATGCAGTTCTAACACTATTTACTCTGGAAAAAAATTGTAGCAAAATAGAAGCTGATCTGCTTTGAAAATTCCACTCACCTCCATTGACGCCTGTAGCTTTAATTAGCTGTTTATAAGATTGCATGCTAAGAAAAGCTCTGAAAATCAGGAGGAGGGTGGAGGGGACCCACAACTTTTTACATGGATTACATTTTTTTTTCTGCCAAGAGCTGAAATGTAAGGTCTTTACTTGTTGATGTATCTTTAGTTTCATGTGGAAATTTGGCATTAAGTATATAATCTGGGAGGTAAATTATAGTGATCAGCGATTTTCATAGGCAGGTTCAGTTTGGGGGATATTATGAATTCTGTGTTAACATTAGATAATATAGTCAAGCCTCCAGAAAAATGAGTTTTTCTGCAATGTTAATGTAAACTTTCAAATTTAAGCTCAAGTAAAAACTAAAGCAAACGAACAAGAGTGGGATTAGGTTAATCTCAAACATTAGAAATATTGCCTAAGGTATTAGAGCCATGATTCTGATGCCTACTTTTCTTACATAGATTTCTAAACATCTAGCTGTGCACATCCCCTGGGCACTCAGCTATTCTTTAAGCAAACATTTATTATAGCACTATGTGGAATTTAAAGGAGAACACAGGCTTTTTAGACAAAAAAATATCAACAATCTAATTGTGGGGGCAAGATATTCTGTACTTGATCCTAAAACCATAACCTATTACATGATCAACTTTGATAGCAGGAACAAAAAACAACAAACACATTAAGATTTAAAAAAAATATTATGACCTTTGGAGTCTAGAGAAGTTAGCAAAAGTTAACATTTTGTAAGTAGGACTTGAACTGCATCCTGAGGAAGATGTATTGGTTAGCTGTATTTGCATTAGAAGAATGGGAAGTTTTTCAAAGGAGGAAAGAATCAATCAAGTTCATGGTAGTGGGATGTAAGGTGAATGGTTTTATCTTACCTCAGGGAACCTTCCCTGAACCTCTATAGTAAGTTAATTTTTACCCCCATACTATCCCCCTGTATAATTGTAATTTACTATGTCTGTATTTATTTGATCTCTTCTTTATGAGGCCTTTGCATAAGCCTATCTTTTTAAAAATTAAATTTATTGGGGTGACATTGTTTAATAAGATTTTATAACTTTCAAGTGTACATTTCTACGATACATGATTTGTATATTACATTGTGTGCTCACCACCCAAAGTTAAATCATCTTCCCTCACCATATATTTGGCCCCCTTTACCCTTCCTTACCTCTCTGCCCCCCTTCCCTCTGATAACCACCAGAATAGGGGTTGCTAAGTTATATGGTAACTCTATTCTTAATTTTTTTAGTAACCCCAATACTGGCTGTACCAGTTTACATTCCCACCATCAGTGAATGAGTGTTTTTTTTTCCTCTCTTCAACCCCTCCAACACTTGTTATCACTTATCTTGTTAATAATAACCATTCTACAGGTGTGAGGTAATATCTCATTGTACTTTTGATTGATTTGCATTAAACCTATCATTTCCACCAAATAACAGCAGCCACCAAGCATGTAAGAGACACTCAATAGATAAATGAATGTCCCCTTCCAACCTTAGATTCTGTTGAGAAATGAGTTTGAATGGGTAATAATAGGACGAAAAGACCCAGAGTCTCAAATACCAGGGTGATTATATTGAGATATCTTTATCTGATAAGCGATAAAGAATAACACATAGAAACAGGAACACAGAACTTTGTATACATTAATCAGATAGTGTGAGAAAGATAGATTGACAAGCGTGAGAACAGGCTGAAGCAAGAGAAAGAATTATGCAGTTATTGAAATTATAATAATTGATTGGCACTCTTACACAACTAGAGAAACAGAAATGTGGAGGAATGAATGTCTTAAATATATTGGGAGGAGAGAGTCAGTAGGATAAGATGAATTGTGAATTTGGGGGACAAAGGGCATGATTGGAAATGTAAGCATTACCCTGGACTTTAATCTGGAGTCTGAGATTGTAGAACAGCAAGAACTATAACAACAGGGATCACTTTCATGTAATTTCATGTAATATTGTCTTTTAATCTTTGTAAAAAACTTGAGAGTTTCATTATCGTGATTTCTATTTTATAGAGGAGAAAATCAAAATGCTTAGAGAGGGGATAGAACCTAATGATCACCCATGGGCCTTTGGTCAGGGTGTTCAACTCGAGCCCCAGTTTGACCTTGAGAAGTCACTTCACTTCTTGTAGCCTGTTTCTTCATCTATAAAATAGGGATAATTAAAGTAACTACCTCATAGCATTTGGGGGAGGGAGCATAGTTGAATAAGGTAAAGCATGAAATATGGTAATTTGTGATATCACAAAAAAGGATGCCCATAGCCTATAGATGCATATATTAAGAGCTCAGTATAAGATTATTATGATAAGACTAGAGGCCCGATGCATAAAATTCATGCAAGAGTAGGCCTTCTTTTTCCCCTGGCTGCCAGCACCGGCTTCCCTCTGGCACCCAGGACCCAGGCTTCCCTTGCAGCCCCAGCTTCATCCGGAAGGTCGTCCGGAAGAATGTCCAGTCTAATTAGCATATTACACTTTTATTATTATAGATGACTTGCCCAAGATTAAACTTCTAGTAAGGGGAAGAGCTTCTGATTTAAACTAAGGTCTTTTGATGTATTTCTTATACATATCATTTGCTACTTCAGAGAATAAAGGCACAGGGATAGAGTTGTGAAAATATTAGTTGTTTATTACCCAAAGGACACTACTTGTTTATTGCAATCCATGCTTTAAGAATTACTGATACAGTGTTTGCATGGAGAAAAATCACTGGTTTTTAGCTTACTTTTGCCAATCTTAATTATCCTAAGATTTGGGAAAGGACGTAAATTCTTCTTTGGCTTCTATATTTGTCCACTGGATCATCTGTGTGAAACTGTGCCAAGAGAAATGCACTGGATAAAAATTCTCTTAATCTAAGTTAGTTTTATAATCTTTAGTAGAAACAAGTTTATGGAACTTGTTTCTCTTATTTAAAATTTTTAAAAAATATATTTTGTTTATTATTGATTTCAGAGAGGAAGGGAAATGGAGAGAGAGATAGAAACATCACTGATAAGAGAGAATCATTGATTGGCTGCCACTTGCATGTCCCAAATTCAGGATTGAGCCCACCACCCAGGCGTGTGCTCTGACTGAATCGAACTGTGACCTCCTGGTTCATAGGTCAGTGCTCAACCACTGAGCCATGCCAGCTGGGCTTGTTTCTCTTCTCGAGGCTGCATTTTTTAAACTGAAGGCAATAAAGGTATAGCATCAGCTGCATATAGTCATAAAATGAAGTATATTTCAATAGAACCAACGTTTGAAAGAATTCTACTCTTTCCAGTAGACCCCAGACACAATCACTTAGGAGAGGTGAATTGATGAAAAAATGTTTTCTGAGAGCGGAAACACTCAGAAGCTTTCTGGCCTGCTCACTGATTTGTAAAAGGTAGCCCTTGTTTTTCTGTCCTATCCTTGCTAGTATTTGTCTTGATTTTCTTGAAGCTAGGGGTTTCTAATCGGTTTTGAGGAGTAACAGTCACTCCATTTTGACATGCTCTTTTCCCATTTTTAGGAGAAGGGATATGAATATCATAAAACAATACACAAGAAAATATTACCATAGTTAGTAAAGAACCTATTTGAGCATAAGTAATTTTTGAAAAAACAAACCTAAAAGAAACTTAAAAAGAATTCAATCAAACCTGAGTAAGTGTTAATCACTTTAGTTATTATTCTCAGATTTCCTTATTCATATAGAGAAGGTCTGAAGTACCAAAACCTTCACTGGAGGTTTTGACCAAGACTTGATCCTTTTCTTTTAAAGTCTTTCCAGACTTCCCCAGCTCCTTCAATGTGCATAGCTCTTAGCAGATGTACAATACATGTTTATGGGATGGATGGATGCATTATGGAATGACTAAATTAATGGGTCACTGAAATTTTCCTGTTTGCTACTAAAACTCATTTGAGGAGACACTGTGTCACATCACCAACATCATTCAGCATCACTGATGACAAATGCATGAGCTTAACTAGGAATTAACAAGCTTTTTTAAAAGGATAGGTGTCTCCATTCTCATTTTCTCTTTCTTAATAAAATAAAGATGTCCTCCTATTTGTTAAAATCCTAGGTGGGGCTGCTGATAAATAACCCCCAACTAAGCTCCTGACAGCTTGATTTTCACATCTCCCCGTCAACTCATGATAAATGAATCCAATCGTGCTCAGTCTAGCCACTGAAATCTAATGGTTTTTCATTATGTTAGACTAGCCCAATTTCAATGCCTAAAGAAAAATGATTAAGAAAATGTGGGTTTGTTATAAGTGTTCAATAGATATATTTCTAAGCCCTTTATCATCCCTTTCTCTCAATCTGGCCATTTTATAGTGTGGGGAAAGGATCCTCCGTTCTCTGAGTCACCCTAAGCCAGCGGTTCTCAACCTGTGGGTCGTGACCCCTTTGGGGGTCGAACGACCCTGTCACAGGGGTCACCTAAGACCATCGGAAAACACATTTATAATTACATATTGTTTTTGTGATTAATCACTATGCTTCAATTCTGCTCAATTTGTAACAATGAAGTTGGGGGTCACCACAACATGAGGAACTGTATTAAAGGGTCACAGCATTAGGAATGTTGAGAACCACTGCCCTAAGCAGTAAAATGGTAACCTTCCTTTCTCTTCACTCACACAGTCTTCAATCACCAAATTCTGTCAATTCTTCCTTCCTAATGTCTTTTAAACTCTTCTATTTCCACTGCCTCTGCGTTAGTTTAGATCTTTATCCGGTCTCCTGCTATAACTATAGTAGTTTTTTTTAAGTTTCTATACTCCTAACCTAGTTCCTTTCTGTCTATCATTTATACCGATGCCAGTTTTTTTTCTAAACACAAATCTATTAATCTTATTCCCATGTTTAATATCCTTCTGATTCAACATTCCTTTCAGAATAAAATCCAGACTCTATTGCATGGCACCTACGGCCTTTTATGATCATGTTCTGACTTAACTCTTTAACACCGTCTCTGGCCATGATTGATTTTCTCCCTGCCACTCACAACCACATACTTCACACTCAGCCACTTTCAACAAACTAAAGGAAATGTTGCCATTATAAGTGGGGTCCAGGACATCCAATCATGTAAAATGCAGGAGCTTGTTTTGCAAGGATAATGAAATGACCTGGTGAGCCAATTGCTTTATGTCTGAATTCAAGTTATTGCATTATCATAGGGTCTTATTGTACTTCAGGCTTCTCAAGGACCTTTATGCCTTTGCATATATTATTTTCTTTTGTCGCTGTCATTCTCTTGGCTAGCTCTAAGTTGTCCTTCAAAACTCATGGCAGGTACTATCTTCTCTAACATTCACCTTCCCATATTACCTTCTGCCACCAAATTGTATCAGGAGTCCAAATTTCATATTTTAATAGCATATCCAGTACATGACCCCATCATCCTAGTATGTATTGGGCTGATTGTAATTGTTCAGACACATGCTTGTCTCTCTTCTTTTACCTCCCTGAACCTTTCATCACACAACACACCCCCATGTGTATATATATGTACACACACACACACACACATACACACACATACACACAGACTGTAAGGTCATTTACGAATTCTATTTTTTATATCTATATTTGCTCTTGATACACAGTCTAGTGGCAAACACAAATAATAAATAATGATATAAATGGAAGCTAAAAATATGTATTTACAGTAAAGCATTTGAATAAATATTTGCTACTTTGTGCTTTCCAATCTGTTACAAGTATCCTAAGCCAATTTGGCCATTCATGCTCATTTGGATTTTTCTTGGTAGACAATATTAATAATTATCTGATAATTTGAGATAAGGGAGTTTCGCCCTCCAAATTTGGTATATCTGTAATAAAAACAAATCTCACAGTTTGCTGTCCACAAAAACATTTATTAGCTAGCATGTACAAAAGAGATCACATGAACCTGTTTGTGAAGCTCAATAAAGTCCCAGCTCTTGGTCCTTTCAGGCACTCACATGCAGCAATACATTTAGCATTCGTGGGCATTAGACTCAGAATTACCAGGTCAGTGCTGGAGCACAGGGCTGAATGGAGCTCCTAGACAACATGGGCTCTCCGGAAGGTATAGGATCCTGTGTTTGCAGATTCTCACACCCCATTCATGTAAAGGAGGAAGTGCACTTACAGTATTTCTGGCCAAGCCACGTTAATTTGGACACCATTTATTTCCCTGATGAAAACTTACTTTTTACACTCCGTAGACTGCCGAACACATTCTGGGGATGACTGCAGTGAAGGCAAGGGAAGCATTGCCTTGCAGAATGCCATCCTGGCTCAGGGTCTCGGAGAGTTCCTCATTTAGGTTTGACTACTGCTGGACTGTGTATTCCTGATTTGGGAACTTTAAAAGTTAACTAACAGCCTCTGCATTTTAGATTAGAGTTAACTTCAAAAATTAGCAGATAGTTGCTGGATTAAAATTAGCCAAGACACTTAACCCAGAGTATCCTGATGCATCTTAACGTATAAACTATATAACATCAGTGAACTCTTGGATTCTTTGGCCAGTCAACAAGCATAGTTGCCAGTCCCCTCCTATAAATAGTGTGTGTTAGTGCTGCTGACAGCAACAGATTCTGGTCAGAAGGTTTGTTTACCTGAACACTCTCCTGTCATAGTTTAAAATATTTTCCATTCATTACTCCCTTCCCGTGTTCACCATTGGTTGTAATTGTTCTCTTATTGTCTTGTCTTCAATGCAAGGGTCCAGACTTCTACCACCATTATTACCTCTTATGCTTTATATGAAAACTATATAATGGTCTTTTCACTTATATGTGGGGGTCTATCAATTATATAGTATTACTTGATTCTCCAAGTCCCTGTATGTTCAGTTTCTTTGTGGAAGAAGTTTGACTATTTGCCCAACATTTCTGCCTTTCCTCCTCCCTAACACAGAAACTCCAGTGCCCAGCAGTTACTTACGAACATAAAGTGATTCAATGTTTATAGAATGAATGCATGACATTCCACCTTATAAAAGGGAGAATCTTATCCTTGAGTACATAATACTAAAGTAAATCAGACAGAATTATTAAACCAAATTAATTTAGATCCCATCTTGTTGAAGTAAATCCCATTATAAAAAATACTTAGGGGTGAGGAATTAATCTTTTTTAAAAAATATATTTTATTGATTTTTTACAGAGAGGAAGGGAGAGAGATAGTTAGAAACATTGATGAGAGAGAAACATCGATCAGCCGCCTCCTGCACATCTCCCATTGGGGATGTGCCCGCAACCCAGGTACATGCCCTTGACCGGAATCGAACCTGGGACCTTTCAGTCCGCAGGCCGACGCTCTATCCACTGAGCCAAACCGGTTTCAGCAGGAATTAATCTTTATTGTGCTCAGGACTATGATAAATCTTTTACATACAACATTTCATTTGACCTTGACAGTATCACTCGGAGATAGATGCTGTTGTCTCTTTTTCGCCTCTGAGGAAAAGACGAAGTGAAATCAGTTGGCTAATGTCATCCAGTGGGTAAAGCAGCAGCCAGCTTTGAGTCCAGACCTGAGCTAACGTCATGCAAATCTTCATCACACCCATTGCCAAAAATGCTAGAAATCTTGATCTGATTCACTTATTTTCAATTAATAGTTGCTGCAGTGAAAGTTTAGTACATCTAATGTACAGGGAGCTCATTGTTATTTGGATGTTATAGCATGAGCTTCTTATATTGGCACCAAACACTGTGTCATCCACTCATTTGTTAATTTGTCTATTCAATAATAATTTTTTGAGCTCCTACTTCAACCATGCTATGACAGACCTATATATGGAATGATATACATATGCAATTTTGCCAGGAAGGCAAATTGGCCTTCGTGAAGAGTTGTAGCTGTCAACAGGTTCCTGGGATCAATAAACATATTGATCCTTGCACATTTGGGATAATAGTTATAAGAAACTTTGTCCAGGCTCTCTCTTTGGATATTTAAGGACTTTAATTCAGCTTTGCTAGATGAAAAGCTTTAATCTTACAGCCATTTCAGGTTAGTAGAAGACTGTATTTGACCTTAGCATCTGTAATTCCTTCTCTAATTTTTTATCTTTGGTTTTAAAGAATTACAAGAAGAGAAGTACAACCATTTTGTTTAATTTGAGTAATAAGACAATCATCAGTTGAGACTCAGATTGACATTTGATAAATGAAAAGTCATTGCACTTTTTTGGTGTCTGGCTATAAGCATAAGGTATAATCACATGGAAGTTATATATTGACATCTTGGGCAGATTGAAAATATTCCTTATAAGAGTGGTAAAAGATAGAAAAAGAAACTCCATAATGATAAGTATGAAAATCATAGAGATCAAACCATACCAAAAATGTTTCCATTTTGAAATGATAGTTTAAGGGCAAAATATATGTAGCAATTAAAGCTAAGCTACTCAGCATGGCATACCACATACCTTTCTCATTAGATTGAATACCCAAGATAAGCCTCCTGACATGTCATATGAGCTGCTCTGCCTCAGTATACCCATCTGAACTATGGGTTTCAATCTCATTGTCCCCAAGAGAGCACCACAATGGTAAAGTGACTTCTAGTTAGCATACACCAGAGACACAGTGAAAAGCAGTATTACACTAATCCAGAAGACAAGTGAGTGGGATTGATCTTTTTTTTTTTCTTCTGTTCTTGCAAATGTTTTGCTGGTGGTTCAGTATAAAGAGACGTTGACATATAACCTCTTCTAATGTCCCAAGGAAATTAGTATTTTTGGACTATGGGATCCTCCTCACCTTTCTCCCTGGTTCCCATGCTGCATCCTGACCCTCTGTAAGCCTTTGTCCTGAACACTGATGTCTAGATCTCTCCCTCTGATGTACTACTCAGGGGGCAGCTCATGCTCAGACGTGTTTCCCAGCCTCCTTTCTCTATCAAACTTTCACATTCAGCAACCATTTCCACAGACTCCTATTCCCTGCTAGGCAACTCTACAATTTATGACCAATAGGCAGTAACACCAGTGAATCTGTCAGGTATCCAATGTTTTACACATCTCAGGAAACGTAATCTATTAATGTAATTTACATGTGCACATCTCTAGAGAACCATTACTATGTGGAAATGCCTATCATATTGCCAAGTTAGGGAAGAGGATTTAATCAGAGGCAGAAGGGGACTTCCATACCCCCATCAGCTTTCAGATCACACAGTATAAACAGAATCATGTAGTAGAAAGAATATAGCATTTGAAATCACAACTCCTTGTTGAAAGTTCCAACTTTATTTACAAATGTCACTGAGCTTCTGTTACCTAATCCATAAAAGGGGAAATGATGCTTATCTTTCATGGTTATGTGGATACAGCTCAAAAAGATGTTATTTGTGAAAGTACTTTTGAACCTAAGAGCATTAAAACATGTTATAGTTATACTTGGACACATATGTTATTGTTATAGTAATTGAAAAAGAGACCCCCTCAAGGCAACTCTTCAAAGACATATAATAGGTTATATATATTTCAAAAACTACAGGAGGACTAGCAGCTAGCAAGGGGCTTGAGTATGGAAGAGGGGGTCACAAACTTTTATGCATCAGCCTCTTCATTGATTCTTTTTTTAAAAAAATGTTTTATTTATTCTTTACAGAGAGGAAGGGAGAGGGACAGAGAGTTAGAAACAAATAAGCCAGTCAATGAAGGAAAAATACCACATGATCTCACTCATTCATGGATAATAAAGACCACTATAAACTTATGAACAATAATAGATACAGAGGCAGAGTTGCCTCAAACTGATTGTCAACTGCAGTGGGAAAGCCAGGGAGGGTTGGGGGGCAGGAGGGGGGGGGTAAGAGATCAACCGAAGGACTTGTATGCATGCATATAAGCATAACCAATGGACATAAGACACTGGGGGGTAGGGGAGGCCAGGGGATTGACAAGGGCCGGGGGGAAAAAAAAGGACACATATGTAATACCCTTTGTAATACTTTAAGCAATAAAACAATTTAAAAAAAATCGATGAGAGAGAAACATAGATCAGCTGCCTCCTGCACACTCACCACTGGGGATGTGCCCGCAACCAAGGTACATGCCCTTGACCGGAATCGAACCTGGGACTCTTGAGTCCACAGGCCGACACTCTCTCCAGAGAGCCAAACCGGTTAGGGCATTCATTGATTCTTTATAGGTCATTGATCTTTCTTTCTCCTCATCTCAGCCTGAAGTCCATCAGACTGGAACAGTAAGGAGGAAGAAGTCAAGTGCTTGAACAAGGAATACTGTCTGTGCTGGCCTGTTTTCCTGAGCTCAGTGGCACAATTATAAAAGTCTTATTGCAAAATATTTAAAAATGTTTCATTTGAGTGGGTGTGAGAGACATTCTGTTGTTGGAAGTTAGTAGAGGGTGATGGCTGGTAGATGCTAAAGCTTGGATCTTATCCTGAATGTAAGAAGGCTGCTCAGAAAAGAGGGCATTATAATGCCAGGAAAAATTGAACAATCAGTGTAGTGCCTATATAATATGTAACTGCATATGGACTTGAGAAGAGGGACTCACACTTTCATCTGAGGTCTACACAAGTGTGTAACTCTCTTAAGAAGGACAATTCCACTAGTCCCAGTAGCAAAAAATTGTCCAGTCCCTTTTGAATTTTGGTTTTGCGTTAGAGACTTCAAGATCCTCTACTTATTTGGTAGAGGAACAAAACTCCATCTGAATCTCTTCTTCCTGAATACCCTTTCTGTTCCCTGTCTCAGTGTCTTCTCTTGCATTCTTTTGGGCCCCTCTAAGACACACACACACACACACACACACACACACACGTATATAAAAACATTACATAATATGTAATAAAATATATAATATACCCACACACTTAAATGTATAACTTTAAATATTAGCTCTGTAATGGGTTATAAAGTAATGTTGTCAGAGTATTTCTATGTCAAAAAGTAATTGAAGTAGGAGTATAATAATTTGGTCACCTTTATTTAGGGGGAAAACTAAATCTCAATCCTCTTCCTCATTTCTGTTTGTTTGTTTTGTCAAGATGAAGGTAGGTAGATAAGGGAGTCAAGATAAATTTTAACTGGAGCTTGTGAATACAAATATGCACAATACAAAACTCAGGTAGGGTAATTGGTCTCTTTCTCTTCCTGGGCAGGAATTGGCATCATAAAACCAGGCTTACTGTAGAGAGCAAAAATCTATATCATAAAAGGTCCGTGGTCGTGACACCGTAACGGTGGAACGACCAAACCATTGGTCACCAGAAGGTGCATGGAGCACCTCTCATGGCCGGGACTCGTGGCTTGCACGGGGCTGGTAGGGCTTGTGTGAAGCTGGCGGGACTGGCACGGTGGAGGCAGGTCACATGGCTCACACAGGGCGGGTTTGGGTCTCTTGCGATTCGTGCACTGGGCCTCTAGTAAATAATAAAAATAAGCACTTTTCAGGGTCAATCCACGAATTCTCAGTTCTCAATTCTTGATCAACAAATATCTGAGCACTGATCCAGAAAAGATGAAAAATAATTCTAAGGGGGCAAAGGAAATAGGGGCTTGACTTGAACTGCTTTGAAGGGCTGCCTGGTATTTCCTGTGCTGTCTGTATAAAACCCAGTTACTGCAGCAAGCAGGAAAATGGACCATTAGGTGGACGATGGCACTTACGATCCCATCTTGACTTCCCAGTGGAGCATCCCTCTGGACACAGGAAGGAATAGATGTTACGTATGGCCATGGACTGGGCTGCCTCTGGTGTGTCGTTTACTCCTGCAGTGTCTTTCTTTTCTAATCTATAAGATATAAATAAGTAATTTTTTCTCTTGTAAGCAGCCCAGGGCAGTTTTTGCTTAGATTTATAAATATACATTTTTAAAGCATTCTGGAACTTAATTAGGAATGTGTATCTTAGATCTGTGATAAATCCTTGTAATTACATCTTTAGGGGAGCTATCCACTTTATTTGTTAAAGACATTTCTTTAAATTACACTAAAGGTATTAATTATTGACCACATTCTGTAAACAAGCAAAAATAAATGATGTGGGACTAAAGATGTAAAACAGCCCTTTCAAATCCAGGCAGGATTCTCCAAATCACTATATGGAACAAGAAAGAAAATCTTCACCTAGAAGAGTTATTATAAGAATTGAGAAACATACGTCACATGAAGAAATACATATTAAGAATACAACAAATTGTGGTCATCCATTTATTTATTTATTCACTTATCCATTTATCTATTGGGGCATCCAGTTCCAACCAATATTCTGGCATTAATCTTATTGGTATATCTAACTTTAATTTCTTCTCAATTTTCTATACTGCACCTGACTTATCAGCCTTTTTAAATGGTGAAAGTTTCTTGCCTGGAACTTAAAGTTTCTGTTAATTTTTTTCTAAGCATGTTATTAAGTAACACAAAATTAAGAGCTGTGCAATGTTACCCAATGGAATCATTCACAAAAGTCTGGTGCTTATGGGGAAACCTGGGCATGTTTAGCAGCAATAAAGCAAAAGCTGGCAACTTATTTTGTTGATGTGAATGATATAAAACAAGAGGGAAAATGATCAGGAAAAGATAAAATGGAATTGGAAGGAATTAAGGGGATTTACCATGACTTAACTGTTCCTATAAGCATAGTAAGGAGATAGTGAAGTTGCATCAATTTTGATATTTGAAAATTGGAGCTCAGTTTGAGCTTTCAGATATCTCCTATGTTTCATTTTCATTATTTGTTGATATTCTCTCAGGCTGGACTGAGGATTTGATACTGAATATTTAGTAAGGCCCTCCTCATTTACACTTATTGTCTCAGAGCCAGAAACAAAGTGCTGTGATTTCAAATTCTAAATCTTCTGTAGTTGGCCACCTTTTTTTAAAAAAATAGAAACCCACCTCTGTCTACAGAAGGATTTTCTTTTGTGTTACAGCAGAGCTTTATGCTTCTTTCACCTTTTCCAGAGATTGAAGTGGGAAGAGAGAATGGCGTGAGGCGTGCAATTTTAGTATCTATTATATCTGAAGACAAAGCATTTGAAGACTTTTAACATCCTTCTGTTTTTCTTCACATCATTAGGCTGAGAGAATAAAAGCACCTGCTTGCATCAGACACAAAAGGGGCTGCTATAAAGTCCACTAGACATGCATAAAAAGGGACAAGCAGGAAGAAACAAAATACACGATGCTACTCACCTAGTTCATGCACTGAGTCACAGTCCAGTTTAATGACTGGACTTACAGGACGGATTTAATTTCATAGTTCACTCAGAAATGTCTAATCCTGGGAGGGCAGTTCCAAAATGGGAAAAGAAGGTTAATTGCCTGGAGGTTAATGTGTCAATTACATATAATTCTCAGATATATCAATGGCCCCAAATAAAGATAGGGTGGCCAGGGTTTGTTTTGCTAACATGATGAACCCTGTGTGTTTTCCTTTCTCTCAGTCTTCCTAAGCATAGAGGCCAGGGTAGTTCTCTTGTCCAACAAGAGCATTTCCAGGTTAGGTACCTAAAAGGTGTTCAGGGGCCATCGGTGGATGGTTTGAATGAATAACGGTGCCACATTCGCTGATGTAGACACACATACTGAAACAATATCTACCCAAGAAGGGACAACAGAAGGTAAACAACAGCAGGGACACATAAGAACTAGGATTTTTTAAATTAGGAAGGGATTTGAAGGCAGCATTGCCTACAATTAAAAGAGTAACATTTCTATGAAAGCAGCCATGTGGCAAAGTCAGAGGAGTCTACTAGATCAGTACTCTCTCAAGTGGTCAAGGAGGATGGCAGAAGCTAACTACGATGCTCACTGATCTTGCATTACTCTTGTCTGCTCAGCGGTGGAGAATGCCATCCCAAATTTGACAATGAAAGCCGGAGGAGTCTGGGGGAATGAAATGGCATCACTTTCCTTGGTTGTCATCTTTAAACATCTGAAGGGACTGCAGTATGAAACTGACCCACTAATAAAGCTGTATCATTTACCTTTAATTATGAGAATATCTTCAAAGTGCTGCCAGCTGGCTAATGGCTAACCTATTTTTTCAATATGAGGAGAGAGATCCTGGGAATTCACATTAGGTATAAGCAGAATTCACATTTCTTTAAGCAGGAAAAAAAAAGTGACTACCCAGGCAGCTCACTTGGTACAGTTTTAATAAATTAAGCTATGTCTTTCAAACCTGCTGAATTTCCTTGAAAGTATTAACTGAATCTTTGCAGTTGGGAAAAATAGTAGTTGGAAGTTTGATATGATATTCCCACAAGGCTCAGAGTCAGGGGTCCTCTAGGTAAGTTGAGGTATAGTAGATAAAAGGTCAGATCCCAGGACAATCCCAAAAATCAGTTGAATAAGCAAATATGTAAATAAAGAGAATGGCAATCAGTTTGAACAGTGAGATGACTTTTAGAGACCTAGAAACAATCTAAAAACATATCTATTAATAATTCAGAAGCAATGCAAATAGATGGCACATATTCGCCAACACCAACAAGAAGTTTGTAGGATTATAAGAAACCCTTAAAGGACTCAATTAAGCTTGGTAATGGGGTAAACACAGCAGCAGATGATGCTCAGTAGAGAGAAAGATGAAGGTAATATACAATGAACAATTTGAAGTCTTGCATTTAATGAGTTCTGATTAGCCTTGCCTCTCACGAAGAGAGATTCCCAGCTAGTGTCATAAACAGGGCCGGGAGGACCTTGGCAAACATCCTAGGTCAAGGAGTTACTCACCACATTTTCAAACAGTGGATGGAATTTATCAAACCAGAGAGCATGGATATGAAGCTGTTTTTGAACTGGCTTATAGGTAAGATTCCATTATAATGAGTTTTCTCTGGTACTTCAGTAACTGAACCTCCTAGTTAAGGTCGAATGCAATTCCAGTATATTATCATTAAAAATAAAAGTGTGGAGTATTTCAAACACATTGGCAAGCATACAAATGACACAAACACTCATGTATCCACTACCTAACTTTATCAAACCTGAACATTTTTATGCCATATTTCTTTCAGAATTTTTTTTTGTGTTTTTTTTTTAAGAATCAAACATTAAGGTACCTTTGAGATCCTTGTGTAAACCTCCCAGATCAATTTCTATTTCTTTCTTCTTTCTTGAAGAAAAACAATATCATAAATTCAGTGTGTAGCATTCCCATGCTTATATTATACTAGAGGCCTGGTGCATGAAATCCAGGCAGGCAGGTGAGCAGTTGGGAGCCAGCAGTCCCGGATTTTGAGAGGGTTGTCCCTCAGCCCAGCCTGCATTCTCTCCAATCTGGGACCCCTCAGGGGATGTCCGACTACTGGCAGTCAGACATCCCTCTCAAAATCAGGGACTGCTGGCTCCCAACCGCTCACCTGCCTGCCTGCCTGATTGTCCCTAACTGCTTCAACCTGCCTGATTGTCCCTAACTGCTTCAACCTGCCAGCCTGATCACCCCCTAACCACTCCCCCTGCCAGCCTGATCGATGCCCAACTGCTCCCCTGCCGGCCCGATTGCCCCCAACTGCCCTCCCCTGCCGGCCCAATTACTCCCAACTGCCCTCCCCTGGTGGCCATCTTGTGACCACATGGGGGCTGCCATCTTGTGTGAGGGCATCATGGTCAATTTGCATATTACCTCTTTATTATATAGAATACTTGTACTACGTATTTATATACTTGATACTTACATACTATTATCTTGCAGGATTTTGAGAAGTTCTGTGATTTCTGAATTTTCTTTAATTTCATTGTTGTTGTTGAACCAATTTACTCCTTGCAGCTGGGGAGCGTGCACACCATGAGGAACTGTGGTGTCTCAATAAGAGGGTAATAGAAACACCTGGTGCAGGATTTAGATTTTGGGGGATGATTGAGAGGGGTCCTAGGAAGCAGGGTTTTGTTCCAAAATTGGTGCTGACAGGAATCAGGGACAATCGATGATTCTTTGCATAGAGTGTCTTTGAAAATTTCCTTGCTATGCGGCATATCCTCCCCTACACTTAATGTTCCTGTTGCTTAAGAGGTATGACTTCTCTCTGTATAGAAAAAGCTGCTGTACCTCTCCTAGGACATTTATTTCTTTTTATTGTATTGTATGGACACTGTGAACTGAGTAAGTGATCATTTTAATTCAGATTCCAATTTGCAGCCAATGTCTAATAACACACAGACCCTTGGCACCTATTCCCGTGCTGTCTTTATGTTTTCTGACCCTTGTTTGTTCTCATTCTGATCTCCTCATTACCTAATTTTTCCCATTATGGCATGTGTACTTTTATAAGCCTCTCCAAATGCTTCTGGGATGAAATCCCCTTCTCCAAGCAACGTCTTACACAACTTTTGCTGAAGGACTCACACGGTGATGCACAACAGGGGTGCTAAGGTGCTTGCTGAATTACTAGAGCTGAGCCAGTTGGTGAGGTGGCAGTTTATAAGTAGTGTTAGTGTGTTAAGACTCAAGCCAAGATATTTCCTTAAGCAAAACGTTTCCTCCCAGGCCTCTTTTCTGTTGGGGATATTGTGAGATCATGGGTTAAGCCACTGCTTCCCAAAGTGTACCCTGTGGAATACTGGTTTCCAGGATATAATCCAGTGCTAACTTAAAATACAGGAAGAAAAAGGAAAAAAAAAGAGAAAGAAAACCATATTCTGGGCTCACATATGTGGAAATATGAATTAACCGAAGTTATTCATGATTTTTACTGAAAAATTTCTTGGAGTCTTTAATATGCAAATGTATTCTGACTTCCCCAGAACAGGAGATAGAGTTTAGTTTCCTGAACTCATTTGGCCCCAGAGTCTGGTTTATGCAAATCCTGATGCTCCCCTGCTTCCCACTCCCCCAGTCTCCAACATCCCATTGGAAACCACCATGATGGGAGAGGAATTAACCCTTCATTTCCTTTCCTTAGTCCAAGCATTGTGGTTGAACTACCCAGATGGCTGGGTGACACGCAATGGGGTTAACAGAGCAACACATCCCTCACAAATCAGAACAGAGGTGGAGGCACTGAGGATGCACCATTCCTCCCTTTGCCAGATATTAACTGATGTTGATGGGTCTGTGGAAGAGGGCAAGGTCTTAGGGGAGGGGCTGCAACTAATAGGGCTCAGCACCTAGGCCAGCGGTTCTCAACCTGTGGGTCGCGACCCCTTTGGCGGTGGAACGACCCTTTCACAGGGGTCGCCTAAGACCATCCTGCATATCAGATATTTACATGACGATTCATAACAGTAGCAACATTACAGTTATGAAGTAGCAACGAAAATAATTTTATGGTTGGATCACAACATGAGGAACTGTATTTAAAGGGCCAGAAGGTTGAGAACCGCTGACCTAGGCTCTCAACCCACTGACACCAGCCCAACCAGCCCAGTCTTACCAATGTGTACCCAGCTTCATATCACCCCTGCCTCAGAGGTCACAGGGCACTTTCCTGGTTAGTCACATGTAAGGAGAATTAGGAGGCTAAGTTTTATAGGAAGAATGCTCTACAATGAAATAAGGATCTAAGGTTTCTTTTAACTTGAATTTAGATTTAGGAGGAAATAAAAGTTGCCAGGTTTATGTTTGCAAATGTCCCTGGCAGGGAGGTTTTTTAGAATGCAATTGTGAATCTTTATTACTAAAAGACAAAATTTCAGACAAACAAAATGTTAGTTACTGTTAGGCCTCATCTAACAATACGAACAGACCCCACTCACCCAAGATGAGCCATAGGACTCAACTTTCCTTGCCAAGTGGGGATATTTTGAATTGTATTAATGAGGTTCTCATTTTTCAACTTCTCCAGATTCAGTCCATGTGGGAGTTTATTATCTGGCACGTATGTGCTACTGTTATGTCTCCAAAGCTTGTAATTTTGTTTACAATTTAAATAGAGCAGGCCATGGACTTTGGAATCCATCCCCCAACAGGGTCTCCTTAGCATTCAGAAAGGAGGGGGCACATTCTATTATGGAATCTCAGCAAGGTGGGTTATGGGGCCCTTTGGGACCATCAGTTCACGTGGGCACTTTAAGATCAAAGAGATAACATCCAAAGGGATAGCAAGGTCCCCAGTCCAAACGACCTTATCTTCTTATCTTAAAAAGTAATAATAGTAATAAGCCAAAGACATAAAGGAGGCAGGAATCTTTCTCTCCTTCCTTTGCACCTGCAATGTCGTAGCCAAAGTCCCTGAATTATCTCCACAGGGACATGTTTTGCACCTTTCCAAACCTGTTGGCTATGGTACTTGAAAGAAACTCTGAGGGATATGGGGGATGTAGAAAAGATCCTAGAAAGTAGGACACCATCTCAAATGACCCAAGGTTTGTTCTTGTTCTCTGTGGCTCTATTCATTAAACCGATACAGGTGCCAACCTCTGGAGTATAGGATCTGCTTACGTAATGCTTTCAGGATTAGGCATCTTGCTTCAGCCCTTGCTACCAGAAGCAGCCTACCTTTTTTGCCAATGGATTTGAACTTGGAAAAGCACCTGCACTATGAAGCAAGACTTGCCTGGGGAGAATTAGGAAGAATGTGTCATGGCACCACACCCACTAAGCAAGCAGTAATTGAAGCACTACGCCAGTTGATACAGGTACATATTATGAATTACTAGGGAGAGAAACACATCATGCAATACTCCTAACCATTCATTGGCTCAAGACACAGAGATGGGAGACCAGGTAGAGCAGCAAAGCCCCAGCCACTGCGTGGAAAATAAGATAAATGTTGCGACAGCAGTCTGATGAGCAATGGTAACTCATGATTCTCTGGGGCCTTTCCTCTTCCATGATCAGAGTGCCTTACACAAGCTTTATCTAATTAATCTTCCTTGTGCCCTGTGAGGCGGCAAGGCCCATTATCCTTAATTTGGTAGATGTGGAAACAGAGACAGAGAGAGGTTAATTTACCTCTGGTGATTCAGTGACTCAACAGCAAAACCAGAAGTGGCACCTGCTTCTCAAATTCTCAGACTGTTCCCTCCAAAATATGCTGAAACTTAGCTAAACAAAATGTTGTTTTCATGCAGTTCTAGTACTATCTCTGGCATTTTATTTTTCATGTGAGCTTGAGCAAATTGCTTGTTCCCACTGAGGTTACCTGCAAAATGGGTATAACACTTGCCTTGCCTTTGGGCTCATGTGAAATGATGATTGTTTAATTCCTCTAAAATACATGAAGTTTTTTAAACCAATGTTTCACTTTTTCCAATATATGTTGTTTTTATACATAATATTTCTGACGATTGAGGAAAAAATGACTTCTACCTGCATTTTTAAAAATTAAAGAGTGATGAGCTTTGGAACCACTCTCTCTCTGCCCTCTTCTCTCTTACACACACACACACACACACACACACACACACACACACACGTTATATTTTTAGTCTTTACATGAAAAAAATTTAAATGGAAGAATGAACCTTACTTAGCAATTCACTCAGTGCCAGACGCACAGTATCTGTTCATATTTATTGAATAGATAATGAATGGATTCACTTTGTGGATAATAAATTTAGTTGTTGAAATTACAGCTGTCAATGTGGAATAGCTAGATATTTGAGGAAACCAAGATAAAGTGCCTATAACAATAAGTGCTACTAGTTATGCGAATCAATATCAATCTATCCATTTCTATAAGGCACAGGAATATAATGCATTACTATCCACTGAACTTACTATATCTTTTGATCATACTATAAAATAGGACAAAATTTGAAACATTGTCCTACAAATAATAAAGATAAAGATGTAGATTATGTTAAACTCCCAAATCATGCAGTATTCCTGTCACCCTCAGGGGTTTATTCATTCATGGATTCATTTATTAATATAATTAATAATTACTTGCAATCTTGCAATGAGTCAAGCATTTTGCTAAGAACCATGTAAGGCTTCCCCCCCCCCAAAAAAAATAGCTGATTTTTTTTTTATCCAGTCTCTCAAAATGTGGAATTTTATTGAGTTAGTATCCATCTACAGATTCAGTCATATTAGTATTTAACTCTAGCCTATGGTCTCTCTGGGCCACAAAGATTAGAAAAAAATAAAATCCCTATTTATAGAAATTGGAGTCAGAAGTGTATTTGATCTTACCTGGTGATGGGCAGGAAACAAGACACCTCCCCTCAGAGAGCAACCCAATCCTACAAGTGGAAAGTGCATGGGAAGGACAGGGACAGTCCTATGGGTTCCTGATAGAATGTTGTGAAATAACTTGAAAGGCTAGTTATATCATTTATAATTTTACTTATCTCTTTAAAGTGTAATAAAGAACAAAATATGCTAAAAACTACAAGGAGGATACAATGACTTACTTTAATAAAATATTACAAATATACGTCTGAAATTAATTTCTTTTTCCATATTTTCTTTATTTACATCTGGTTATTTAATTATTTGTAGACAATGTTTCTGGACATGCTTGTCTCATTTTGTGCTCTTGTTATGGTGATAATTTTTGTGTGTGGTGTTTCACAAGGAGTCTTATCATTTGCCTGACCAGAAGGCCTGCTACTTATTCTGCCAACGTGACTCTATATCCAAAAAGTTAAAAATATATAATCCCCAAATGAATCCCTTCATATTTTGAAAAGCCAGGTATTTCCTTTTAAGATTTATCATTTATGTCTTTAATGGGATAAAGACCAAATTACTTTTCACCTAGAGATACAAAAAACAAAACCTAGGCTGTGTTCTGACTTGCTTTTAAAAAAATAAACACATGGAAGTCTTCCAATTCTACCATAACTATAATGTCCAGAAATATCACCCTGGAAGCCTACAAAACATGCTTCCTGAGCCTAGTGATGTCAAATGGAAGTAGATTCATTACAGAAAAGACTGTGACATTTCTTTCTTTAATAATATAATAGGGACTAGCACTTCTGTAGATAGTGCCACTGAGCAATGTGCTCCTGAATTTATTATGGTTGTGGGTAAAAATCCTTCTGTGCTGGTGAAAAAGTGAAAGGGGTAAAGGAAGATATTGGGAGAATGTGTATTCTTGACTGTCAGTGACTAAGGATAGAGGAGTAAGTGAGAGAGAGGAGTAGCCGGAGAGAAAATGGACAGGAAATAGTAAATAAAGGAGGTGGTAAGGGGAAAGGAAAGAAAAAAGATAGAGAAATAGATGAAAAGGGATATTAAGGAGATGAGAGGAGAGGAGGGAAGAAGAAAATAAGTGAAAATAAGAAGTGAACAAGGCAGAAGAGGGAGAAGGATGAGTGTAAGAAAGGTCATCCTTCCAAGAATCAACAAACTACAGCCAGTGAGCCAAACCCAACCTACTCACTTCTTTGTAAATAAAGTTTTATTGGAATACGACCAGGCCCCTTGATGTACATGTGGTCTATGACTGTTTTCCTGGTACAATGCCAGAGTTGACTAATTGTGACGGAGACAGTTGATTGTATGTGATCCCAAACTTAAAATGTTTACTTTCTGGCTCTTATGAAAAAGTTTGCAGTAAACCCAGTTGTTCTCAAACTTTAGCATGCAGCAGAATTGCCTGGAGGGCTTATTAAAGATTGCTGTACCCCACCCCCCAGAGTTAAACATATCTGGAGTTGGATCTCAAATTTTCTTGTTTAATAAGTTCCCAGGTGATGCTGATGCTGTTGTCAGGGACCACACTTTGAGAACCACTGCTCTAATCTTCACATAATATCGCACTAAGATTGCTCTAAATAAGGGCTTCTGTGCAGAAAGGGAAAGGAATATCAAAGGTGTTCTCTCTATTAGGTAAACATAGATACATTGCTTGATATCACAGTTGTTTACAAAATATCTATTAAAAAAATCTTTAGAAATGGATCTTTTTGTAAAGCTGGTTTCATTCTTAATGAAAAGTAAATTTGGTTTAGGTAAAACCTTAGGTGATTGAAGGTCTGTTCCTAAAACTGTTTTGTAGTCTGGTTTGATTCCTCTCCCTGAAGTAGCATTGGATTCTGTTAATACCATTGCTTGTCTGTGCCACTAATATCAACTGTATCCAGTTTATGTGGGGAACCTCTCCTCACCGATAGGGGGCTCCATAGATAACCTCACTGCCTCTACCTGGAGCCCCTAAGAAACTAAGCCATAAGATGGATTTTGCCTCCCATCTACCCCACCTCTCTTAGATTATGCTGGAGTCTTCTGACTCTAATTTCCCATGAAATTGCAAATTCTTCAATAGCTTTTCTCCTAGAGATGGGCATGAATGTTGTCCTAGGTGTGAGACCTTTGGAAATCATGATTCGAAGAACTTAATCCAGCCTAAACACTCCATCTCAAAACCCTGAACAAAAATTTCCCCTGCAAGTAGAGCCATGGTTTGCACAGTTGTGATCTTTCTCTATTTGTATCCTTAAATCCGGGCTCTGGCTACGAATGTGGACAACCACTTATTAGCCTTAACTTTGCATGATTCACACTTGATATATGGAAGTTTTGTAAAGGATAGAGAAATGTTTCTCTTTTCTCTGCATCCTAGCATTAAAAATATAGAGAGAAACATAATTTGGGAACTTGAAAGTTCCAGAGACACCTTCAGAATAGGAGTTCAACTTAGAATTAGCAGCTCTTTAAAATGTGAAGGGCCCGGCTGGCATGGCTCAGTGGTTGAGTATCGACCTATGAACCAGGAAGTCATGGTTCAATTCCTGGTCAGGCTACATGCCCAGGTTGAGTGCTCAGTCCCTAGTGTGGAGTGTGCAGGAGACATCCAATCAATAATTCTTTCTCATCATTGATGCTTCTATCTCTCTCCCTTTCTCTCTGAAATCAATACAAATATATTTTTAAAAAATGTTTGATGGTTTCATTCCACCATTGTTCTGAGTGGTTATTCCCCTTGCACACATAATTGAGATGGACAGAAGATAAAAAATCATTTTTTTTTACAAGAAAGCTACAGTAGAGTTTAATTTTAATTAATTTTGACTTGTTAGTTCTAGAGCATTTATAGATTTTGTGAAAAGTTGATGTGCATGAAAAAGTATATTATGGATATCAAAGAAGAATGAATGATGTAAATATATGTTATATGCCTCGCATAGCATGTGGAATACAGTAGATGCTTAATAAATCAGTGCTAATGTTGCTGTAACAGGCCTCTTTATCTTAATGAGTGTATGTTTCTTGGTTAAGAAATGATGGTAAGTGTTTCTTTGGCAGCACATATACTAAAATTAGAATGATACAGAGAAGATTAGCATGGCCCCTGTGCAAGGATGACATGCAAATTTGTGAAGCATTCCATATTTTTTATGCTAAGCGAAATAAACCAGTCGGAGAAAGATAAATATCACATGATCTCACTCATATGTGGGATATAATGATCAACATAATTTGATGAACAAAAATAGATCCAGACACAGATGGCAGGGGAGGTGGGGGGGGGCGGTTAGAGAACAACTAAAGGACTTGTATGCATGCATATTCGCATAACCAATGGACACAGACACAGGGACGGTGGGGGCTTGCCCAGGGTGGGAATGGTTTTGGGGGGTCAATTGGGGAAAAAGAAGACATATGTAAAACTTAAGACAATTAAAAAATGATGGTAAAATAAGTAGTGCAAGCAGTTCATGTTCTGTGTGGCACTGTGCTAACTAAAGCTCTGCACACCTAAACCAATTCTTCATTTGTATAAACCCATTGTGACTGGTTAAATATCAATTATCTATAGAACTATGCAAAATGTATACTTGGTTTTTGTTGTTGTTGTTTTTAATGTTTTTAAATCTTCATCCAGACGTGTTTTTTAAAAAATCCTGTGATTTCCCAGTCCCTGTGGCCCAAGGGGGCTATGATGACACTTTTTACCCACCTTGTTATGAAAATGGCTTTACTTTTTCTTAGTATAAAAAATGCCTGATAGTACTATCAACAATAAAAATACTTAAAAATGAAAAAAGAAATAATGCCTTGATGGCTGGCTGGGATAGCTCAGTGGTTGAGCCTCAACCTATGAACCAGGAGGTCCCAGTTCAATTTCCGGTCAGGGCACATGCCTGGGTTGTGGGCTTAATCCACAGTAGGGGGCATGCAGGAGGCAGCTGATCAGTGATTCTCTCTCATCATAGATGTTTCTATCTCTCTCCCTCTCTCCCTTCCTCTCTGAAATCAATAAAAACATATTAAAAAAGTCCTGTGATAAATTTTTCTGTTGAGTAGGCATATATATATATATATATATAGTTAATCTTCAAAGAATATTATGGGTTTAAATTCTTTCAAATTTTCCTCTAATAATTTGCAAACTTTAATCAGTGCCAGAAAAAGTAAAATTGGATGTAATGTGCCACCTCTTCCCAGGTCTTCTTTCCATGACTTATTTTTCCTGCTTTTCCTGTTACAATATAGCTCCCCTTGAGCTTCCGCTGTTTTCAGTACTGCCTGGCTCAGTCATACTATCACCTTGATAAGACGCATAGAACAGAGGGGGTCACTGTTTTTGTTGCCCTTCCGCCTGCCTTCCATTTAAACAACCCACTGCACATGTTTGACATGGAATAGAATTAAACCCAATTGCAGACCAGCACCCTAGTAAGAAGCCACAGTTGCAATCTGTGTAACTGGTGGAATACCATTAATAATGAAATTGCACTGCGGAATTGTAAAGGTCATGCTGTATGCAGTTCACTGGGGCAGAATTTTGTTATAGAGGGATGACGTGTAACGTTAACAGCCAATTTGACAGCTATTCTCTAGCTTATTCAAGGGATTGTCCTACAATGAAAATATTGCAGGTTCATTGCAATTTTCACTTGGGTGTAATATTAGGAGAGACCTGGTCTTTCTGGTGTCAAAAAGAGAAGCTGCTTAGAAGGTAGTACTAAGTAGTTGGGTGGATTTCTTTCTAATTTCTTCTGAATTTTCAAAACTTTAATTCATACTGGTATGATTTTATGTATTAGGTATTCCTATGACTGCTATAACAAATCACCACAAACTTAGTGTCTTACAAATAACACCAACTTATTTTACAGTTGCGGAGGTCAGAAGTCTGAAATTTAGTCTTCGCATTTAAATATTATGGTGTTGGCAGGGCTACATTCCCTCTGGAGGTTCCAAGATAATCTGTTTCCCTGCCTTTTGCAGCTTCTAGAAAAAGCCCACTTTCCTCAGTTTTTGTCTCCTTTCTCCAACTTCAAAGTCAACAGTATAACATCTTCCAATCTCTCTTTCTTTCTTTCTCTCTCTCTCTCTCTCTCTCTCTCTCTCTCTCTCTCTCTCTCCTGACAAACTTTCTTATTGCCCCTTCCCTTTTATTTCCAATTTTCTTTCTTTGTCTCGATCTGTATGTAAGTTGCATGAATCAAAACTTGATTTATTATTCTCTCTGCTAATATATGAATGCATGCTTAGCCATGTTGCTCCTACTGTGTTTTTTAAAAACTTTTTCCTCTTTCTTTTTATAATGAAAACAGATCTCTTTCACAATGAAAACACAATATTTTTAACAGAATTTTGAGGAAGTTAAGGTTTTGCTTTTTAGTCTTCAGTTTGGAATTACCCTTATAGTTTCTAAATCTGCCTTTTCGGAAAGTTCAGGGTCCGCATGTTCCCGAAAGGGAGGAATCTAGAGTTTCAATATCAAAAGTAATTGTGGAAAGATTTGTACTTTTCAGCTTGCCTATTGTCTCAATTCATGTGTATGCCATCTTCATAGTTTATAAAGCAGATGTTAAAGGTTATAAAACCCTCTACTGTTATAGTTCTTATTTTCTGTAACAAAAAACAACAACAAGGAAAATCTGCATGTTCACTCACACCATTAGTATTGGTTTTTAAACAGGAAAAACTATTGTGTGCATAGGATAATTAATTTGCTATTATATTAAATTTTAAGGAGACCAAAAATATTTTTGGTAGCTGGAGGATTGGCTGAATTTATAACAACCTTAATTAGAAAAGAAGACATGTCCATTTGGGAAAGAGTTGTTCATATATACTCAAACAAAAGTAAATTTCATGTGAAATATACCACCCAGAGGGGGAAAAAATTCCCTACAGATTTTTATATATGCATATATTGTTATATATTTTTTAAAAGATGAGAACTGTTCTGGTCATACTGCCTTCTGGCTTGCTCTTTTTAATTAACAATATATTATAAACATTTTCTGTTATTTGACATTTTTATTGGCTGTATTGTCTTTTATTATATGGCTACACTGTGATTTGTTTTTAAAACACTCTAGAAAACATTCTTGCAGCCATTTCCTTAGAATAAATCCAAGAAGATTTTATGGCATTTTGACTCTTTTGGTACGTAGGGGACCCAAACAGTCATACTCCAGAAGGTAATTTCCAAAACAGGGTTACTACATCTCTTTTCCTTCCCAGGTACATGTCATAGTGATGTAACTATTGTTTGTTTTAAATTTCAGGTTACCTTGCACCTCGAAACCTTCCTAGTACTGGCTTCTTCCCGTTCCTGCAAACCCTACTGTGTGACACAGATTCTAAATGCAAAGACACACCCTATGGCCCACAGGATCTGCTTCGCAGGAAAGGGATTGATGACGCGTTATTTAAAGACAGGTAGGGGCACTTCCCAAGTGTGTTCAGTTGTTTGGAGAGGACAGAGCTTATGAGATACCCAGGAAACCAACCTAGGCTAGATATATAACTTTATTTTATATATCTACAAGTGGGATGCTTTATATCTGAATGGAAAGGTGGACACAAGCTGAAATTACCACGTGTATTTTAAGCACAATCTACTTTTGATGAATTACCCAAACTTTGCTTTTTAAACTGGGTGGCCAAGCAATCCTCCTTTATTCCCTAAAAGATTCCCTATCCCTCCTCAAATTGTCAGGGACACATTGCCCTATGACTTGATCACGAGTATAAGATGTAGGGCAATGTCAAGGGCATGATCTCCTGGAAGAATAACATTAATATTACTCTATGTGATACTTCCAGATATAACAGAAACTAAGAAATGCAAAAAAGGAAATTAAAGGTCTAGAAATCAAAGTAATAAAGTTGAGATTATACTTAATTGAACAACAACCTTTAAAAATGAGGTTAATGTATGTCTTATTTTATGGTGTGAGCAGCAGCTGAAGAATAAAAAGAGAGACTCCATTTACCATCTTAATTTTCTTTTTTTTCTTTTTATATTTTTATTGGTTTCAGAGAGGAAGGGAGAGGAAGAGAGAGGGAGATAGAAACATCAATGATGAGAAAGAATCATTGACTGGCTGCCTCCTGCATGCCCCCAACTGGGGATCGAGCCTGCAACCCAGGCATGTGCCCCTGACCAGAATCAAACCTGGGGCCCTTTGACGCTCTATTCACTGAGCCAAATCAGCTGGGGCCCATCTTAATTTTCCATCATGGGATTCTAAACCGAGATACCCCAGGAGCCCACCTGTCTATAGAGTAAAAGACTATTATAATTTTAATTGACCATGAGATAATTTGGGTAGAGATGTATTTTTAAGTGTCTTAGCAAAAGTTTATATTTATCTATCATCAGAAATACTTGTTTCCAGAATTTTAATTTTAATTCCTTGGTGTGTAGCATACCTCTCCTTTAATATCATCATCATGATTTTGGTCATCAAATAGTATGGGTGATACTTTAAGAGAGAGCAACTATGAGCTGTTTAGTATATAATATAAATGTGTCAGGAATTGTCATGGGAAGTGATTTGGGGCATGTAATTGTTGGGTTGCTAATTCACATTGGTTTTGTTGTTGCCATAAGTTATTTAGGCTTGATGCTTAAAACATGCTCATGTTCATTTATTTACTTATTCATTTATTTAAGAGGTAATGATTAAGATGTTGCTATGTGCCAGGTGCCATTCTAGGCACTGCGACATAGAGGTGAATCAGACAAATTCTCTACCCACTTGTCACTTGCACGCTAATGGAAGAACAAGCAAAACAAAAAACAATCAAATAAATAAGCAGCACAATTACTGACAATAAGTGTGATAGCAAGAAAATAATGCAGGTTAAGAGATAGAAGTTGAAAGGTAGGAAGTTGAGTGGTGAGAGAAGGTAGCATGGGGGTAAAGACCAACAATGACAAGGAGAAACCAGCACCAGCATGTGAACAACTGGAACAGAATGTTCCAGGCACATAAATAGCCAATGATCCTGAGGTAGGGACAAACATGACCATTTAACAGAAAATCAGATAATATGGCTAGAACATTGTGAGAAACAATGAAACTGATAGGAGATGTGCTGATAAGGAAGACAGGAGATAGCATGCAGAATCTAATATGTAGGGGAAGGAATGGATCTGCATTTTATTTTTAGTATACAGAGAAGCCATTGGAAAGTTTTAAGCAAAGAAATATCATGACATATTGTTTATGCGACTAACCTGTTCTAGGCATATACAAACATAACCCCCACTAGCACAAGTTTCATTGCTCTGAAAGGAGACCAAAAGCTAATGAGAGCCTATGACCTCGTGTAGTCTGTGTAGAGGTAAGATGATCTATGTGTCCCTATGCGAGTGGTGAGTTAGGTGTGATCTATGCCTCTGTTCTAGCAGGGGAGGTAAAATACTATATCAGTAACAATTAATAGGAGAGAGTGCAATGGAGAGCGCCAGGAGGATGCTGAAGCTAGCACCCTCCGTTTTCAAACTTTCAGCTGGGGGATTCAGGTGACTCTTCATGAAGGTTTTTAAAAAAAATATATATTTTATTGATTTCAGAGAGGAAGGGGGGGGAGAGAGAGAGAGAGAGAGAGAGAGAGAGAGAGAGAGAGAGAGAGAGAAACATCAATAATGAGAGAGAATCATTGATGGACTACCTCCTCTACGCCCCCTACTGGGGATTGAGCCCCCAACCTGAGCATGTGTCCTGACCAGGAATCAAACTGTGACCTCCTGACTCATAGGTCTGTGCTCAACCACTGAGCCACACCAACCAAGCTTCATGAAGGGTTTTGACTTGAGCTGGACATGTCATGACTAAGCATTAGAGAAGATATGGGAATAATTAATATCTATTATTTGTAAATTAAATTATAGCTCCCCTCTGGGGCTTTCTTCTTTACTTTTTTTGTTTTTAAATGAAGAACACAATAACAATGAGGAAAATAGTTAACAATATCTAAGAAGTATATAAATATACCTCCCCCCAAAGAAGTATTTTTCTATGTAATATAATAGAGAATCAAACTTATGAGAGTTGCCTGAGATGAGCCGTTGCGTTAGTTTTGCAACTATGATTAAAGTCCAGGTTTATTTTATCTTCTGTTGATTATTCTCTAGACAGCTGACAATATCTGTTTTTTAAAATTTTATTCTAACCTCAAACAGATTGTCTAGCTCAAGCTGTATATTCAGTATTTTTTTCTAAACTACCAAGTAATTGGAGCTTAATTTAGAAAATTATATACAATAATAAAATTGCATTAATGGTATTTCCCACCATGCTATTAACTTTTATGCTTTATATAGCCATGCAATGAAACTGAGCACGGTTACTGGGTAAGCTGTTCCACTAAATTGCTTCCCTTTGGTGAAGAAAGATTTGCCAGCACAGCCTCATTAAGAGACAAAATAGTCTTCTTTTTCTCTTTTATAAGTGAGGGGAAAAGTGCCATCTTTGGCCTCATCAAAAGAGGCCCACCATGTTTATTGTAATAGAATGCTCTCTGAAAGACATGATGATCACACCGCAGTCACTATTTGCTGGCCAGTTACCAAGTGTGCTTTGATGTATTTTTGCATTGGCACTGGCCTCCCGTCATTAAATTCATACTTCTCTGGGCATTAGCTTCAGGATGAGGTGCTTTAAAAATAAAATCTAACGCTATACTCAGCATCCACTCTAACCAGCTGTCTGAAAAAAGAAAAGATTACATTTATGTGTTTTTTTTTTCTACTTTGCACAATGGATGAGCCAACATCACAGGACTTACCCTTGTGGTCCTTCCTGCTTGCACTGCCTCCAAGAATATATCAGAACAGTGGGAGACCTGGCTGTGCTATTGCTCACACAGCTGGCAAATGGCAAAGATCATCCTCCCGAGCTCACAGGGTCATTATGTGGAGGAGTGATGCAGCGTTCCTGCAGATCCTGGAGGGGAAGTGCCTCTATGGCTTTGCTCCCCATCTCTGTCATGTCGACACTCATCCATGACCCATGATTTCCAAATTCATACCTCTGTTCCTATCAAATGGCTCCTTCTATAGAACTTAAAACGGAGCTCATCAGATTTTATTTGGGATAATTTTAAAGTGCCAAGGCTCCTGTTTAGTATTTAAAAATATGTGCTTAGAAACTGACCTGAAGAGATTATTGGGAATGTAAGGTGAGAGGACGTAGAGCAGCATGTGTCTTCATTTGCCTATAAAGATGAAATAGGCTGTATATGTCAAACATTGGACTGAATTAATTTCAGTGTAATTTATAGCTATTTGGTAATAATTTTAGTGAGTATTCATGTAAAAATAAAGGTTCATTTTTTATTAGAAAACAAATTTGAGGTATGTCTTAACTACAATGCATATATATATATTCAAAGTCTCTCTTAATATCAAATATCCTAAGACAAAGCAACATACTAAGGTATTGCTAAATCTTAATATCTTAACATCTTAACTGATATAGATTGGTGATTGGTAAGTGGGCCACTTAGAAAAGAGAAATATTTTGAACATGGACAGGCAGGATTATATCTGAAGCATGAATGACCCCAAAGGAATAAAGTCAGGATTAAATACAAAAAATAATGAAAAAAAAGTTTAATTTTTTTTATGAATGACTTCTACTTGGGAGTAGACAGGAAGGACAACTGCATCAAATCACCAAGAGGCCCTTGATGTCATTGCAAGTTCTTATTTGTAGTTTTAGGTCAATAATGGATGTCATCTGGACATTCATGGGATCAAACAGGTTTCGAGCACTTCTTGCATCTTTTTTCCAATAGTAACTAGATACCCATGTAACTATAATTATGGGAAAAAAGAGAAAAATAGAAAAAGTTAACTAGTCCTGAGAGAGAAAAAAAGAATTTCTGAATTTTCTTTTCAGGATTTGCCATATGTGTCTGTTCTGGTAGGAAGTCCTTTTATAGACAGAATGTACCATGGCACACATGGATACCACCTACACAGGTAGTCTTTCCAGTCACAGGAAACACAAAGACACCCGGTAGAAGTGCATAAGATGATCTAGAATTTATAGAAATGTGACATTTCCCAAATGTAACTGTTGTTAGACATGTCTGAGAAGAAGTAAAATCTACTCTGGGCCTGGTTTTTCTCCCAGTACCTTAAATTTAACATTTTGAGTCCAAGGTGTTTCTTTTATTGAATTCCATTCCAAAATAGAGCCCTTTAGGTACCACCGAGGCAGAATCTACTTCTGTAGCAGCTTAAAGGAGAGGCCCTTAACCATCTCTATGCTACTGTACATGAGGTTGGGTTGGGTCCAGCAAAAGGTAGTTAAATGGTGCCGACACTCTATCTACTGAGCCAAAGCGGCTAGGGCATGGACAGATCATTTTTATTTTCTGGACTCAGGAAGCTCACGTGCTGGGCTCAGGGACATCTAAGTTTTGCATAACGCTCTAAAATACCTCTAAGAGGTATCCAGTATGAAATGCATTCTCTAAGATTTCCTTAGAACTATTCAGAGTTCCAGAATAGGACTTGCAAGTCTCCTGAGTTGGTTTTAGGGAGTGGATGTGGGGATGAGTCATCATGGAGTAAATCCATATCTGTCATAGCCTAGTGGAGGGTTTCTTGACCTCAGCATCATTGCTCCTTGTGGACAGATAATTTTTTAAAAATATATTTCTTTATTGATTTCAGAGAGGAAGGAAGAGGGAGAGAGAGATCGAAACATAAATGATAAGAGAGAATCATTGATTGGCTGCCTCCTGCACGCCCCCTACTGGGGTTTGAGCCTGCAACCCAGGCATGTGCCCTTGGCCGGAATCGAACCTGGGACCCTTCAGTCCACAGGCTGACACTCTATCTACTGAGCCAAACCGGCTAGGGCATGGACAGATAATTTTTGTGTGTCCTGTACATTGTAGGATGTTTAGCAGCATCCCTGGCCTCTACCCACTAGATGCCAGTAGCACCACCCACTTCCAGTTGTGACAATCAAATATGTCTTCAAACATTGCCAAATGTCCCCCTGGGGTTGGGGAGGGAATTGTCCACAGTTGATATCCACTGGCCTAGAGAAAGGGTAAAGGTAACTTTTTAAGGTAGCACATTTTAAAGAATTAAGGTCCTAGAATCTTGCTCTACAAGAAACACAAATAACTCTCATTTAGCAGCCCCTTTAGTGTATTCCCATTATTCCCCATGCATGTTCCTACTTAGCTAGTACAATTAATGCACAATTCCTGGTTTTCTTATTTGATTTGCCCACTATATGTGGTGTGAATTTAATACATTTGGTGAGTTAATGAATGAATATGATGGGTACAGTGTCACATTATACATTAGGGTCTGTGATGTCACCCCTGGGATTTTTCCTCTTTCAAGGACCTTTGTAGAACCAGGTATGCAATAGTGGAGGGAAGACCAGGTTATGTAAGAAAAGATGCTTCCTTAGCTATCCATTCTTCCAAGTGGTAGTCTTTCTTATCCAGAATTCAATGCTTATCCTGTGCTAAATACCCTACCATCTGCCAACACAACACATTGTAGAGTTTTCTCAAGAATTTTAAAGTCTATGAAGGGGAAAAGTGATCATTACTACAAATGGAAAATTCCTGTTATAAGTAAACTGATAAATTAAATAATAAAATGAAGAAGGTGTTACAAAACCCTGGGTGAGGTCCTTTGCCTTGTCCCTACTCACTAGCCAATGCTTACAGGTTTCAGATCTATGAATAATAGGGGTGCATTCAGTTGCTGTCCAGAGATGTTGAAGGTTCTAGTGTTCTAGAGGGGCTATATGTGGAGCATAGATGTATAAGCATGGGACTTCAGGTCCACAGTAAGGGGTAAGGCTGTGTCTCTGCACCATCTTCTTTTGTGGGGACTTTGGTGTTTAATATTGGTGAGTGCCTATGATGATAGGGCCCAGGCAGCAAGAATTCACAACAACCTTGCAAAGTAACTATATTATTCCTAATTTTCAGATGAAGGAAGCAATGATTGAGGCCTTTTAGGAAGAGGCAGAGCTGGGATTCCAAAGATATTTTGCTACACCCCAGCAATATGGCCGCTTTTCATTTAATCAATCATCTGAGCTGTGGGCCAGTACTGTGCTAGGTGCTTGGAATAAAAAAATGAATGAGACATGGTGCCTACTTCCAAAAATGTCACAGCCTAAAATGGAGAAGTGGTAAGAATAGGCACACAAACATAAAGCACTTAAAATTGGTATAAAATAAGTATGTGAAAGTGCTGAAATTGTATCAAATAGAAGAAAAGGTGCTGTCTCTCACCTACCATTTTAAGAAGCAGATAGTGCTCTGTCTATACGATCATGCTAATTACAAAGTTCAGAGATTACCATGATTAATTCAGTAAGACTGGTTAGCTTGCTGCCCTCCTTTAGTAATTTAATGGAGAGTTAATAGAATTAATTACCTTTGCCTTGGGGAAGTAGCTGTGTTTCAACTTATAACCTTAATTTATCTTTTTACCCACAACACTCTCTGTTTTACATTTATTTTGTGGTTTCCATTTTAAACATCTAAAAACAATAGGGTTTTTTGTGTGCAGTGATAGTGAAAACATGCCATCATACCACACACTGTAAATGCAAAGTAAAACAAGAATATCTGCAGGCAGACTAATGTTAAAGCACACATGATATCCTGAACTCTCTCCCCAACAAAAAGACCAGCTAAGACAACATCCAAAGAGATGGACCACTTCCTCACTCATGTTACATGGAATTTACTCCTGGGAGACCATGGAATCATGGACACGCCCTGACCAAGGACAGGTCCCATTAGAAAGAGGCCTCCTTGTCTGGAAACAGCATTTTACTATTGAGCAAATTCAGAACTGCTGAGCCAGCAGCTTGCTGGGAAGGGATGAGTTTGTTTTTCTTTGGTGTTTAGGACTCTTATCTGAGCGTGGGAAGGTGGGCAAGGTGTCCTCTGTAGAGTATGTGCAGCTTTTCATTCTCCAAGCTCACACTTCCTTAGTCTCCTATTGCCTCTTCTCCCTCCCCTCCCATTTATTATTCAGTCTCCTTTTGCTCTTGTTCTTTCTTTATTCACTTTGATCTTCGTCATTCTCCCTTTGGTTTTTGTTGTTGTCCCCAATCCTTAAAATTTTTATGTAGGCAGTTTTTCCTTGTCTTTTTGAAATGTGTTGATACTCAATAGTCTTCCTTATAGTATTTCAAAGTCAACTAAAAAAATGTTGATGAAAAGAAAAGTGAACCTGACTTTCTCAAACTTCTGCATGAGGGAAGGGAAAGGTTCAGGTCAGTTCTTATTTTTATCTAAATAGCTTCCCATCCAAATAGGCAGCATGAGGAATGTAAAAATATTTAGGGGAATATAGTCATGGTCATGAATAATTCAAATATACATTAAGAATGCAAAACTTTTGAAGCAAAAGGTACATTTTATAGAGAATATTGAAAGACAGCAATGCTAGGGAATGAAAACAAATATCACCTCTTCTTATCATGGGTACTAAAAGGACACACTGAAAGAAAAAAAGCACAGATCCCCCCGCCCCCAATTACTAATCACAAAGCACCCTGGTACCAGGATTCAGACCTTGTTTCTATAAAGAAAGTCAAATGGAACCACAGTAGTTAGCAGAACTTCTTGCTCTTCCACTGTTATCTTCTTATATCCATCCTCATGTACCTTAACTAAGCTTTTATTTATAAACTAGTGCCCTGGAGCATGAAATTCGTGCATGGAAGGGGGGATTCCCTCAGCCCAGCCTGCACCCTCTCCAATCGGGGACCCCTTGGGGGATGTCAGACTGCCGGTTTAGGCCCGATCTCACAGGGATCCTGCTGGCTCCTAACCGCTCACCTGCCTGCCTGTCTGAGTGCCCCTAACTGCCTCTGACTGCCTGCCTGATTGCCCCTAACCCCTCTGCCTGTCTGCCTGATTGCCCCTAACTGTCCTCCCCTGCCGGCCTGATCTAGCCCCCAACTGCTCTCCCCTGCCAGCCTGATCTTGCCCCCAACTGCTCTCCCCTGCCGGCCTGATCGCCCCTAACTGCCTCTGCCTGCCTGATCACCTTCCCTGCTGGCCAATTTGGTTCTGATTGGTCGATTTCTATGCCAGTCAGCGTCCATGGGCCTATCTCCAGGCATGATCAGAGAGGTGGGGCTGATCAGCACGGAGGCCCGCAGAGAAACAGAAGTGCAGGTGCTGGTGAAGCTGGAGAGAAAGAGAGAGGCAATGGCTGATCAACAGCTGCCATGGAGGCTGCGGATCAGACCTTGCCTCTCTCTCTGGGCCTCTCTCTGGGCCTGATCCACAGCCCCCTTGGCAGTCAGTGCTGGGTCACTGCACCCACACTGCCATCAGTCAGTGCTGGGTCATCATGACAACCCAGCACTGAATGCAGGACTGACTTCCGTTGTTAGGTGGAGCCTTTGGTCGGTCGTTACAGACGCTGGTTTTTTATATATTAGGATAATGACACAAAGTCCACCAACTTTTAGGAATTCTGAAAAATATTCATATCCTGGTATCTGGACTGATTTCACTCTTAAAGTATATATACATTTATTTTAGGCACTTCCTTATTTATTTATTTTTAAATTTAAATTCCTTAAGTATATCCAGTTTTTAAGGAAACATGATTATCTCCATTTTAATAATAATCAACTAAACAGACAATGAGTTTTTTAAAAAGACGGTTCCTATATTATGGGGATGGCTAATACTGTTTTATTCCAAAGGTAGTGTGATCACGTTGTGTGGGGATTCCTGGCACCACAGTGCTGTTATTGCCTAGCTGATAGATTTAGTACAATTAAAAATTGGCTGATATCATTATTCCTTTAACACCTGGTGCCACCTGTAATGACACAGCCCATAGTGCCTGAAACAGACTAGATACTCAATAAATGTGCGTTCTTTTCCTTCTTCTTTAACTCTGTCTTGCAAGCATTCATCTTTGATAATCTTCAAAATACCACCTGTAATTTAATATGGAAGGATGTGGGTTTTTTAAAAGTTGACAAATGAACAGACTTTTGTTTCTATCTCTTTAACACTTGTAGACTCATCTATTTAGAATCCATTATCTTCTTAAAAGAAAAATATATATATTCAATATTTAGCTCCAACCTCTTTTAAATACAATTTCCTTTCTATAAGATTAAAGTAAAAATAACTCCTTTAAACCTAATGTAGGCCATTTTATTTTCTAAATAAGATTTACTTTGTAGGATATATGACATATTCATTGCTGTATGGTTAGGTGAGCTCTTCCACTAAAATCCTAGAAAGCAGATTAAAAATGTGAAAGTCCTCGGAGAGCCCTGGAATCTGCCACATAATACATTGCCGTAACTAACTGAAATTAATGTGGGCGAAGTTATAGAGTTCTTGCTTTTTCTTCTCTAGTGTGATTCTGAGAAAGTCGTCCAACCTGCTGAAGGGCAGCAATTTATCACTCCAGAGCACTGAAGTTCCAGAAAGGAGACATGCATCACCAGGTAGGCTATTCCCTTCCCTGAGTTTAGAGCAGGTCTTTTGGAACATCCAGTAAGGTCTTTTGGAACACCCGGTAAAGGCCTAATCTTTAAAAGGGTTTATACTTTTAACTTTTCAGCAATATGGAATGCCTAGACTATCCCTAAGAGATTTAACTGTTTGTCATGGTTGTCTTAAGTGTGGCAGTGCAATTACGCAAAGTTCTTGAGAATAATTGGAAATTAAGTCCTTAGTGAAACACTCCCTGGGAGCAAAAGCCTAGCTGGTACTCAGATATTGAGAATTACAGACTTTGCCGGAATTGAGCAGGGACTCTGTAGTTGTCTGTGAGATGATGCTGGGATGGTACAGAAAACAACTCAGAAATAAAAATTATTGAGTGGAATAGCAGAGATTCATCCAAATTTCCCATCTTACATATAAGGAATATGGCCCCAACAATGTTAAGTGTGGAGACCATAGTCATCCAGCAGACCTGATGGACTCTTTCAGCTTGACCCTTATTCTTCCAATTCAGAATCAGTTACCAGTGTGGCTGTGTACTTCCTTCATTCATAGGGGGCCCGTGGTCCCAAATTTTAATGCAGGGGTCCTCAAACTTTTTAAACGGGGGGCCAGTTCACTGTCCCTCAGACCATTGGAGGGCCGGACTATAGTTTTAAAAAAAAACTAGTCGGCTGCTGAGCAACAGGCAGCAGCGGCAAAAACACCTGGCGGGCTTTCAGCGGGCCGCATGTGGCCCGCGGGCCGTAGTTTGAGGACCCCTGCTTTAATGAGCAGGAGAACCGAGGCTAAGCTTCCTGAGCCTTAGCCAAGGGATTCTGATGCAGCTGGTCCTGAGAAATACCTATTCTTAAAGGCACAAATTGAGAAAACTCTTGAAACGGCAGAACTTCTTGACATACATTTGACAATATTTATTGGGTGGCAGCTATCAATCTCCACTGTCCTAAGTCCTGGGGACATATTAGTGAACAAAACAGAAAATTCCTGTATGTTAGAATATGATTCTATTCAGGGGAATAAAAGAATTCCATGGGACATTTAAGATTTTGTGACACTAAATAACACTCCAATACAAGGTGATGGACCAAATGAGAAACGTCCTGTGTTAATGTGGTACGTGTATGGTGATGAGTGGCTTTGAGGAGTTAAGGTTCTGTTGTGAATGATCCATTCGCTGAATCGGTGAAAGCACAGCAGAATAAAAGCATAGTGCTGTGGTCCAGTAAGCTTTGCTTTGCTCTATAGCCAACGATTATGTTTCTTACCCTGGCTAGTCATCTTACAGATGCAGTGCCTGGGTTTAGAGAAATTAGTTGGTAATTTAATAAACTTATTGGGGTGACATTGGTTAATAATACTATATAAGTTTCAATTGTGCAATTCTATAACACATCTGTATATTGCATTGTATGCTCACCACAGTTGGTAAATTCTTCAGCCCCATGAGGACTATAATAAAGCCTAGGACAGTGGTTCTCAACCTGTGGGTCGCGACCCCTTTGGGAGTCGAATGACCCCTTCACAGGGGTTGCCTAAGACCATCGGAAAACACATATATAATTACATATTGTTTTTGTGATTAATCACTATGCTTTAATTATGTTCAATTTGTAACAATGAAAATACATCCTGCATATCAGATATTTACATTACGATTCATAACAGTAGCAAAATTGCGGTTATGAAGTAGCAAAAAAAATAATTTTATGGTTGGGGGTCACCACAACATGAGGAACTGTATTAAAGGGTCGCGGCATTAGGAAGGTTGAGAACCACTGGCCTAGGACCTAATGATGATAGGTTACTGTATCTATCTTTAACATTAGAATTCTTTGCTGTGAAAATAGCAAAGTATTTCTGTCCAAAAATTATAAAAGTTAGCAGATTGGCTTAATGAATACCCATGCTATAGTTATGAGCATACTCTTCTAACTACTCCTAATCCAGATGTCTCTGCCACATTCCATATAGTACTAGCCGAGGTCATTTTGCGAATTACTTAAGTGGAGTATACTGTAGTCTAGACTAATTGCTTTATCCCATTTATTTGATCTGAAATATCATTCAGAAGCCACTTTGGGGAGGAGAGAATTTATGATCTTAAGCAGATTTCAGCCTCCCAATTGAATAATTAAAAAGAAAACCATTATCACCAGATGTACATTGGCAGATCCTTTGAACAGATGTTGGATATGATGGATCTGTGGAGCTGATGGAGGCACCTCACATCCTCTAGGCCTGCACAGAAATGATTCCGTTTATTAGGCAATAATACTGGTGATGAAGTTTAATGACATAAACTGGCATGAAAGCAAATCACGTCTAAAACTACTGGAAAACAACCAAGAGCAGAACAAAACCATCACAATTTATGTGAAAAGAAAAGCAGATTAAATTTGCCATTTTGCCAGAGTAAAACTTTCATGGAAGGTGCCTATTTGAGCACATTCTTACTGTGGGGTATATGAGGGCACAGTGATATTTGTGGATTCTTATGTGAGCCTGCTTATTATTGTGTATGTGTTTATAGTATCTAATCTGTTCTTTCTTCTACTACAGCCACTGTATTTCCCAGTCCACATTCTCATTTGGAAAGTGCTGGAACAGATACCTTCAATGGTAGCCAAGTCCTTGCCAGGATCCTTGATTTGGAAAAGGTAATTTCACTCAGTTGTGTAATGAACTGATAACAAAGAACAGTTGAACAAATACCTCTTTCATTAGGAGAGGGATCTCCCAGATAGGAAGAGGTTTGGGCCATCTTTCCCATTTGGAGTAATATCTCAGGAAGATGCTTTTCTAAGGAGCTCTTCAGTAAAAAAAAAAAAAAAAAAAAAAAAAAAAAAAAAAAAAAAAAGCTTAATTTTGAGACATTCTGAATTCTTTAAGGTCTTGAATATTTATTTACTTCCCTGTTAAGTCCCTTAATCAAACTTAAGATTTTCCTTTAATAAGAAAAACTGTAGTATTATATGTGATCTTTTCATTTTCTGAAGCAGGAACGGAAAAAAAACTATGTGAAAGCAAACAAAGCTATAACACTGCCTCATTCATACCTTTGGAAAAATTCGAGCAATGGAAAATATTTCTCTAAAGTAATAACATCCTTTTCTTTGCAGAGTTTAGGAAGCTTAGGTATGGTTCTTCCTCTATTTACTAGTCATTTACCTGAAGATTCTAGATTGCAAGATAATACACATCATTTCTATCAAAGGTGTAAACTGGCATCCTGGGAGTGTGTATGTGTGTGTGTGTGTGCGTGTACAGAGATGTTAAGAAATTAAACTTAAATGCATTTAGGCAGACAAGGTACTCTTCTGTTAACTCTACTTTTTCTTGTTGTCTTTTATCCAGCCAGATTCATACAGTTAGGTTATTTGTTTGGCCCCTGTAAGCATTTGAGTCTTGCTTTATGTGTTCTTCAGAAATTCAGAGGAGGTCATTTTCAATATTTTGCAATAATCTCTCTCTCTTTCTCTCTCTCTCTCTCTCTCTCTCTCTCTCTCTCTCTCTCTCTTCCTCTCTTCCCCTCCTTCCTTCCCTCCCAACACACAAGCATTTTAAATAATATACCCATGTTCATATTTTTTATATGAACATATCTCTAACTTTTATTGTATTTCAGTGACTATAACCACTGCTGCTTAATATGCCTCTGTTAGTTACCCTTGAGTTTGTATTCTGTATAATTAAGGCATCTCAATAAACTGGTTATAAACCAAAGGATAACACAAAAGTGAATGCCAGGAAAGGTACCGTACCTATCAAAGCAATTCAGCCAGTGCTGGTTGAAATGTAAGACTTTCCCCTGCAGTCCAGTCCAGATGCTAAATATCTAGTTTCAATAATCAATAATAGTTGAGATACCCAAAGCACCCCGAGTGGCATAGGGAGCCTCTGCTGTGCCCAGTAATTCTAATTTAAAGCTTTCCCCTCAAATCAGGCTAGTGTATAAACCAGGGAAAGTTATTTTATTCCATTCTATTTCTTCCATGTTGGTTCCTAGAAGCAATCATTCTTGCATTGGATCAGTTAAATTCTTTAACATCTAGAAGAGCAATGCTATCCTCCGAAATACCACTTCATCGTGTTGAAACTCCCAAGTTCTCTTTCTCACATGGAATAAAATTTCAGAATTTTGTAAGGCAGCACAGAATCATATATCCAGTGAGAATAAGTAAAAAATGAAAATTCTATGTATAGATAGATACATATTTTTAGACTAGTTGGAGCAGGGAAGGGATGTAAAAATTAGGGTGACATATTGATGCCTATGTCAGCAGTCTCTGATTCCTCCCTCTTTTTCTTTACTGCTTTCTGCAACCCTTGCAAGAATGAGTAGAGAAATCATTCTGGGGTGAGTTTATGTGCAATGTTAGGGAAGGGACATAGATGAGTGATTAGAAGACCTGGCACTTATATCCTAGAATAAGCGGATCCTGTTTTGTTCCATTACATTTAGAAGTTGTGTCACTAGAGGGCAGAATATAGATTCTGTGATGTAACTTAAGAGGAGAATGAAGTTAGTTGATCATTACTTCACAGAGTTATAAGAATTAATTATTAAGAAGGACCCATTAAATATTATAACTAAATACAATTGGCTCTATAAATATCTAAGCAAGTTCAATAATAGGGAATGTGATCAATATTGTAGCTGAAAATATTGCTGCATCTGTGACTGATCAGTATTGTGAAATATATGGGGGACTTATGATTCCATAATGAAAATGCTTTCCAATTATTTCGGTAATTATATACTTTTATGTATTTTCATATACATGTTTTCTTTTTTCCTTCATATACTAGTACATAATTATTTTTTTCTTTAAAGTTTTTTTTTTATTGATTTTAGAGAAGAATGGAGAGGGAGAAAGAGATAGAAACATCAATGATGAGAGAGAATCATTGATCAGCTGCCTCCTTTATGCCCCCCACTGGGGATTGAGCCCACAATCTGGGCATATGCCCTGACTGGGAATCGAACCATGACCTTCTGGTTCATAGGTTGATGCTCAAACACTGAGCCATGCCAGCTGGGCTTTATGCATAATTCTTAAATAAAATATTTGCTTTACAAATGAAACATAACCCGTGTTTTTCCACTTCTCTGAATAAATACTGTTGGGCTTGAGAATAAACCCTTATGATGCTACTTTTTGGAAGTCTTTCAAAGATCATGGCCAGTTTGCCATTAGGGGTCACAAAGAGTTAGAAAACCTGAGTCTCTGCTGCTAAGTACCAAGAAAACACTAAGCCTTTTAAGCCTGAAGATTTTTGTCAGAAAAGATCTGATGCCTTTAGGTTCTCTGGTCAGAGAGAAGAAATGAGTTCAGTTAAACAAATTATATGAAAATCATTTAAATTGTAACAATGACAAAAATTACTGCATTCACACATTTGATGACTCTTCATGGCCAGGCCCAGTGTCTTTTAGTGTTATTTTGCTATAATGCAGAAACTTAAGATGACTGTTGTGAAAATATATTTCATTAAAGACTGGAACACTTTAATATCTGTATTTACTAACAAAATCATTCCACTCTTCCCACACACATTTTTTAGCTATTAAATCAAAATTCAACTTCAGAAGACATACGAAGAGAGCTGTGTGAGAGCTACCCAGGATACACTGCTGGTTACACCTTCTCTTGGACCACTCTAGGGAAAAATGTTGTAAACAAATTTTGCCTGTCCAATATGACCCTTTTAGAGTCTTCTCTCCAAGAATTAACAAATCAATTCTCTCAGGTGAGTATAAATACTTGATAATAGTAAACATTTTCATATATGAAGTTTTAAGGGTTCTCCACCATAATAAATAATATAAGATCTACTAATGGATAGAGAGAAGATATGACAGTACCTCCCAAACCAGGTCCTGGAGAAAAATAAAAATATTACTCAGAAGCTAATTTTATTTTAAGAAATTAATCTCCAAAAATGTAATTCCAAATATAGCTCTGTTATCCAAACTTTAAATATGCCAATTTCTGTAGGTATAGGGAAAATGCAATTATGTATAAGAACAAAAGAAATAGTTATTGTCTTTTCAAGTCAAGGATGACTTTAAACTGACTACAGTGGTCGGCAAACTCATTAATCAACAGAGCCAAATATCAACAGTACAACGATTGAAATTTCTTTTGAGAGCCAAATTTTTTAAACTTAAACTATATAGGTAGGTACATTGTTATTAACTTAATTAGGGTACTCCTAGGCTTAGGAAGAGCCACACTCAAGGGGCCAAAGAGCCGCAGTTTGCCTACCACTGGGTCACTAACAATTTGAGAGAATGGCTTATGTGAGAATCTAGATGTTTATTGCAATAAGCCATGTGATTACAAATGTTGAAGTCTCATTTTGTCCTGTTTGTGGTTTTATTTTTTAAAGATATCAAGGGACCCCAATAACCAGAAGACAGTATTTCAGGATATGGTCAAAATTCTATCCCTCTTCTCAAAAGTGCAAGAGCAGACAGCTGTGTGGCAGCTTCTCTCTAGTTTTCCAGATGTGTTTCAGAATGACACGACACTAAGCCATGTATTTGATGTTCTTCGAAATGCAAACAGGTAAGAAAATGTAAGAATTGAGATGTTACTATTTATATAAAAAAAGTCTGTTTTTAAAAATATTACTTGTGAGGATCGTTGGTAGGTAGGTAAAATTGGAGCAAATAACCCTTCAGCACCTTATTGCAGATTTTTGTAATGAAGGTAAAGGTGTTAGTTAAGCAAAGAGGAAACACACATTAAGGTCACTAGGGTTATCAAAATATACATGAGAAAGTGAGGAAGAGCACTAATGTTACAACTAGATTGTCAGTTGGTATCCCTGAGTTTCTGAGAAAGAGGTGCATAGCAGGACCAATGGTAGACTGGAACATTGACTCAGGTTCATTCAGGGATAAGAGCTCCATGTATGTAGCATGTAAACTACCTAGGAATAAATATTTCATTGGGTTTTGGTTGACACCATCCAATATGAAACAACCCTGTTTATTAGAGTTTTGAACTGAGTCACCTCAAAGGGATTGGTCTCCCTCCTGTGCTGCCAGGCTATACATGATCTTTCTGACCCTGCATATTGGGTTGGCTTTATTTGACACATAGGACACAAAGATTGGAAAATTTTTGCAGAAGAAACCCCTTTAAAGGTTGCTTTCCTTATAAAAGAGACCAGAGTATGGCCAGCATTTAAAGTTTAATGGAATGGTACTTAGGCTTTGATTGTCCCGTATAGTTAAGTTAAAAATGAGCATTAAAAAAAATCAACAATAACCACATCAACTATCAATCACTGAGTCCCATTACATACCAGACAGTTCACTGGGCCCTTTATAATATCACATTAAGTTCTGCAAGTAAACTATTATTTATTTTATAAATGAGGTAACAGATGGTCATAAAAATTAAATATCTGATGATCATGCAGCTAGGAGGGTTTAAACCTGAGATTTCCAACTCCAGAACACAGGCCTTCTCTCTAATATGTCATTACAGTACACTGTATTCCATCTCTAATGTCTGAAGCACCAGAAAACAGTGTTCTCATCTTCTTTGGAAAGCTTCCAAGAGCTTATGTTTATTCAAAGACCTTATAATAAACCCTTATGCTGGCACATTAATCTCACAACATTAAATCCTCACAACAGTGCTTTGAGATAGAGAAAACAGATATCCCCGTTTTATAGAAGAGGAAATAAAACCTCATGGAGGTCATATGACTTACCAAGGTTCTACAATTAGTAAGTAGCAAAAACAGAACCTGAACTCAAGGAATCTAAGTCCCGTGCTCTTTCCACAATAGCATGTCATAACTAATTTGTAGAAGGAACAACATATTAGGAATTTGATTTTCTAGGTTGGTCCTCATTTTAGCATGTAGGGAAATTTTTACTCACCTAGAATATTTATACTAGATCCTCTTACTACTATTTATTTTCTGTCTTAGAAAAATCAATTAAAGGAGAAGAGAAATTGTATGAATGTATAGTGTAGCAATGAAAAAGTCAAAATAATATTCAGACTACAGTAAGATATTGCTACACACTCACTAGAATGGGTAAAATTTTTAAAGATGGACAACCCCAATTGTTGGCAAGAATGTAGAGCAAATGGCACTCTTATAGCTTGCTAGTTAAAGTGTAAAATGATAAAACCATTTTGGAAAACAGTGTGACAGCTTCTAATGAGGTTAACAGTAGATCCATATAATGTGGTGTTCTATTCTTGGGTGTTTACCAAGAAAATGAAAATGTATGCCTACATGAAGACTTCTATGCTAATGATTATAGCAGGTTTATTCATGATAGCTAAAAATTAGATGATAAAAACAAATATTTGCAAACAGAATGACAACAGTATAGTTTATTTATACATTGGAATTCTACTCAATAATAAAAATAAACAGATCACTGAACCACACAAGATGAATAAATCTTATGAATATCATGCTCATAAAACAACCTAGGCCAAAAAAACAACAACATACAGAATGTGTAGGTATTATATGATTTTATTTGAATGAAGTTCCCAAATTGATAAAATTACTTTAAAGTATTAGAAATCAGATCAGTGTACTTTAGAGCAACTGCTGGGAGAATGAGGAAAAAATTTTTTGGTGGGGTAGGTTTTATCAAAATGCCTGTATCTTTATTAGATGGTGGTTACATCCTATATAATAAAAGCCTAATATACTAAGTGTCTGGTTGACCGTCCGGCCGTTCAAATCAAAGCGTAATATGCTAATGATATGCTAAGGCCGCTCAACCACTTGCTATGACATGCGCACTGACCAACAGGGGGCAGACAGTCGACTGGTCAACCCATTGCTATGACATGCATGACCACCAGGGGGCAGTAGATTAGCTTCCTGCTGGGGTCAGATGGGCCAGCTGAGCGAGATGGGCTGGACATGCCCTGGACATGCCCTGGAGCCCTTCCGTGGTCCTGTCCCGGCTGGCCAACCTCCCATATCTCTCCCAGGCCCAGTGGGATCCCTTGGCCTGGCCTGTGGCCTCTCGCAATCTGGGTCCCCTCGGGGGATGTCAGAGAGCCGGTTTTGGCCCGACCCCACAGGGGGAGCACCGCTCAGCCAGAATCCAGGCTCATGGCTGGCAAGTGCAACAGCAGTGGCAGGAACCTCTCCCACCTCCGCGGCAGCGCTAAGGATGTCTTACTGCCTGTTTAGGCCCACTCCTCCCAGAGAGCGGGCCTAAGATATCAGTCAGACATCCCCCAAGGGCTCCCAGACTGTGAGAAGGTGCAGGCTGGGCTGAGGGACCACCTCCCCCCGCCAAATGCACAAATTTCATGTACCGGGTCTCTAGTAAGTATATAAATTTGGCAAAACTTACTGAACTGTAACCTAGGTACATCATATTGTATGTCGATTATACATCAATGAAATTTGCTTAAAAAACAACAAATAAAAATAAGAAATCTCACAAAATAATATTCAGTAGAAGGTAGAAGTTCCAAATTAATTAATTAACTAAAATCCTTTATTACTTGGTGGAGTATAATACATAGGAAGGACGTTGCACTATGGCCATTTTTATTCTCAAAATTCAAAATAAAATTGTATATTATTGCATTATGCAATAGAGTTTGTTAGGTGATGATTAAAAATGTTGTAAATCAATCTATGTAGTAACAAAGAAGAAAAAAGAAGTAGCTAAAAGAAATAGCTTCAAGTTATTTTTAAAGCAGATGACATTAGACTTTTAACTAATCAGAACAACTCTTTCTTTTTTAAATTGGTCAATATTTATTTATTTATTATTGCTAAAGAATAACATTCATTCTTTTTAATATTATATGCCCTAGCTAAATGTGTTTTTTGACTTAGAAAATTAATTTTTAACCTCATTTAACTTTAACTTAAATTTTAAACACTGACACTTGATACAGTAACTGGTAAACCTTTTAGTATGTTTGGAACAATGTGGGTATGTGAACCTACTTTTTCACCTGTAAATGTAATGAAATCTACATACTCTATAATAAATAAATAAATAAAATACAGATTAAGTATTCTTAAATGAAAATTTACCAACTGAATTGAGATGCTCCTTAAGTATAAAATACAAGGTGAATTTTGAAGACTTAGTATAGTAAAATACTTAAAATGTTTTATTAATAATTTTATATTGATTAAAAGTTGAAATAATATATTTTAGAAGTACTGGGTTAAATAAAATACGTTACTGAAATTAATTTCTTTTTTAACGTGAGTACTAGAAAATTTAAAATTGAATATGTGGCTTATATTATATTTATTTAAAAAGCCCTCATGAACCATTTTTTAAAGTTAATTCTTCTTTACTATTGTTATTAAACTGAATCTCATTAAGAGCCACAATTTCTTCACAGATGACTATATTTTATCATCAAATTACAGTGTCATTGGTTTATTTTATTCTATGAACCCTATAACAATTTTCATCATTTTCTCCAACAACTTTTTTTTTTTATTTTCAAGTTGGCATATAACCAAATCACCAAAATCAGATGATATAATGTTAAGGTTATGACAGAAATTAGCAACAATGAGCAATCATAAAAAAATCAAGAGGGTACATGAAAATATCCATTACTTTCACCACTTATAAGAAGCTATGTGAGATATGAATAACAAAAACTATTTAAAAATATCTTTATTTACGAGGCAACTTGTTCTGGGTAACTTTCATTTTTATATGATGAACAGCAGAAAAAATATATATATGTTAAAATAAAAATATTCTGATCAATGGTTCAAACGATTTTAGAGAAGATGGGGGCCAGGTGTCATTATTTTACATTTTGTAAAATAAAGATAAACTAAGTCTACTGATATTTTATTCATGGTATTAATAACAATAATGCTGACAGTTTTAATGAGTATAAAAATATACTAATGCCAAGTATTCAGTCTTTGAAGGTGTTCCTTTGGACAACAGATCAGATAAGCCTGGCAGCAGGTCTCGTTGGGAGAAGGCTGGCAGATCTAGGGTCTGAGACTGTTTAACTGGTTATATGGTCACCAGGGTTCAGAAACAACTAAAGTCTGAGAACCAGGAAATTCTTGGGGCAAATCTAAAAATGCCTGAGGTGTACAGAGTAGAGATGAAAAGAATAGAGCCACGTCTCTATGGCCAACCACACCGCTGGCATAACAAGGTAACGATGCCTGTGGACTCTGTTAAGAAATGCTCTGCCCTCCTCCTTCCCATGTTGGGGCAAAGTTTCTATTCCAGATGTGAGACGTAGAGTGGAAAGAACATAAACTTTGAAATTAGACAGAACTAGCTCTAGTTATTATTAACTGGATAAAACTGTGTAAGTCATATAACTTTTTCAACTTTCATTGTCCCATCTTCAAAAAGCCAAATAAAATTGACTTTATGGAATTAGTACAGAACTAAATGAAATTATATATATATATATAATTTATATTTATATATTTATATATTTATATATTTATATATAATTTATATGTAAATTATATATATAATATATATAATTTATATATATATACACACACATACATACACACACACAAATACATCATTATCTATATGTATATCCTAATGTTATACTACTAACTAGAAGAAATACAAAACTTAGCACTCTAAATATAGCTTTAATCCATAGAGAGGGAGCTAAAATTAAAATAATCTTAAATAATAAAAATTCTAAAAATATTGTAAAAACCATTAACATATATGCACATATGGTATCTATTGCTAGAGAAAGCTTTTAGTTGGCTGAGAGGCACGGGGAGAACTGTTAGCTAATTTGTACTACATTTGACTTTACAATGGAAAATTGTTAACAGAGCCTTGTGTTCTAGTTACTATTCATGTAAATTAAAGCATTGCCTTAGCTTTGATCATTGGTATATAAATCATAGTATTTATGAAATTCAGACATACATGTACAATGCCAGTATTTTTAAAAATATCTAATGACAAAAAGGGGATTGCGTTTCTTAAGTAATTAATTGCTTTTAAGAAATATGGAATGAAGTCAAGCATAAGTGAATTTTCTGATTGTCTATTTCCAATGCAGACTGCCCATCTTATTGGTAACATTATTATGTCTCCTGGAGAGACAGTGCCATTTAGTCTGGGTATTAATTTTGAGCTACCCCTGGAGGAGTGCCTGTGGGCTACTTAGAGGGCAGAATGAAGTCTTTAATTAGGGCAAGCTCCATTGTTTTTTTCCAAAAACATTACCATTTAGTTAGCAAGAGGTAAATATTTCTCAAGTGCTTAAATAATAATTATTCCTTTATCAGGGTGTGATTTTTCATGAAAATAATCTTCAATATTTAAAATTTTCCTTTACTTAAAAAAAGTGATATCCTTTCATTGGAAGTAACCATTCCTAATCACTTATCTTTAAGTCTTAATTGAAACAACCGATGTGAACTTTGCTCCCTTACTTTTAGGCTCAGGCTTTAAAATCCTGGAAACATGCTCTAATTTATGAAAATTTTGTTGGGATTTTATGCATGAAAAGACAAACATGTAATTTAACAACAAAAGCACCATCTTGTCTTTTTTTTCTGTTATAAGAACATTTTCTCTACTGCAGACATTTTCTCCTTGAATAACCTTTTGTTTCTGCCTGCAAACCCCGAAATGCGATTTGGCTTAATTGTTTTTCTACTTGTTAGTGCGCTGCTGGTCGTGCAGAAGGTTTTTCCACGTCTCACAACTAACGAAGGTTTCAGAACTCTCCATAAATCTGTTAAACATCTGCTGTACACTCTGAACTCCCCAGCTCAAGGTATTGTATTTCCATCTTACTCTATCCTCTTCTGTGTCTCAAAGCCTGTTAGAGTATAAAACAGAGTGCAATGGAAGTAATCATTTATGGATGATATGATTCTTAGGTGGGGGCATATGCTGGACTAAATCTGGACATCTGGCTAATCAGAGTGGAGACAGCGAGAAATGGCCAGAAAAGACACTGTGGCTTTCTAGAGCTTTTATTTAGGTGAAAATCATCTCTCAGCTTGTAAAACTATGTTTATACTTGGTAAGGAAAATAAATATCAGGAGTAAGCCTCAACAGATTTTACCTAGTACTTTTTGGAACACTGAATGGCAGAATTTTTGCCCTCATTTCCAAATGCTGGCTTTTTAATCAGGATGAGTCTTTTATTGGTAAAAATATACCCCTCCACCACCATTTTGAAAATGCATGGTGGACATTGGAGCATGAGTAGATCAGTATAAATCTACTGTCAATCCCAGTGCAAGGCTATAGCATGGTGCTAGTGAGTCCGAAAATATCACCTTTGCATATGTAGAATAGCATCATATACCACACATGAAAACACACACACACACACACACACACACAGATATTTAGGGCTGTAATAAGTCCCTAATTCCCAAGTAAAATGTTCTGTTTGCATTTAGCTTTCCTGAATGAGTTTAGAATTACATCTTCTCACCTGAGTTTGTCAGCTTTTAAATATGTGGTCTTTATCTTTGGATCGACAAATAAGTACCCTGAGAACATCAGGTCACAAGCTGATTACTCATTGTAAGGTCTCAAACCATTAGTTTTCATATGAAAAGCAGGTTTGGAAAGGCCTTGAAGAATTCTCATTGGAGGGTCTAACATATTCTTGGATACTAACTTCTGTTAGTCTAGAGCAGTGGTTCTCAATCTTCCTAATGCTGCAACCCTTTAATACAGTTCCTCATGTTGTGGTGACCCCCAACCATAAAATTATTTTCGTTGCTACTTCATAACTGTAATTTTGCTACTGTTATGAATCGTAATGTAAATATCTGATATGCAGGATGTATTTTCATTGTTACAAATTGAACATAATTAAAGCATAGTGATTAATCACAAAAACAATCTGTAATTATATATGTGTTTTCCGATGGTCTTAGGTGACCCCTGTGAAAGGATCGTTCGACCCCCAAAGGGGTCACGACCCACAGGCTGAGAACCACTTGTCTAGAGCATTTTGCACATCTACAATTACAGAATTAATGACTAGCTTTCAAGATTTTTGTTAAATTCAAGGTCTTAACAAACATGGAGGTGCTGGGAAAAGGCTTACCCTTTTTAAAAAGTCCAGGCCAGAAAACATGACAGTGTACTAACAAACACCAATTCTTTCCTACGTATTTCTTTTTTGTATTTGCATTTTAAAGACTCGAGAACTTCAAGTGTCTCCTTATCATTCTTTTCCTTTCCACCTGCAGACTCACACCTTGTAATTATATAAAGAGATAACATTAAAATAATGTTTTACAGATGACAAAAGCTCATCAGTGCTTTAGAAGCCAGAGGAGTAAGCAGCACTTCTTATTAACTGAGGCAGCAAACCATTTATCCTGGTGAACAATATAATTCAGTATTCCAATATTTTGCATTAGCCATGTCTCATGTCTATGCATATAGTAATAAGTTTTGCATGTATTGAAACATGTCATTGGATGGTCAAGATGACAAGGAAATACATCAAAGAAATGTTTTATTTGAAAACTTGATATGATTAATTAAATTTGTTTTAATTTCCTCCTTGTGACTTCATCAGTCTGAGAACATCAATGCGGTGGTTTTAATGTCAATTCCTAAAGGTTATTAAGCCCAAGTCCCTACCTGCTTATGTAGAAACTTTCTGGACTTTGAAAAATCTTTCTAGGTATTTGAGGAAATCTTTCAGGAAACCTGAACTTGTCGCTGAGGGCTCAACCAGCGACCAACAGCTCAGGGGTCTCTAACACCCAGTACAGCCTCCTGCCACATTGCCAGGCCACCCCGGGCTCATTATTCATGGCATTGAGCCGTATTTGTGAAGGGAACACATTTTCTCCCTTGGCTTTGCCTTCAGTTAAGCTGGAGTGGGGTGGTATCTCATAGCAGAGTTGTTGGGTCCTCTCTAACATATGACAGGGCTAATAGAGTTTTGGAAATCTCACATCACTCATTCAAAGAAGGACAATAAAAAGGTAGTACTTTTTGTATCAATGATAAGTGCTTTGTTATCTTAAGTCCCTTTTATCATCAAGACAACTCCATGAATACAGTTATTAACCCATTTTTACAGACAAAGAGACTGAGGCAAAGGGAGGTGGGGCACTTCGCCTATGTGCTACATTCAGCAAGTAAAACTAAATCCTGGACCTATGTCCAAAGCCGGGTCCCTTGAGCTCTTTGCTAGATGGCCTCACTCCTGTTTACACACTTGATTCCAGGATATCTCATGCAAGTACCTGCCACCACCAAACCTCCGAATGGCTCCACTTTCAGTCACTGATGGAGTTTGACTCATTGTTCCAGATTCCTTCCACATGATACATTTCCCCACAGCTGTCCCCTCATTCTTCTCCTCACACTGGTTTCTACAATCTTCTCCCCTCCCCATGTCTATTTCTGATTCAACCTTGATTATGAACATACTTCAAGGTTTCTTCAGGAGCCTACTCAGCAACCATGAAAATATAGAGATGCTAATAGACACTTGGGGAAAAGTTTGTCTCCTAACTTCCTGTGTTAAGGAATCTAGTCCTCAGCTCTGCCGAAGCAAGGCTCCCTGCTTTGGAGTTTAGTATTTAGCATTTCCATTGATAAATAATGAATTTTGAGAGCAAAGATTACTTTTGTGACTTGCTGAAGTTTGCTTTTTTGCAAAGTAGTAAATTATATGAAACTAGAGGCCCCGGTACATGAAAATTCATGCACTGGAGGGGGCTGCCTCAGCCTGGCCTGCCCCCTCTCACAGTCCAGGAGCCCTCAGGGGTGAGAGGCAACCCGGTGATTAGGGGAAGGTGATGCCCCATCACACTTCTGCTGCTGCCACTGCCAGCAGCACAAGCCTCAGCCGGCCCTGGTTACCTAAGCCTCAGGTGGCCCTGGGTGACTGGGCAGCCACCATCCTAAGCTTGCCCGCTCCTCGGGGGTAGGCTGGGCAGCCGACATCCAAGGCTTGCCTGTGCCTCGGGCCAGCCCTGGGTGGCTGGAGGGCTGAGGGCAGTTCCGGCCCCACCATGCGCCTGCCACACCCCCCAGGTGGGCTGAAAGGACTGGGGGACTCCAGTGGGGCTGAGGAGACTGGGCGCCACCATCTTGTGGCTATGGGCACTGCCATCTTTGTGATAGAGTGACAGTCAATTTGCATATTCCCTCTTTATTAGATAGGATTATATCTTTAAATAGAAAGTCATTTTTACTGGTAAAAGAGGTTACCTGTGCACTAGATTACTTTGTATGTCTATGGGCACCATTTTTAAAATATGTCTAAGTCTATAAATTAAAAACAGTAAAATCTCACTTTTTAAAGGTCTGTAACATTTCCCACTTTGTTAAAGCCTATTTAATGTAGTATTTTTATCAGGATACTTTATAGTCCAGAAGCAAAAGTGGTCAGAGGGAAAAGTGCCTACTAACATCAGGCCTAAGTTTATCATTGATGTACAAAGTTAATTCTATTAGGTACTCATTTTAGTAGCCTGATGAGGAAGAGAAACTCCATGCAACATATTATACAAATGCCACTGAACATGATCAGTATCACTTTAGAGTTTGAAGTGAGAACTATTTGTCTTAGAAAAATGGCTTTATATACTTTTACATTACAAAAGTATAAATCTCAACAGAGTCCTATCCTTGACTCTTCTCTATATAGATGCCAATAAATAATCAGTTTTACCATTATTAATTAGGTTTATTTATTCTGCATATCTTTATTCATGGTCCTTTAGCCCACTGATGCGTTGCTATCATTAGAGCAATAACATTCAGCTGCACCTTGAGCTGAACGTAAGAAAACTCCGCTCTGCTGAACAGGAAAACTGAAAAAGCCACCCTGCCAGTGACTAGGGATGGAGCAAACATTACTCAAACATGACTGATGCAGAGATAGACAAGGAGGTCTTTAATTCTGTGATACTCTTTTACACACGTTCTAATTTAAATAGACCACATGATCAGCACTGGGAAAGCATGGATGAGTGCATTGTTGTGCACTAGGACCTTTTCAGAAGGCCATAGGACACTCCAACTAGAGACAATGGTAGAACTATTAGTGCTGGTAATAAAATTTTCCATTGAAAACGATTAAGCCAGTGTTAAAATGACAGCACTGAAACATAATGAATTATTTATAAGGAATAAGTAGTGACAGAAGAGAAGACTAAAATAAGTGATAGTGTTTTCCTAAAGGGGCTGAATGAAAGTGCTGGATTTATGATGTTTTTATTTATGCAGTAACCATTTCAAATATTTTCACTTTCAATTTTCAATGTGAATGCTATTGCACACTTACTGTTTAATGATACAACGTTATGCGGCAAGCTGAATCAGCAACCTATTTGACTTCTGGGGGCAATTCTCAACGTTAAATTAGATCTTCACATATGGCTTCCAACACACCCAACTTAGTGATTACCTTCCGCACTCCAAACCTTCATATTATTTGAAACCACTCAGAATTCTGTTTAAATTGGCCAATTTGCATTCACAGCTGCATTCAATTGAAGTCAGAGGCTGCTTTTTGAAAGATGAAAAATGTCGATTAGTGATGACAGATGTTCCTAAGTTCTAGACAACTTAGGCAAAGAAAACCCAGTGATCCATGACTGTAATTGGCTTCATTTGATTAACAAGGCACATGGTAGTCAATCTGCATTATACTATTCAAGAATCATCTATGCATTCAGGTCTTAGGATAAAATAATATAAATGGTTTGATGCACAAAGAAATAATTTGTTATAAATGCATGTACTTGACCAGTAGGATTATTTTGATTAGTAGTCATCTATTTCCTATAAATATCCTAAATGTTTTTTTTTCTTTTAACAAAAAGAGCATAGGCATTACTTGTAAAATCCTTTGGAGAAAAATTCTGCAGATTTTCTGCATTTTTCCCCCTTTAATTTGACCTGAGAAGATATTTGTTAAGAAATATAACTACTGTAAGGAAACATGTTAAATATTGACCTATATGAATGTTATTACTGTAGGCACCTCTGATAATACAACGCATACATGGAACGAAGAAGATGCCCAGTCACTTTCTCCAAGCAGCCTGGCTGCACAGTAAGTCTTTTTCTGTTTGTTTGTTGGTTTGTTTTTTTCTAAATTGGTAGGAAAGCTGGCTGAATCAAAACAATTCATAGGCACAATTCAATCCTGCATGTAAGACTATGGAATAGAAAAGTCAATTCTTGATTAATTAAAGAAAAGGGTATAGTTGAAGTGTACTAATGTTGATACTTATTGGGATCTCATTTCAATTCTAAGATTACATAAGTAGATCCAATGTGTCCTATCTGGATTGGTTGTCTTATGTCTATGAGGAAATCTAGACGAAGGTTCAATTTCCAACCCTTTTTGAGGTTTTTCATCATGAAAAATGTATAACCTTCCAATTTTTTTTACATTACTATTTATTTAAGTTTTTAAAACAAAACTATTTCTTATACCCAGTCAAGGTAATGCAAAAATGTATTTGCTTCAGTAGTATTCTGGGAGCAAACCTGTTTGTAGGTAATTTAATATTGGACTCTTATTGGGGCATGCAAATATGTCATCCCAGATATAGGCAGGGGAAATGATAGCAGCAACCTTGGTTGCTAAGGACCATTAATATAAGTAGCTCCCTGTAATGACTGTAACAATTATTGTAGGAAATACAAGCAGTTGCCTGTTGAAGCTGATTGAAGTAAATTCCTAGCTCAGGGCAAATTTAGAGACTAGATGGCCTGCTATGTAAAGGTTGTTTAGGCTTGATAAATTATTGAATTTTTTTATTTTAGTCCCAAAGGATATATTTCTATGCTAATGGAAATTTGTACAAATAAAAACAAATAGTAGGACTTATTTGTAACCATTAATGTTTTTCTAAAATAAAATGCATTTAGTTGTTTATAATATTTCTATTATTGAACAAGAAGTTCTCCAACTCTGGGTAATTCTAGGCAAAATTCTTCCATAAACCATCTCCTATTTCTGTTTCCACCTCTCTTCACCTCTAAAGTAGCTGAATCAGATGCTTTTCCCAGAGCAATCAAGCAGCCCTGGGACATTCCCCCTTGTTAGGATGCCATGTTCCAGATGGTTTTATAGCCATCAAAATAATTTTTTAAAAAGCCTTGAATTGAGACAACGGAATGGTTATTGCTGAGGCCAGGTATCTTTACCAGAGCCTCGAGGCATCCATAGCATTGAGAATACTAGCACTTAAGACCTGCAAATGCTACAGTAAACATAGTTAGCTGCTGACAGCTATCTGACAGTTTATTAGGAAGAATTCAGTACTTTTAAGATGGTTCTTGTTGAGATTGATAAAATGAAGGGATTTTTTTATTTTTGGACTTTCTTGGTCCAGAATTTTCTAAAGAAAGCTGCTCAAAAATATTTTTTTCTTAGCTCTTCTTCCTCCTCATTATTTTTGTTCTAAGATTATTGTTGTTGTTGTTGTTGTTGTGTGTGTGTGTGTTGCGCACTCATTCATGCACACATCCGCAAGCTCGTCTTCTTATAAGTATGCTTGGGAAGTAGATAGAATTATATAGAAAGGACCCATATATTAAATTGTTTGAAAAAATAATTGGATGTTTATGCCAGGACAGTGGCACATAGATATGGAATCTTAATTTGGGGAGTATATTAAATCCAACCTCAACAATCTTGTCCATCAAATGTTCTTTAGGAAACTAAGAGAATGGCTTAGATAATATTTCAAGGTCACTCCTAGTGCAGCATTTTTTTTTATTTTAAGCTTGAAATTTTATCATGAGAATCTTCTATGCCACTCCATTTAGAAGGTTAGGCCAATATTTTGCTATTGAGCGCTGCACCGGGATGGGAATGGCTTTATGCTATAATAACTGTGACAGAAAAGAAGACAAACACAAAAGAAAGAAAGGCAGTATCTAAGAGAGAGCCTCTGTTCAAAAATATGCCTAAACAAAAGCAAGAGCTTTGGGGGATGGTTGCTGTTGTTTTTAATATGAAGGCTATGGATTATAGTGAAATGAAAATCAGCCATCTGATCAATTAGCTGTGCTCTGACTGCCACATTAGAGACTTTTCTTGACATAGATTTTTTTTAAAGTCCCTCAAGGACCCAGTGTTGTTAACCCGCATCTAAGCACTCTGAAACTTCTTTAATGTTAATGTATACATTTCCTTACATGTTTCCTAGCTATGCCAGGATAAGTCTCTTCCTTTAGTATTTGAAAATCAAAGTTAAACACATCTGACAAAAGTAGTTAATTTGTGTATTGTACAGTTTGATTCACAGTAGATGGCCCCAAAGCATTCATTGACATTTATTCTATCTCTACCATAACAAAATTCAACAGTAGACATTAAGGGAAGAAGTTATAAAATAAATAAACAGCCTCATAGTTGAAGTGAAGAGCATGCATAACTCACACATTTATTCATTTACATACATATACCCCCCAAATATAAGACTATGTTCTCATATGCCAGTCAAAAAGAAACCATAGAGTGGTTAATTTGGGAACACTAAATTGGTTGTTTCTTTACATTTTTCCTTATCTTTTTTTCTTTTCTATTGAGTTTATTGGAATGACGCTGGTTAATAAAATTATACAGGTTTCAGGTGCACAATTCCACAACACATCATCTGTACACTGTATTGTATGTTCATCACCCCAAGTCAAGTCTCCTTCCATCACCATTTATCCTTTCTTTATCTTCCTCCACCTCTCTCTCCACCTCCCCCCAGCAATCACCACACTGTTGTCATGTTGAATTGGATATTTTTAAAAAAGGAACATATACTGTTTAATTGGATGCCTCTCTTTCACTTTAATTACAATGAAATGAATTTATTTTGGGAATGATATAGATGTAAAGGATATAGTAGATTATCTAGCCCCTTACCTCTCATTGGACAAGAGAAGAAACTGAGGCATGGTGTGGGGTTGCAAGGCTTAGAGAGAAAATATAAAAAACTAAAAATAAAAAACACAAGACTCACAGGACATACTTTTGTTGAAAAATTATGTCCAGCCCATGATTGTCAGTGGTAGAGCGTCAACCTGTGAACCAGGAGTTCATGGTTCAATTCCTGGTCAGGACACATGCCTGGGTTGTAGGCTCGATCCTGTGGGGGGGGGGGGGGTGTGTGCAGGAGGCAGCTGATCAGTGATTCTCTCTCATCATTGATGTTTCTATCTCTCCCTCTCCCTCTCCCTTCCTCTCTGAAATCAAAGAAAAAATATTTTTTTAAAAAAGAAAACTATTTATTGTTTATACGAAATTCAAGTTTAACTAGGAGTTATGTATTTTATCAGGCACCCCTAGCCCAGTGAGTTTTTTTTCCCCATAAATGTGTCTAAAATTATCTTACATCATTTATGATTGAATGTTAAAATAATTAAATATGCTGATTATGCTCATGGGAAAGGTAAGTGCTCAGAGAACCCAGAGTCCTGCTGCTTCACATGCCAACACCAGGGACTCAAATCAAAATGACTTCGCTTTATTTCTATATGCTTAATTTACACATTCTTTTCCACTTCTATAGGCTCCTACTACTAGAAAACTTTGAAGATGCCCTCTTAAATATATCGGCAGATAGTCCTTATATTCCTTACTTGGCATGTGTGAGAAATGTCACTGACAACTTGGCCAGGGGATCACAAGGTAATATTTCTCTTAACAGTCAAAGCACTGCTCAAGTTTTCTAATTCTGTTCTGAAGTAGTAAGTCTTTCAAGATGTTTGCTTAAAAAGGAAAGAGAATTTACACATCTTGTTTCCATATGCATCAGTTTACTTTGGTGGTTTGATATATATGAAGGGAATATGTAATCAGATTATTATATTGTTCTCTTGCTGCTGCTAGTACAAACTTTCCAAAGGCCCATAGTCCTTAAGGATTCACTCAACCCTTCATAACATTTTTTGTGCCCTTGATAATCTCAATTGTAAAAAGAAGAAGAAGAAGAAGAAGGAGGAGGAGGAGGAAGAGGAGGAGGAGGAGGAGGAAGAGGAGGAGGAGGAGGAGGAGGAGGAGGAGGAGGAGGAGGAGGAGGAGAATAGTGACGTCCAAAAGCAGATGTAAATTACATAAACAAAGGAATTTTTGTGGCAGACTATTTTTTACTTCCTACATTTGCACACTTTATTTTCAGTTTTCTGCCTACACATGCAACCATAAAAATTGCACTTAATCAAATGTGGTTTCTTTTCTTTTCCTTTAAAGAGAAAATATCTATGTTCTCACATTTGATAGGAAATAGGTTTTCCCTTTTCCTACACCAAAGACATTTTTGAGACTTAATGGCAAGCAAATAGCATAACAAATAATTACACGTGGTCTCTGTGTAGCAGGTATGAATTAATCGAGGTTGCTGGGGCATGTTTGTGTCACAGTGATTACACAGCCTATTCTCCCCAAATACTCCAACTTAATAGCAGATCTAAAAGTCATAAACAAAAACAGTCATTCACAGAGAGCCAAAACTGCTTAGCAACTTCCCTAGAAATATTTTGTCTCTAAGCAGAATACCTGAATATTTCTAAAATAGTGAACTCTGTAGTCTCCATTGTTCAAAAAAAAAAAGGTTACATTTTCACTCGTCTTCTGTTTAGATAGAACTAGACTATTATTTTAGAAAAGCAATAAATTAGGATAAAGGTATCTTTCAAATTCGTTTCCTAAATGATTTTGCAATTCACATAACGTAACTTCTCTTCCCTCCTTTACAGAAAATTTAAGGCTCCTGCAGTCCACAATTCGATTTAAAAAATATTTTCTTCAAAATGGTTCTTATGAGGATCACTTCCCTTCATTTCCTGAAGTCCTAAAATCAAAAGTAAGCCCTGAAAGCAAAAAATAAACCTCAACCTTTCCTGTTGTCCTTTATCAAGGTGGCTTTTAGTTTAAGTTTTAAATCTGTATCTTCATAAATGTGGGTTCTATTTGGACTCTAGATTCATGCTAGAAAAGTGTGAGAGAGTGTGCTGGTGTTATATAACAATATTTTGTGCTGGTGTTTATAACAATATTTTGTTTTTAATCAATGGATGTCTTTGCATGAAATGACCCATAAGAGCCGAGTTACAGTGTACATACACATAAAAGAATGACTAATAATATGGTTATCTCATAAAGTGTCATGATTTAAAACATTCATAATATTATTTCTAATTTGAGTTGTCCTTAGTTTTTAAAACTATAAAATTTGATTTCAAAAGCTGATGTTTTAGACTTCACAGTGTACAGAAAACCTCAGGAGTTGCCTCACCTTATTTTTATTGTTATCATCATAAGAAGAAACGAACAACATATTAGAATGTATGACATCGAAAAAAGGGGAGAAAGCAACAACAAAACTTTAAAACTCAGAAGTTTGTCTGAATTGGTTCATGTTTATTTGTCAATTATTCTTTGCTTAGCTCATGTATATAGTATGCAGGTTATCATGAAATTCACTTCATTTCTTAAAATAACTCTATTAAATTCTGAAAGCAGATTTCCTAGTATGAACAGCAGTTTAATATGATTTATGTAGTCAGGGATAAAGTAAAATTAGAGCTAGTTTATTCAGGGCAAGCAAGATGACTTGCTGTAGAGTCAACATGGTGTAATTAAGCAGACATCCAAATCATATGTCCATGAATATTGCAAATATATATGCTGGTTAAATTACCTACATTGAAGTCCTAGTCTTCCACAAATCAACATTTATAATGTACTTAATTTAGCACTATCTTGATTTGTTTGGTCAAATGAGAAAGAAGTTGTGCATTCATCTGGAAAATTTCTACTCTCCTTCAAGGACAAGTTTAAATGTCATTCCAGTAATATTAGAGTATCGCCTTTCTCCCTATTCCTCAGCCAGCATAATGACTTTGTGTGCATATAATATTTATCCATTCTTCCATTCCATCCATCATCTGCATTCACATAATACTAATCTATCTCTTTAAAATACATAATCTCCATTTGTCAAATTCTTATAATCAATTGGAGTCCAATAATTATAACCCAGTGAGGTCAGTGCTGTGGTATGTGGAAGGACAGGATTCTGTGTATGGAGGTGGGATAGCTAAGTCAGATTGCAGGAGATGGACGTGGAGAGACAATTTCATGGAGGAGATCATGTTTACTATGAGACTTGCAGGACCGTGTAGAAAGAGGCTACAATTCTACATTCCAGACATAGAGACCTACATTTGTAAGAAGACACAGGTTACCTGGAGTCATGGTGTCAAGCTTGAGCACAAGGTGCCTGTGGGAGAAACTGGGCCCAGATTACAAAGGCCTCTTTGTGCTTAGTCAGAGGGTTTGGATCTGATCCTGAAAGTTGCGAATTTTAAGAAGGTGATATTTGCATTTTAGAAAGAGCTCTCTCTGGGAGAATTGTGGGGGATAGATCGGAGGAAAGCAAAATAGGTGATATTTGAAGTAACCTAAGCAAAAATTGAGACCCGGCACTGTGTCAGTGGCAGAGAATGAGAAGGAAGAGACAGTTTCAAGAATGTTGTAGGAGTTTAAGTTGACAGGAAATGGCAGCCAGTGAGGGGTGAGGCATAAGGAAGTTTCTGATGACAGTGACATTTCTGGGTTTTGGAACTTATTACTTAGCACTATAATTTGTTGTATAGATAGAATCTATTTCCCTCAATAAAGTGTAAACTCTGATTAAATTATACCGCTGCATCTCTAAAGCCCCTAGCACATAGAAGGAGCTTAAGGCGTGACTTTTGAATGTTATGAATAAATGGGGGTGTTAAAGTAGAGCCCTGGCAATGTAATTGTGTTACCTGGGCAATTACTCACTGTAGTTCTCAACTTGGGAAAGTAACCGGGCAGTATACAATATACACTAGGGAAATGGGAAGGAAGCATTCGAGTAAGGAATGGGAATAGAGCTAAGAATAATTTAAAACAGCATCCACATTTTTAATGTACTGTTCTAGTAGAGGGTTATTTTAAGAAAAAAATCTAGAAGCATGGAAATAAACTACAATTTTATCCCTTGGGTAGAAAATGTATTGTCATTTATAAAAGCATGAGTGCTGTTTGCCATTGACAGAACCATTCAGTCCAAGACTATAAGCTCCACGAGGGATGTTGCTAAGTTTGTCCATTTAGTGTTATATCCTCTGCACCTGGTGTAGAGTCTGACTCATGGAAAATATTCAGTGCATATCACTGAAAAATGAAGACAAACTCCTAGAGCTTTACAATAAGAGGTGCCTTTACTTCCCTGATTTGCCTGTCATTTGTTGGTGACTTTTCCTCCGTTCCCATCCCTCGGTTCTTGCCCTAACTTTCTACTCTAGAACTTTATGTTTTCTCGTCCCTTCATTGTTTATTTTATGCCTTTTTCTTTCCAGTCTCTTTGGTGGGAAGGATAAATTCATGACTGGGGAACTATAAATGTTGTAGATATTCTCCATATTGAGCAGAAATATAGATAACACAATATTTGTATTGTAACACTTTTACATTTTTAAGTAGTCCCCTTTCCCCTGCAAAGAGGCCAGGAGTCTTGCTGTTTTATCGTTTTTATGCTTACAATATTTTGAGCTGTACGCCATCATGCCACTTACAATCCTGATTGAGATGATTTTGGGAACCATAGGCACTGGGGCATTCAGTTGCAGAGGAACATGGAGTTAGTTATGGGTCATTGTTCAAGTATAGACCTACACCCTTGCTAGGCAGGGGGGTGATAAAGGAGTGAGGGCCTCAACATGAGGCTCTGACAGACCTGCAATTTGGACTTGACACATACTTTTGAAGTACAACACATACTTTTGAAGAGAGAATTTTAATTCTCTGAATTTATGTTGATTACTAATGACCCATGTAGCTTCAAAGTTTTAATGCGTGCATGAACAAATTTTAGAAGATGGTTGTAAATAATGACAAATACTAAATTACCAGCCTGCTATTCCCTGGTAGATGTGCCTCACCGTGCATTCCATGGTATTAACCCTTGAGTTAAACCCTTATTTCAGAGAACCAAAGCCACTTCAATAGCATGGCTAGATTTCCATTTCACTTCTATTACTTTTATCTTATCAAGTCAAAATTGTACTATATGGACTTTTACTGGGTTCTCATACATGTATACTGAAGTTGCCATTTAAAAAATATATTCTGGACTCTGGGAAGGTGAATAAGTCATTTAAATTGACTATACCCTCACATTCTCAATGAAAATAAATATATTGAGCTACCAGTATTTATTCTTTTATTTAAGAAATCACTAAAATAAAAGTAGGTGGAGGATGTGGCAGGAAGGATTGGCCTCGATTCATTAGAAGTTCAATCATATCTATTATCTGGAAAATCAAAGGAAGAAACAGAGTAGCAAACATGTAGTTACAGCGGGTAATGATTGGATCTATTACAAAATGGAAAAATTCTCATAGCAATAAGACTAGTAAGTAGAATTTTAATACATTTGTGGCCATTTCAGATAGTTCAAACCCAGAAGTCAATTAGAATATTAAATACAGTTGAAAACAGGCCAAGAGTTTGTGCTAAGATGATTGGTGTTTAATTGCAGCTGCCGGCATGTTGTTACTATAAACCTCTCATCAAAGACACATCCTTGTGCTTTTTCCATTTGATATATGGAAAGAAATGTTCCAAACATTTGCCTGTATCATAAAACAATTCATTTCTGTCAAAATACAACTTATTAAAAACTGAGCTGCAGCCCTAGCTGGTTTGGCTTGGTGGATAGAGCGTTGGCCAGGGAAACTGAAGAGTCCCTGGTTCGATTCCAGTCAAGGGCATGTACCTCGGTTGCAGGCTTGATCCCTGGCCCTGGTCGGGGTGTGTGCAGGAGGCAACCAATTGCTGTGTCTCTCTCACATTGATGTTTTTCACTCTCTCTCTGTCTCTCCCCCTCTCTTCCACTCTCTGAAAATCAGTGGGAAAATATCCTCAGGTGAGGATTAACAAAAACAAAACAAAAAAACCACTGAGCTGCAGTGAATGACACATATTTGCTCTTTCAGGTGCTGCTCCCAATTATTTGACTTTTTAAAAGGAATAGCTCTAGGGTAGCTTCCAAGCACAATAGAACTGGTTTGCCTGGAGGCATAATTTTTTCCTCCAGGAAGTATGATTTGGGGATATATCCTCAAAAAACTCGCTGAGTGTAGTGAACTTCATTGAATATAAGGTGACAAGACAGGAAATTAGTTGATCTCCACTTTTCTCCTTTTCTTTTGAGTGTGGGATTTTAAGCCTCTTTAAAACACTTTTGTCCCATAGAACAAATGGACCTAGTTTTCCTCAATAGATAAAAGGGTAAAAGATAATGTCGATACCGATGCAGACACTTCTCAAAAACAAGGTGTATTTCAGTCCATATTTTAAATGCAGTCTTATTAAAATGCATGTGATTCTCAGGCTGCAGTTAAAAAGGCCCTTTCTTGTCCATTATTGTGGGGTTTTTTAATAGTGGTAAAATACACATAACATAAAGTTTACCACCTAAACCAATTTAACTGTACAGTTCAGTCTTGTTAAATGCCTCCACATCATTGTGCAATCATCCCCAGAATTCTTATCATCTTGCAAAACTGAAACTGTACCCATTAAACAACAACTCCACATCCCTCTCTCCCCCTAGTCCCTGGAAACCCACAATTCTACTTTCTGTCACTATGAATTTTACTACTCTAGGTAACTTATATAAGTAGAATCATCTGTAATTATCTTCCTGTGACTGGTTTACTTCACGTGGCATAATCTCCTCAAGTCTCATCCATGTTGTAGCATGTTTCAGAATTTCTTTCCTTGTTAAGACTGGAAAATAATCCATTGTATGTATATACCACATTGTGTTTATCCATTCATCTGTCAGTGGCCACTTGGGTTACCTCCAGCTCTTAGCTATTGTGAATAATGCCGCCATGAACAAATAGCTGTCCAAAATCCAACTTTCAATACTCTGGGTAGAAGTAGATTATATGATAATTCTGTTTTTAATTTTTTGAGGCACCACCATATTGTTTCCCATACTGACTACATTATTTTAACCTTCCCACAAGCAGTGCACAAGTACTCTAATTTCTCCATATCCTTGTCAACACTTGTTATTTTCTGTTTCTGTTTTAGTTTTGTTTTGTTTTGGGGGATTTAAAAAAAATAGTAGCCATCTTAATGGGTGTGAGGAAGAAAGACTTTTTTAAAGTTCCAAACCAAACCTGCTTTGCTATCTTCCCTTGCCTGTGATTTAACATACAAACTAAAATATAAAATTAGTTAAGTATCGGTGGCTTAAATGGATAAAGCTAAACAACATCTTTTTAAACTGTGACTCTATAAGATATTAATACAGTTGGGAAACATAGGTCTTCTGGTTCAATAGTTTTACACAATTCTTAAGAGAACAATAAATGTACATGACAGAAAATAGTGCTTCGTGGAAAAACTGTTGCTAAATGCCAACTAACTAACCACATGTAACATTTTTTTTAAGTTGCTTGTTATCAACTGCAAAGTGTTTAGGATAATGTGACTGATCTATTTGCCACTCTTTCCCTTTCTGGAAAGGTGTCTCAGCTTCGACACTTGACCAAACTTCTTTGTGAGCCTGAAACTTTCAGTTCAGTGGAGAAAATGTGCCAGCTCTCCGGCATGAACTTCAGAAGCCTTTGTGAAGAGAGTGCGTTCCATGTGCAGCTCCTCGAAGCAGCAGAGCTCGGCACCGAAATAGCCACCAGCTTATTATACCAGGACAACATCATATCTAAAAATCTGAAGGACCTGCTTACTGGGGATTCAGTCAAAATTAACTTAAATATGGATCAGTAAGTTTTTCCATTGTCTGTTCCTTGGTGAAATCCCTTCTCAAATTATTATTAGTATTAATCCTCACTTGAGAGTATTTTTTCCCCATTAATTTTTGGGGAGAGAAACATTGATGTGAGAGGCACATCCATTGGTTGCCTTCCACACATGCCCCCTGAGGCTGGGGATCAAACCTGCAACTGAGGTACGTGCCCTTGACTGAGAATCGAAACCACAACCCTTCCTTTCGAGGGCTGACACTCTAACCGCTGGGCAGAACCGGCCAGGGTCCTTCTCAATTTATTGAAATGCCTAGTCCAATTTTTTCTTCTCTTCTCTTCTGTTCCAGATTTCTAGAACAAGCATTGCAAATGAATTACTTGGAAAATATTACACGATTAATACCGGCCATAGAAGCCACACTGCATGTCAATAACAGTGCAGACACTTCTGAAAAGCCAGGTGTGTCCTCATCCACATTTAAATGCTGTCTTATTAGAATGCATGTTTTCCTCATGCTGCAGTTTAAGAAAGCCTTTTTTGAAGTTCCCTACAAAACCTGCTTTGTAGCTGCTCTTTCATATCAGAAACCTGAAGCTTTCAAATACGGTTACTCAACTAAAGTAAAAACACAGAAAAAGCTAGCAGAGAATGAAACAGGGAAATCTGATTTCACAGTGAAAAGGTCTCCAAACATTTAACTAGTTAGGCCATTTATTTATCTTTTGTTTCTCTGATATATCAAAGTGCATTAGATAGTCCATTGAGAAAGCTAGGATGAAATTTATTTACTTCCGTAAGAATAATATGATTTAAAAAATAAAATAGATGCACTGCTCTCTACAGAAATCTCAATTCAGAACCTCCTGTTAGTATTCTGAGCACGATGCATCATGCAATACGCTTCTCCTTTGCATAATACCTCAATACTGAAAAGAAAGGCATTCAAAATTTTGGACAACAGGCAGCAAAATTGGAAGGGCACTAAGTCCAAAAATAAAGACAGTGTATTTGCATGAGGGATACTTCATAAAGAAGTCGAAAGGCATTCGCAGAATGGAGATCACCAGCTGCCAAAGTGAAGTCAAAATACTACCCATTAAATGACCCAGATATGAAATAATTATAATAGCTCTCCTAAAAAGGTTTGACGTGAAACACACTCTATTTAAAAGTGAGGTAATGATTGTGAAAACTCTTTATAAACTGCAGTGTGCTGGGCAAACTTAAGGGAAAATGCCCTGTGCCCTGTGGCCTTGTGCTGTGGATTTAACAAACCTTGCCCTAAGTTGTCAATATCATATGATTCGAGGTTCAAAAGTATTTTGAATTTGTGTGATGCTTTAAATGAAATAGAGGGATGTACATTTAGTGCATGATGTGATCAGAAACAGTGAGGAAACCATATTTTCTTCGAATGAACCTTGACTTGTAGGCTCTACGGAAACACAGAGCAATCTGTTTCCTTAGGTTAATGATATCATAATAGGAATAAGTCTAAAGCAGAAAGAAATACATCCTAAAGATGGAAATTTTGCCCAAACTGGGAGAAATCTGTTTCTGACACAAGGCATATATGTGGAATATATGTTTTAGTCAAGAAGGCTTCTCTGTGTTGGTACGACTGACAAAATTACATTGCAATCAGCATGTGAGTTTTTTCCTTTCCTTTTTTTCCTCCTTGCAGGTCAATTAATCGAAATGTTTAAAAATGTTGAAGAGCTGAAAGAAGAACTAAGGAGAATGACAGGAATGTCCAATAGGAGTATCGACAATTTGCTGGCCATTCCTATTCCGGATAACAGAGCTGAGGTGGGGTGGGATGTATCTGTACTGACATCTAGTTTCTAAAAGTCTCAGTAGTATTTAATATTTGTTGAATATTTGTCAGTAAAATACTGAGTAGTTGAATGTAAACCTGGTGAATTTTCCATGCAAGTGATAAAATTAGAGGCCTGTCTTAAGTGAAGATAGAAGAAAAACCCTGAAGCAAGAATATTATCACTTTCTGTTCCTTTCCCTCTGGTCTTCTTTTCCTTCTTCTTACCTCCTTGTTCCTCACCTTTGTCTTTGCCCCAAATGGTTTTCTTAAATAATGGTGCCATCCGTTCTTTAATATTCACTATCACACATTATCAAAGGTAACTTTGCATTATAATTTTCTATTATGATGATATCAAAGTAAAGTTTCAGTAACCCAGTTAGGGGTCAAAAACAGAGAGACTAATTTGTAAAAATTAAAATAAAAGTAAATACTCATTTGTACTAAAAAGTCCCAAGATAAGATATAGTATATAACATAGATATGGGCAAAGGAAGTTTGTGAGTGTGGTCAACATATTTTTTTGGTGTGAAAATGAATAATGTCATTTACTCACAGGCTGGTAATAGGGTTTTCCACTTGAAATCTCTTATCTTTTATCCCCTTTTCAAGTCCATTGTCTGGAAGCGTCATAGAAATTTTCCAAAAGAGCTACAGAGCTTACGGCCTCATCCATTCCAAACAGAGTGTGTCATTTCTAAGCACAGCCCAGCCATCCTCCAATATTGGATAATGTCTTTTTAAAAAGCCTATAAATGCTGCCTTTGCATAGTATTTATGTTTACTTGTGTCATGTTAATTGGTTACCCAATACGAACATTAAAACTGCTTTGCCTGCACCTTTTTTTCTTGTTTGAGCAAATAATTTTCATTCACCTTTTCCCTTTGATCTCACCTCTTGCTCATTTGATCCTAAGACCTGATTTCAGCAATCGTGTTTTGGGCTTCTGAAGAGCAGCTTCATTTTAATACATTAAAGCATGTAAATGGTGAGCATGCGTGTTATTGCTTTCAAAAGGAAGGAGAGACAAGTTTCCCTCATCTGGAATTTTATAAACTTTTCTCTTTATTTCATTTTGGTGGCAATAGAGATGACTCCTTATTTCTCATATTAACACCTCACTTTTCACACCAGCATTGCTGTCCATGATTCACCTTACTGTGAAATTCTGGGCTTCTTTCTTTGCTTTCATCTCTGAACCCAAGAGTTCATTGTACAAGATTATAACTTTCAATGATTATAAAAATAAAATGCAATTTGAATAAAGTAAGGTTAAAATTTAAAGGCAGCATGGGTCTTAAACTAGTATTTTCCCCAAACTTACTCCAAATCAATTATTTTTCTTGGTGCCATCATTCTCCCAGGTGTTCAAGCAATAAATCATCATAGACTCGTCTCGGTCTCTTTTCACATCTTATTCCTTAAGCTTTCCAGTGAACTGTGGGCTTGCTGTAGTTTTATTAGTAGTAATTAGTGTTTAAAATAAGTATTTGCTTTTGAGGATAATGTCATATTAAAAAAAAATATGATCCCTACTCTGCAACCCTTTTTTTTTTACTTTTTATATTTTTATTGATTTCAGTGAGGAAGGGGGAGGGAGAGAAAGATAGAAACATCAATGAAGAGAGAGAATCATTGATCGGCTGCCTCCTGCATACCCCGTACTGGGGACTGAGCCTGCAACCGGAAATCGAACTGTGATCATCTGATTCATAGGTTGATGCTCAACCACAGCTCTACTCTGGCTAGGCTGTCATATTTTTTAATGAAGACTAAGAGTATAAGAAAAACCTCTCAAAATGGACAGATGGCTCTCAAAGGATTCACAGCTAAAATCTTTTTCTTCCTCCAACTTGCAGATTATTTCTCGTGTGTTCTGGTTGCATTCTTGTGATGCTAATAGGACCAATCCCAAACTGGAAGATGCCATGAAGGAATTCTGCAGCCTGCCTCTTCCCGAGAGATCCCGCCAGTCTTACCTCATCGGAATCACTCTGCTGCACTACTTGGACATCTACAACTTCACATACAAGGCAAGTTGCTGTTGATGAAATATTTTTATATTCATACTTTAGTATAAAAATATTTGATTACACATGTATGCTCTTTGATACTGTAAGGAATGAAATTCATTCATATAGCTTGTGAAATTATAGCTTTATGTTAGAGTGAAATGGGACCTTTGAGATTAAATATGGCAAATTTGCACATTTATAGATGAGGAAATGAATATTATTACCTCATTAACTCTCAGTTTGTGTATCCAAGACCAGGAATTAAGTTTAATATATACTATATTAATGTGTGAAGTACAAATGCTATAATTTTTTTTACAGTGAATAAGCATGAATTTGGTAAGATAAAAATAAAAACTAGAACAGTTATTTCTTTCAAGTAAAAGAATAAGGGATTTTTGGTATGTTTTTTAAAAAATTAGTGTTTCCCTCATCAGTTTAGAAAGACACTACCATTAGTCATTCAGTAGAACAAAATAATTGGCCATTATTAGGGCTTAGTAAAGGCAGCAATGACTCCATCTTGCAATAAGTGGATGCTTATAAGTACTTATTTAATAAAAAAAAAACTGAAAGAAAATATAAACTTAAGAAACTTAAGTCCTCTGTTCACCCAAATCTAGAGTAAATAAAAAATATTTATATGTTATTGAAAACACTGGGGAAAAAAGGTCCCACTCTTTTGGTAAGAAAAACCCAAAGCAACAGAGCTGACTTATGCTGTTGAAACATAGCAAAGTCTACTTATAAATAATCCTTTTCTGAATGATCACTATCCCACACCTATATTCTGCAATGACCTCTTTTCTGCCCCCCCTGCCGCCACACTTACCACACTCCCCCCCCCCACCCCCCACCATCCCTAAGCAGCCAGAGTGATACTTTTAAAACTGAGTTAAATTATGTCACACCTGTGTTCAACCTTCCAGCAGCTCCCCATTTTATTCAAGGAACCCCCCAAGCCCTACAAGGGCCGCATAATCTGTACAACCCCTCTCCATCTCTAAAGTTCTGTTTCCTACTTGGCTATTCCCTGGCACTGGGCTGCTGGGTGGCACGGCTGAGCGAGGCCCCCTTCACATGATTTGCAGGGCTCTTTGTCTTACTCAACACTGACCTCAGTAAGGCCTGCACTGACCTCCCCATTTAAGATGCAACCAGCCTCACCTACAGCACTCTCGGATCTCCTTTTCTTGCTCTATTTGTTTTCTATTGCCCTTCCAGAATAATACTATATCTTTTATTTAATATTTATTTTTATTATTTATTTTTTGTCTACCCCCACTAGGATATAAGCTCTGTAGGTCTTCTTTGTTCACTGAAACATCTCAAATGCCAAGAACAGTGCCTGGCCCATAGAAAAAAATCAGGAAATACCCACTAACTAAACAAATGGTTATTTTTATATAAGCTATAACCTCACAGGCATATAAAGTGATATAATTAATTTTTGTTCATCTAAAATTTTAATCCTTATTTTATAATGCCTCTGCAGAGAAGATATCAAACCAAATGTTTCTTGTTGAGTCCAGTAGTTAAACATGTGCATTTGACAAGCTGAAGACCATACCCAATTCTTTTGCAAACAAAATAAGAACAAAAGTAATAAAAAATGTCTCATCATTAGTCAAGTTATTTTATTTTTTGAATTATTTTATTTTTTTCTTTATTGATTAAGGTATTACATATATGTCGTTAGCCCCTCATTAGCCCCCCGCCTCCATTCTTGCCCTCACCCCCCTGGTGTCTGTGTCCATTGGTTAGGCTTATATGCATGCATATAATTCCTTTGGTTGATCTCTCCCCCTTACCTCCACCTTCCCCTACCTTCCCTTTGAGGTTTGACTTCTGATCGATGCTTCTCTGTCTCTGGATCTGTTTTTGTTCATCAGTTTATGTTGTTCATTATACTCCATAAATGACTGAGATCATGTGATATTTATCTTTCTCTGACTGGCTTATTTTGCTTAGCATAATGCTCTCCAGTTCCATCCATGCTGTTGCAAATGGTAAGAACACCTTTGTTTTTACCACAGCGTAGTATTCCATTGTGTAGATGTACCACTGTTTTTTAATCCACTCATCTGCTGATGGGCACTTAGGCTGTTTCCAAATCTTAGCTATTGTAAATTGTGCTGCTATGAAATAGGGGTGCATCTATCCTTTCTGATTGGTGTTTCTAGTTTCTTGGGATATATTTCTAGAAGTGGCATCACTGGGTCAAATGGGAGTTCCATTTTTAGTTTTTTTTGAGGAAAGTCCATACTGTTCTCCACAGTGGCTGCAGCAGTCTGCATTCCCACCAGTAGTGCACGAGGGTTCCTTTTTCTTCGCATCCTCTCCAGCACTTGCCACTTGTTGATGATAGCCATTTTGACAGGCGTGAGATGGTACCGCATTGTCATTTTGATTTGCATCTCTCAGATGATTAGTGACTTTGAGCATGTTTTCATATGTCTCTTGGCCTAATCAAGTTATTTTAAACCAGGAATGACTAGACTTTTGATTCTACTTTAGAAAAATCTGATGTCAGTTAGTAGCTCTGCTATGGAGGCAGCTATGTCTTCATGATATCTTTCCAACTAAATCTTGTCCTCATAATGTTGGTTTATTTCTCCTGTGGACCTGCCAAGAATTTTCCTTCCTAATGGACCTCACATGTTCCCACCCTCAGCCCTACCCCCTCAGTCTATAACCTTCTTCTCCTTATTGTTTTATCATTTGTTCTTTCTCTTCTTTGGGATTCTATCTTGGAAAGAGCCCCTTTTATTTCTTAGTTAAATTCTAGCTCCTCATATTCCCCAGCCTTTTGTTTGTTGACTTATTTGATATCTGTTCCTCCTTAGACCAAAGCTCTCTTATTGGAAAGAGGATGCCAATTTCTGCATCACTGTACACCCACCGCCTTGCCCAGTGCTTGGAATGTAGTAGGCTTTTAGTTAATGTTTGTTTAATAAATAAACGAATGAGAGGATAAAATGACTTTAAATTTTTGAAATATTTTCAGTGTTGTTGTTTTTCTGCAGCAGAAATGCGTTGTGTGATTCTGATTAAGCCTGATAAAGCACATGAGCTTTTGGACAGAGTTTTCCTGCTTTTGAGGAGCACATTATATGATTTTGAGTAATAGTATACATGAAGGATTATGTAATTGATATTTACCTTCCTGACTTTTTAAATAATTTATCTTGGGAAACTTTATTGAGGAATTATTTAGATAGCATAAAATTCACTGGAGCATACAATTTAAATTTATTTAGTAAATATGAAAAATTGTGCAATTATTACCACAATCTAATTATAGAACATATACATAAATTCCAAAAGAAACCTGTGTCCATTTGCAGTCACTTCTCATTTTGACCTTTAGCCCAAGATTTTCCTTTATTTTTAGATCTTTTAATATAAATTGAATCATACAATACGTGGTCTTTGTGTCTGGCTCTTTTCACTTAGTGTAATATTTTTTAGTTCCGTACATGTTGTAGCATATGTCAGTATTTCCCTTTAAATTGTCAAATAGTATTCCAGTTTAAGGATGTATATTTTATCCATTCATTTGGATTGTTTCCACTTGTTGGCTATTGTGAGTAATGCTGCTATGAACATACAAAGCTTTGTGTGGACATATGTTTTCATTTCTCTCAGGTAAATACCTAGGAATGGAATTGCTGGGTTGTGTGGTATATTTATGTTTAACCATTTAATAAACTTCAAAATGTTTTCCGAAGTTCCTGTCCCTTTTAATATTCTCACCGACAGTGTGTGTAGGTTCCGGTTTCTCCACATAAATAATTTATTTTTATTCTGTTTCTGTTAGGTGATTTTCCCTAGGGAAGATCAAAAGCCAGTAGAAAAGTTGATAGAACTCTTCATGAAGCTAAAAGGCATTCTCAACCAGCTGGCTTCCGGCACCCGTCCGCTGCTCAGCAAAATGAGGTCCCTGAAGCAAATGCATCTGCCCAGAAGCGTCCCCTTAACGCAGGTAGAAAAGCCACCCAGGAATGTTCTCGTCAGAAAATTCCTTTGAAAATTCCTTTGCCACATTAATGTTTATTTAAAATTGGTTAAAATACATTGTTATAAATAAAGTACACTACAAAAAATCCCCTACAGGAAAACTCTTCTACTCTGGTGAAGTTTAATATTCTGCACTTACATTTGGGATGCACGTTTTAAAGCAATTATGGAAACTATAAGAATACTCTAAGTTTGGCCAGGTTTTCTTTTTTTTATTGTTTTCAGTAACATTTATAGCTTATATCATATTCATAAATCATGGCTTTTGATCTCACAGGCAATGTACAGAAGCAACCGGATGAGTGCAACTCCAGGGTCATTTAGTACCATCTCCCAAGCGCTGTGTTCCCAAGGAATCACCACTGAATACTTAACCGCCTTGCTGCCCTCCTCCCAGAGGCAAAAAGGCAACCACACCAAAGACTTTTTGACTTATAAATTAAGTAAAGAGGAAATTGCTGAAAAATATGGAATTCCCATACATGCCAGTGAGTATACTTCAGAATCAGCATGGCAATGTCTCCTAACAACATTGTCTACTATATCTTAGCCTTTTGTAATAAATGGTTAATTTCCTCCAAGTATAACAATAGAAAACATTTGTACAGCACTTACCACATGTCAAGCATGTTATGTATAGTAACTCATTCATTCTTCACAACCATCCTATGAGATGTGCATGATTGTATCTCCATCTTAATAAGAGGATGGGAGGCACAAAAAGATGAAGGAATCTGGTCACAGTCACCCAACTTGGAAATATCAGAGTTGTGATTTGAGCCCAGGCAGTCTGCTGCAAAGGCTAGTCACTAAACCACAACACTAAGAATTTGTCAGTCATACTTATATCTTCCTTGACAATAGATAACATAAAAAACACACACCTTAAATCTTCTCAGTCCATATTTTTTCTTCACGTTCTAGAACTAGAAACGTGCATCAGCGTAAGGGAAGAGTTCCATGAATGCAGCAGATATACGAACATTTAGTGGCACAACGAAGTCATTTACTTGATCTATAAACTTTGAGATGCAAAACACGACCAGCTTAGCTCTTCCAAATAATATATAGATGTTTAGTATAGCAATTGTATTGACTCATTTACTCACCTTTTTATTCATTCAACAAAACATTTATTAAACAGCTCTTATGTATCTGGTACATTCTGAGATATATACACACACACACACACACACTAGAGGCCTGATGCACAAAATTCCTGCAAGGGCCTTTGCCCCCACCGCCACGGCGACTGTGGGCCTCTGCTGCCTCTGCCCTCTCTGCCTCAGCCCCTGCCTGCCACTGCAGCTTTGTCCGGAAGGAAGGAATCTGGAAGGACATCCAGTCTAATTAGCATATTATGCTTTTATTATTATAGATATATTTAAATTAAGTGCTGGTGAGGTGGATCTGTTGGAAGCAATTTTGAAATGTGAATTCAAAATGCCATCACTTCTTGTGGGCTTGTTTATTGGGGTAGACTTTTACACCCCAAAAAGATTTGTTACTATGCTTTCTAACTTTGATATCAGATGCCTCACATCTGTTAATAGTGCTAGGGCATGTATTTTTTGGTGTGATAGAAGTCTTAATTTACCATCAGGAAATAGATTTGAAATACAAATACTGAAATGTTTTATTCTTCTTTCCAGCACCCTTTTGCTTCTCCCTTTATAAAGACATCATTAACATGCCTGCTGGACCTGTGATTTGGGCTTTCTTGAAACCTATGTTGCTGGGAAAGATTTTGTATGCACCATATACTCCAGTCACAAAGGCAATAATGGAAAAGGTTTGATCATTATAAATCAAAGTTTCTATCATGCATATTAAAATGATTTTTAAAGTAGCCAACTTCCAAATTTACTCTAGCTGACTCAGATTTCTTTATATCTTACCTATTATTACTACCTTTGGCTTTCTGAAGCTATTAACAGTTCTCTACTTCTGCTCTGTATATGTGCAAACAATGTAGATTGTGTAGTAGCTCTTTGAAGAGAATGTACCATGTTGATGCTTGAGAATTAGGCTAAAGCAAGGCCTCAGATTTTTCAATTTATCTCCCAAAGTAGAATTATTTTTCTACAACTCTGTCTAACTTTCAAAGTATGTAAAAAGAATGGCACTAGAAAAAATAATATTGAGCCATTATATAACAAATTTAAACAAAAAGAATCCCTAAATTATAGACTCTTGGCTTCATATTTGGTTGTACAATTTAACATCTTATATAAAAGGTAGATGTTGAGAAAGACAACATTATTAATAGTAGTTATATTTATCTAATTTAACCATAATAGCATTTCCCTCTCATTTTTATAATTGGCTTTAATGATTTGAATTACAAACTTAATACTTTTTTATCTTAATCTTCACATGAGGATATTTTTCCCATTGCTTTTTAGACAGAGTGGAAGGGAGGGAGAAAGGGGGAAGAGAGAGAAACATTGACATGAGAGACACATCGATTGGTTGCCTCCTGCTTGTGCCCCCTGACTGGGGCCAGGCCGAGGTACAAACCTGCAATCGAGGTACATGCCCTTGACTGGGAATCGAATCTGTGACCCTTTTGTCCACTGGTCGATGCTCTAACTACTGAGAAAACTGGCCAGGCAAAACTTAATACTTTTAAAATGATAGAATAAAAGTTAAAAAAATTTCTGTTTTACCATTACTTGGTCATTAAACTACTAGAGGCCCAGTGCATGGTTTCGTGCACATTGAAAGGAAATTAATTAGAAGGTGGCCAGTGGGGCGGGACTGGACAACACAGGCTGGACATGCCCTGGAGCCAACCTCCTGTGGTCCCTCCCCAGGTCAGCACCAGGGCTCAAAGAGTATCTGCGGAGTGAGCAGAGTCCCTCGAGCAGGTGGGGTCCCTCAGCCTGGCCTGTGGGGATTGGGCCGAAACCAGCAGTCCGACATCCCCCAAGCGGTCCCAGAGTGTGAGAGAGTACTCTGCCAAGTTGCTGTGGCTCAGCAGCTCCTGCATTAAGCGTCTGCCCCCTGGTGGTCAGTGAGCATCATACCTACCGGCTGGTCGGCTGGTCACTTAGCCATATATATAGTTTATGTGAATATAACATTATTTTAGGTCTATAGAAATGGACATGAGGACATCACTGATTTCTAGAGTGTTCTTTATTTTTTATTGCATTACATTTTAATACCTTACTCACTGTATTGACTACACATTTGTACATAATTTTTCAACAATGAAGTTATTACAAGCATATTTTCTAGTGCAGTCTCTTTTGTTCTTTCCTTTTTGCTTAGTTCTCTTCTTTTCTTTTTGTCCCTCCTTATTCCACTCTTTCTTCCATGTAAACTAATGAATGTTAGCATTCAAGGATGTGCCTTTCTATAATTTATGCACATTTCTCTCATCTATAAATTATTAAACTACATATATTCATATGCAGAGTTCTTTGGTCATTGTTTGCATTATTAAAATTAGGTAGCATTATAATACTTTGCTCATACAACAATACCTTGTGGAAATTCTTCCAACTCAATAGGTATAGACTAATTCATTCTTTTTGAAGATTGAAAAATTTTCATACCATAGAGGTTACTCAGCCAATCCTCAATTGTTGAGAATTCATTTTATTTATTTATTTATTTATTTATTTATTTATTCACTTATGTATTTAGGCATTCATTTATTTAGGCATTCATTTTATTTCAAGAATTTACTTTTGATTTTTACTAATGTAAACAATATGGCAACAAATACTCTTGTGCATATGATTTTACACAATGGTATTTTTTATTTCAGTGAGATGAATGTTCAAGATTGAAAGATTAAAGGGTATTAGATTTTCTTTTAATAACTAATGTCAGATTGCTTTCCAGAAAAGCCTGTAACATCTGTTTCCACCAACAATATAAGACTCTATCCCAGCCGTGGGCAAACTACGGCCCACGGGCCGGATCCGGCCCGTTTGAAATGAATAAAACTAAAAAAAAAAAAAAAAAAAAGACCGTACCCTTTTATGTAATGATGTTTACTTTGAATTTGTATTAGTTCACACAAACACTCCATCCATGCTTTTGTTCCGGCCCTCCGGTCCAGTTTAAGAACCCATTGTGGCCCCCGAGTCAAAAAGTTTGCCCACACTATTTCTTTAACAGTAAACTTAAGTGTATCATTTGTAAAGTTAATAACTTGTGAGAATTTGCAGAAAACATGCTTTCATTTGGCTAAAATTCCATTCTGGAAATGAAGCAAACCCTAAATTTGCCAGAATTTTTATTAGTAATCTTGACCCTATAAAAGCTGCCATTCAAAAAGTTTTGACCAACCCAGCTGGTGTGGCTCAGTGGTTGAGCGTCGATCTATGAACTAGGAGGTCATGGTTCAATTCCTGGTGAGGGCACATGGCACATGCCTGGGTTGTTGACTCGATCCCCAGTGGGGGCCATGCAGGAGGCAGCCAATTAATGATTTCTCTCATTGTTGATGTTTCTATCTCTCCCTCTCCCTTCCTCTCTAAAATCAATTAAAAAATATATTAAAAAAATAAAAACTTTGACCATGTGGGAAATTCTGATAATATTTACCTTTTAAAAGTGTTCTTTGAAGTTATGTAACAAAACCGTAAGAGACCTTTATGAAATCTAGGACAAATACTAATAAACCAGATCTGTTTTTATTCTTTGTCTTTCAGTCTAATGTAACTCTGAGGCAGCTGGCAGAATTAAGAGAAAAATCTCAGGAGTGGATGAATCAGTCACCACTTTTCATGAATTCCTTCCATCTGTTAAACCAGACAATTCCAATGCTCCAGGTAGGAGATGGTCCTGCCACTCACATTCATATGGCGTATAATTCTTTGAGATTTTAATCACCTTCATTATGGGAATGGTAAGATAGGGACTTAGTATCCATATTCAACAGATTAAAATTGCTTCTCCTTCAGAGAGTGGGTCTGAGACAGGATAAAAGATCTGTCACTCGTGTTCATAATCATCCTCACCTCTTAAATCGCACCTTGACTAATTCAGAGATAGGCCATCTTACACTGATCTGGAGGGTATAGCCAGTGGCATAAATCTGTTTCCCAAAAGTAAAATGCTATAAACGCTCATTAAAACATGCCTATTTATTTATTTCTCTACTTTAAAGTGCTTTGCTATTTTAACAGAAGCAGGTTTCCTAAAATACTAATACACTGGAGAAGAATGTTAAATTTGGGGAGTTCTTTGGTTGAAACACATGACACTCTAGGTTAAAGATTTGACAATGCAACTCAAATACAGTGACGCCTGGTTGAAAAGTGTAATTTGCTATTCTTATGAGAGATGCAGGATATTTTCAAGATGATGCAAATAGTATGGGAAAATGTTTCAATCACATATTGATGATGTTGATGATTATGCTCATATCTAGCCATGAGAGCATGCTAACCAATTTGTGTCTACAGATAAGCAAAAGCCCAGCCATTCAGGTCATTACCAGCCACATACCTTCTCTTCCTTTCTCAAGAATGTCTACGTGAGCCTTTGCAACATGGTACATTGATAGTGCACATAGTGGTTGCTTCATTTCACAGTGGGTGTTTCACAGTATGATGATTAAATATGTTTTCCTCTTATACTAAAACCGATTTCCTGTCATTATTTGTTAGAATACACTGAGGAATCCCTTTGTACAAGTTTTTATAAAATTCTCTGTGGGACTTGATGCCGTTGAACTATTGAAACAGATAGATGAACTTGGTGAGTCCATATTCACAAAACTTTTACTCACTAATTATGTCAGAAATGTGAAAACCATTGCCCCTATGAGACAACCCTTTCTTTTTTCCTTGTATTTGGTTTCTAGCTAGTTTTTCTAAGAAGAGTAAGATCCTGGATATATATTCATCTTCTTCCCCAATAGTTGTGCCATTATAAGTACTAATTATACCTGTGGTTAGTTTCACTAATTATAAGGCTATATATTCCATGTAAATGCAGCTTTTTCTAAAATCACAGATAGGTTGGTGGGTTGTTAAAAGTAAGAAGACACTTTTTATTTTTTTGTAGCTTAATGAAAAGCAAGTCCTTAAGGACAAAGGAAGATGAAATGATTTCTTTCTGGCTACATTTAACATCTTATCTCCACTAGCCTCAGTATCACTTTGACTAACCCAGAATGTAACTGGGAGAGCTTATAGAGTTGTCAAAAGCAAAACAAAAGCAATGCAGAGACTCAAAAGAAAATAAACCTAAATCAGCAGTCAGGGTGGATCCTCCTCTCATGATCATTTAGAAGGAATAGCTGAAGAAGATCAAAGGAAACCGTCTGAACTCATGCACTCTCTCTCTGCCACATCCCCACCTTCAACCTGAGGGATGCAAGACATCTAATTCAGTCTGATTCACTGTTGCTATGCAACCATGGGTATGAAGAAGGGATTGAAAGCATCAGAATTTGGCAGCAGAAGGGAAAATACTCCATCTTCCTCCTTGGAGCTACAGGGACATCGTGTCTTGGGTTACAAACCATTGGGGAGGAGTTATGCCTACATGTGTATTGCACTTTGTGTATAATTGTATTCACTTTATTATAACCAGCCTAGTTTGATTAAAGAAAGTACTAGTGGACTTATTCTCTAAAAGTATCATTTGGGTAAGGAACCAAAATATCATGAATGTACTATAAAGTTCTTACATAAATTTTATTATTCCTAGCTTTAGCTAGAGATATAATTTTTAGAATTAAAAAATGGCTAAAATGAATATATCAATTGATATCTGTAGTTGTATATGTTGTATATGTAGCTTAGTATCTAAGGCACTGTATAGTTTGAATTTGGGGATCACTAACCCTCATAGCTCTTCTTTGACTCTATCTACCAGAATTCTTAAAGAATCCTTGGTGTTGTGTTGATTTCCAATGACCACTGGAGGCCACTGTTCAACCACAATTTTACCCCTCCCCCACCAACATAGTTATCAAGCAAATTATTTCCCTTTAAATTCTAATGAGAAATTCATTTAAAAAGTTGCCTTCTGTGAGAACTTTAGTCTTATACTGGACAATGGAAGAGGCCTGTTTGGTTCTATGAGGAAGAATTTATGATATTCACAGCCCCCTCAGTATTCGTATGTCAGTGAAAATTTAATTGGCCAAGTGATTTATTGACTTGCAATTTCATATTTGCCCTTCGTCTCAGTTGATTTCCTCATAAGAAATCATGAAATTAAAGAGCAATTAAATTCTCTTTTTTTCTAGAGTAATTACCTGAAATAAAATCTTGATCATTTTATCTAGATCTCTATTAATACAGATATTGATGGAGATAACCCACATAGGTTTTAAATCAAACACTAATAGAAAGTTGTGTGTGGCATAGATTCTCACAGTCTTCTAAGAAATGATTCTGTAGAACAACATGTTAAATAATATAATTTATTTGTTCTATACACACTCTGAATAGACTTTTCTTTGTTTAAATTATTACATTCCCATTCTCTAAACAAAGCAGGCATTACTATTTATTTGAAACTTTCATCTCCAGTTTATAGTTTTCTTTCTAACTACATGTAGATAGATTTTTAAAAATAATTATTCACATTTAGCCATTGGTTATTTAAATTATAGCAGAATATACTTTTAACTTAGTTTGTATTGTTCTTTGAGCTTGGGTTTACTGCATTTATAATTGAACATTGTCCTCAATGAATATTTGTACAACTGGACATATGTTCCTCAATGTAGAGTATTATATTTTTAGAGTAATTTTGCAACTTTCTATCATTTATTGTCTAGTTTAGTATATACTTACCAAGTCATTCTTTTGTTTCATAGTCCTACTGGGAGAAACAACATTATAATACATCATAACATGCTTTCTGTCTGTTTTGCTTTGCTTCTTCAGATATTCTAAGGCTGAAATTAGAGAACAGCATCGACCTCATTGATCATCTCAACACACTATCTTCCCTGACAGTAAATATTTCCTCCTGTGTATTATATGACCGCATTCAGGCAGCAGAAAGTGTAGATGAAATGGAGAGAGAGGCTGAAAGACTCTACAAAAGCAATGAACTCTTTGGAAGTAAGTGTTATTCAGCTAGAGTTTGAGTTTCTCTTATACTAAAATTGGCCAAATTCTTCCCTCACCTTTTTCATCCAGAACTCAGAAAAATAGTTAGGGTGGTGGTGGGGGGGGGGGGCCGGGGGGGCAGGTACTGTCCACTCCAATCACTCCAATGTCCTTAGAAACAAGAACCTTTCATGAAGTCAACCATCCTTATTGTCAGAGGAACCGTCAACTTACGTGTAATTTTGTTGATATGGTTAAAATTAAAATTAAGACTAAAAAAGGATTCCATAGTTACAGGGTAAAGTTGAGTCAATCCTTATAATTAGTCAAGATTATTCATTGTGAAGTGTGTGTGTGTGTGTGCACGTGTGTGTGTGTGTGTGTGCGTGTGTTTTATTTCAGTAACTGGCTTGGAGTGATATATTTAATATGGCCACTTTGTTTGTGATTATATCTTTAAACTCTTGCTTTGAATCGCTCAGATTGTAACTCCTAATTAGCCATCTTTTCTGTAAATTGGGAGCCTGAACTTACTGTCACATTACTACGAAATTGCCTGTTTGGAAATCCCCTATGTGTACCTTCCAAACAATGAATGATGTCAACCATAAACTAACCTTTCTGCTGTTGTTGCCATTTTATTTTTAGGTGTTATATTTAAGCTTCCTTCTAACACAAGCCAATACAGAGGCTATGAATCTGACGATGTCTCTCTTCCTCCTGTCGTGAAATATACCATCCGCATGAGTCTCAAGACCTCACAGACCACAAGAAACATAAGGGCCAAGATTTGGGCCCCGGGGCCGCATAATTCTCCATCACACAACCAGATCTATGGCCGGGCTTTTGTTTACTTACAGGATAATATTGAAAGAGCAATCATTGAATTGCAGACTGGAAGGAACTCCCAGGAAATAGCAGTCCAGGTCCAAGCAATTCCTTACCCCTGCTACATGAAAGACAAGTAAGTCAGTGCACTTGCAGCCCTTGTTAATAATCCACCGTTTTTCTGAGAACTCATTTATGTCCATTCCTTCACACGTTGGGAGCGGAAGGGAAAATTTTCACCAAACTTTTGTCAAATGCTTGTTTCTGGCACAGCTCTAACGTAGCTGCTCATGGTTACCAACAGGATGGGATCGATTTTACCAAATGATCCATGTTTTCTTTATCATAACTCAGCTTTCCAAGGACTTTGATTCCAGAATTCAGAGTATTGGGCTCCAGCCTTCAGTGCACGCACAGCTGCATGATTTTCATGTTACCCGCTCTCTGCCAGTCTTACCTTTCCTAGTCAGATGAGGGAGATAAACAAGACAATCTTAAAACCCCTTCCAATTCTCATATTTAATTAAAAACATGTAAATGCATGGTCAATTGTATAGAACGTTTTGATGGAACACATCATTGATCAACTCTCTAGATAAATAATGTGCTGCCTAAAACTATGTCATGTACTCTTAGTCCGCTTGCTAGGAATCTTTAAAGTAGTTTTGCTGAATGAACAACAACAAAAAACCACTTAAGTATCATGTTGTTAGACAATTGAATATGAATGTTCAAGAAATCTTCCGGTTGGATAACACTGAATGGCTCCTCCACTCTGGCCAGAGTGAAAAAAAAAAAGGTTGGAGGACTAAGTGTTTTTAAGCTCATTCTCATACACAAAAGCTTGAGGCTGAATATTACTTTAAAGGAATTGTACTCGTTATTCAGCCCAGTTATTGCAATTTATATGCAATTCCGATGCTCTGAATGCTTTTTTCTTTCTCTGTATGGATGTATAGCTTTAAAGCTATAGACTCGGAGAGGGTATGTAACGCTTTGTGCAGCTGTGATACAGCAGACAGGCAAGGACTGTGTCAGTGGGTTGTCAAGGTGAGCTGCTTATTGTGAAGGCCAGAAGGACTTTGCAGCCTGACCCACGTGTGAAACACAAAGGCTTGCAGTCATAGTAAAGACCTGTGGGTTCAATTAGATGAAAACTCGCCTCTATCTTCCTGCTCCCCTTCCTCCCCTTGTAAATCCCAGGTACCTAGATGTTTCTTTTAAGACTAAAAGTGACTATACTTTGCATTCTTTATGGGAGAATGATCATAATGCCTCATACGTACATATAAACTCTGTCGCATACAGAGTGCTTTTGCATATATTAGCTCATTTGTTCCTCCCAAGCAGGTATTATCAGCCATGCTTTCCAGATGAAAAAAATGAAAATTCACAAAGGTTGTGTTACATGTCCCAAGTTGTAGAGCTGGTACCCCACTGGTCCTTAGATTACGAGACCAATACTTTTTTCTTTGTCCTATATCAAATCTAAAATACACAATCACTTAGAAGAATCATTGCAGGGGGTTTGTTATTAATGAACAAGGGCTTTTGCCTAATACTAGTATGAGCCAGGCGCAGCATCAGGGCTGGACCTGAACCAAGACAAAATTCATTCAACAAATATCCTTTAAGTGCCTACCCCAGGCCAGACAGGTTCCTAGGAACCAAAAAGTTGCATATGGCCCCAACCCTCCCTTGCTACGCTCCCACTGAAAAAAACACACACACACACACAAAAAAAACACCTCATACCTTTGATGGTGTTACAGTTCTGATGCTAAAGTGAGAATGAATGATGGTGATGTCATGTTCCATTAATACTTGTATTTTTCATGGGGAACTTGAAGGTAATTCCTTAGCCTTATAGATTAAAAAGGAAATGGCCTTGGGACCTTTCTCCCGGTAAAAGCCTCAGTGGAGCCCAATATGCAAATCAGATCAATTTAGAGTTTCTCTCATTGAAAACTACTCATTTGCTTAGCTCATAGAAAGACAGCCAAAGGAGGAAGCTATGGTTCTCAAAGTATGGACCAGTGGCATCATATCTTCTGGGAAACTGTTTAAAATCCAAATTCCTTACCCCACCCCAGATATAATAAATTGGAGCGTATGGGTGGAGCTCAGAAATCTGTTTCAATAAGCCCCCTGGGTGATTCTGATGAGTGTTCAACTTTGAGAAACACTGCATTAGAACCCTCAGCTATCATGGGCAGGTCACTCAGGAATACAGGTGGTCCTGGTGAGGTCTTCCGGAGTGTGACCCTCTAGCTCACACATTACAAAAAAAGACATTTCTATACTTTTTATGAAAAATCTCCTGAATTCAAGTCCTTTGTCTGCATTTTAAATTGAATGTCTTAAGTTTTATTTTATCTTGTTTTGGAAAATTTAGTTTAATAATCACTATGAGCTTCCAAAGAGTAGATAAATACAGTAATTTGGGAAGATACAGATTTTAGCTAGATAAACCAATTATCACCTAATGTTAAGTCTGCTTTTTATTTTTTTATTTTTTTAAAATATATTTTATTGATTTTTTACAGAGAGGAAGGGAGAGAGAGATAGAGAGTTAGAAACATCGATGAGAGAGAAACATCGACCAGCTGCCTCCTGCACATCTCCTACCGGGGATGTGCCTGCAACCCAGGTACATGCCCTTGACCGGAATCGAACCTGGGACCCTTCAGTCCGCAGGCCGACGCTCTATCCACTGAGCCAAACCGGTTTTGGCATTAAGTCTGCTTTTTAGATAAGAATTTGGTTTAGGCAGCAGGGTTTGGGGCCTTGCAATTATATCTATATAATAATTATTTTCCTGGACAAGACATAGTCAAACACCCTTTAAACAACATGGCAATTTTATCTAACCCTTTAGAGCTGTTTTTTGTTCTTGCAGCCTTAGAGCAAGAAAATCATGGGCCTACTATTGTCAGCTTCACATTTCATAAATAAAGGAGTAACATTAGCAATTATTCTCAATTTCAAAAATGCAGTATAATTTAAGTGTGAGAAGGAGTGTGTTTTTTATATATTGCTCTCTGTAAGCATGGCATTCATTTTGGTCACTGGATTTTTCTTTTTGTTTGTTTGTTTTTGTTTTTTTTGCAGCTTCCTAACCAGTGTCTCTTATTCTCTTCCAATCGTGCTCATGGTTGCCTGGGTTGTATTTATAGCTGCATTTGTAAAAAAGCTTGTTTATGAGAAAGACCTCCGGCTTCATGAGGTATGTTGAGGATCTCTTCTTATTCTGAATAAGTTCTATTTGTATAATTAATTACTATGATTTTCATCATACCTATACAAATTCAAAAAGCCTGAGCCATACCTTGTGTTTTAGAAATAGATTTTATGGCTGGCTGCAAGAGGTTAATGAGGGGTAAGGGGGGGCCTGTGTAATACTTTCAACAATAAAGATTTTTAAAAAATAAATATATCTTTGCATCATAAAGGCAGCTGATAAGATAGTATTTTGTTTTCCCCAAAAATTACATAGATGGTATTTTATAAGTGTTTCTGAAAATAAAATATGAATTATTTTGTATAAAATTTAAATACAATTAATGATCCTAAGAGTAATTTTTGCCCAAATAGTCACCTTAGGACTTAAGATCTAACAAAGAAGTTTAAAAAATAACAATAATGCTATTAAAGCAAGAAGATTATTGGCTCGGTAATTAAATGAGTCCAAATAATGATATAAATATAGGTATAGATATACAGTTGACCCTTGAATAACATGGGGATTAGAGTCACTGACCCCTGCACAGTTGAAAATCTGCATATAACTTTTGACTCCACCAAAACTTTAGTTGTCCCTTGGTATCCATAGGGGATTGGTTCCAGGACCCCTACAGATACCAAAATCCTCAGATGATCAAGTTTCTTATATAAAACGTCATAGATCAATGCATACAGTCAACCCTCCTCATTCTCAGATTTCCAACTGTGGACCAAAAATACTGTTTTTGATCCATGGTTTGTTGAAGCTGGGGATGTGAAACTCAGACAAAGAAACAGACACAGACACAGACACACACACAGACACACACACACAGAGATACAGACAGACACAGACAAAGACACACACAAACACACAGACACAGACAGACACAGATACAGATAGACACAGACACAGACAAAGACACAGACACAGACAGACACAAACATAGACACAGACACAGCCAGACACAGACATAGACATATGGCTTGTTTCAGCTCTCAAGAAGCAAATTCTCTTTTCAGAATAACTTTTCTCCTTCAATTACCTTCCCCTCTATATCCCACTAACTCATGATTTATAGACTAAGAATTGCATGTTATGTTACTATTAGGTTAATAATATAACAATGGAAGACAGTAGCTAGGAGGTAAAGCATGATCTCTTCTTCAGCATATTCTGCATCATTATCCCCAAATTCAAAATATATTCTTTCTAGAATTTATGAAAAAGCATTGTGTGATTTTGGATTGTATTGGAAAAGGAATTATTTTATCTGCTCATCCTGTAATGAGTCCATTCTTACACTCAAGAGTGAAGAGAAAGCAAAAACATTTCAAAACTGGGGCACAATAATTATTGCAAGTCCTGGCTGACAATCCGAGATAATTGAGTAACCTGTTAATCTACTTGTACTTTTCAGACTTACTTTGCTAATGCTGCTAGGCAATTGATTACTTCTCCTTACAAGGTACAAAGCACTGCTTCATATTTGTGTTAGTTCAGTGTCAGGCTTCTAAGGTTGTCCTACAGTTTGAACCTACACTTCTTACCTTTCTGTTAAATTCTGGTTGATCCTCATAGCTGCATTTTTAGAGTTCAGTTACAAGTTGATAAATGAAGAGCTCATCAATTGGGTTGAGCCCCATTGTATGCAGGATTGAGTACAATGGTTTTTTAATTCCTTGGACAATGATTTTGGTTGCAAGTTCCTACCATATATTTTTCTTTCAGGTTCCTGGTACTCAGAAGTGAATCTTCACAGATTAATGGAAAATTTTGAAGTAGAAAACTGTGATAAAATGAAGTTCTTTTCTACTTCAAAATAAATATCTACCTTAAAAATATCACTTGTGGTAGAAATACACAGGAAACATGTGTGTTATATACCTACATACATAATATATGAAACACACATTATACTATTTTATGTTTAAAGATAATAACTTTTAAGCATCTATGTATATCACCAAAAAATATCAAAGCATGATAGAGTCCTTTCTCACTCAAAGACATGAAAGACATTTTTAACAATGAACAAGTGTCTGTTTGGTAGTTCTGTGTCTTCATTTTTCAGTCATCCACTTACTAAATTTAACCAGCTGAACTTGGGGGTCAGTCATATAATTAAAGATCAGTGAACTTGGAATCAGAAGATCAGGCTTTGAATCTTCCAGTTCCTATCCACTTGGGCCTGATCTCTTAAGCTTTATGAAAATTATCAAGACTTCATTCAGCACTGTATTTCCATAATGGAGCTCTCTCACTGCTGGAACATAGGAGGCATTCAATTATCCACATTTTATCACTTCCAGGGTAATGATTTTTTTCTTCACATTTTAAAGCCTCTGAAATTGGGATGCATTTGATAGGGTGTCAATTTATTTGGCAGCGATTTTTCTTTCTTCGTTGCATGTAAAATAATGGCACATTTTAAAATCAGTGGTGTCCTGAATTCAAAGGAATATCGTCTATTTGTGAGATGAATGGAAGCAGGGGAGGAATGAGTGGAATATTCCCAGTGCCTCCTGCTCAGCCTCCTGCCACTGCCCACAGTTCTAAACTAACCTCTTTCCTTTTAAAAATAAAAAAGCTGAACCCAGAAAGTGAGAGGTGACTTGCTGAAAATGGTGGAGCTAGTTAATAGTAGATCTGGCTAGAACTCAAGTGTCTTGACTTCCAATCAAATCCTTTCTACATCACAGCTACCTTCCCTCTCACAATGTTATTTTAGTAGCATGGACTCTTAAGGACTTTTGAAGATGATGATAATTTCTTAGGTTACCATAGATTCAGAATTACTTTTGAATGTCATCCTTTGTATATTTAGTTAAATTCTAAAGCTACCCATTCTCTATTTCCTTCTCATTCCAAATTAAATTAAAAAGGTAACACACACACACACACACACACACACACACACAGTCTTTTTCTTCTGTAATTGTTCTCAAATCTGGGCAAGAAAACCAAGTTAGTTGTTATTTCGATGAAACCATTAATCCTTGACCTCCTTATGGTATGACTCCAGTGAAGTCCTTTAACTTGCTAAAGAAATTAGCACAAATATTAATGACAAATACGTTTATTGAAGAGATTAAGACTGTAGTTTAAAAAATATTTCAAAATGTCTTTCAATTGGGTTTTGTTCTGCATTCCTTGCTTTTAAAAATCAAAATATTAAAGCTATATTAAAGCTGCTTTTATAACACACGGAAGAGTCCTATTTCACACATTATATACATATACTAGTATATATATGTTATATATTTGTATTATATATATTCTTCATTTATGGGTTAGTTTGATCTATTTTATTTAATGTAAGTCATTTATGGGAATTGTAGTGCCTATATTCAGTTGGAGTTGCCCTTTCTCAGTTTAGACAGGTAAAGTAAAACATCTATCAGCTGCAGAGAAGTTACCAAGAAGTATGCAAATATTTTTAGTCCTTTGGTGCTTCACTTTACAACCTTTTATGCTTTTTGTCATACACTATCCATCCCACTAGGGGAAATTTGGAACATTTCAAGCAATGATCACAACATCCTGTACATCTTACTAAAAAAGTAATAAAAATATCTATTGATATGAGGATTTTTTTAAATTGAGTCAGAAAATATTATTCTTTACAAATTAGTGCTTGGCATACTACTGAACTGAATGAGCAACACATTACTGTCAAGTAAAATATATGAATATTTATGATTTCTTTTCCTGATAGCACTAATGCCAACCCCTGTGCATAAGCTTCATTTATGCAAAATCTTACAGAATCTCTTTCTTCTCATTAATTTCTGCCACAAACTGGGGCAGACTTTGGCCACTGTCCAGAGGGTTTCCCTTGAGCAGCAGGTTATCAGGTGTTGATGCATTGCCCTGGCAGGTTGGGAGGCTTGAGACATGTGACTGCTTACAAAGCTGGCACCTGACACCTGTCACTTTGAGGAGGAACTAACGACATCCAAGAAAGCATAGCCAACCATTCTCTCTGGGCCATCTTCCATCCGCAAGTTTGGTCTTGTTTATTATAACAAAGTTGGCAGGGAATCTGGATAATTTATGGATGACTTACATGCTCTCATTGCTCTGACTCTTTATGAATAGCAGCTGTTCTCCTCATGGCATAAAATCCTAAAGTTTAACACTGAAATTTCATGCTAGAATGTTAAGCAGTGAGTATTTTTGAAAGCACCTAACTCGATTTGTCTCGATAAAAGGCAATAGTGAGTTTCCAACTTTTACCAAATCTTGGGAAAAGGAATCTGATCTCAAGTCTCAAAAATTTCAAAATTACAGTGATAAACACCTTTAGTCCTGGTCTCCAGGTTTGCCAAATTATCTTTAACAAGGCTAAGGATGGATAATTTTTTAGATTTATAAATATGTTGTACTGCAGCTATCAACTGTCAGGGAAGGAAATTGTATTTATACTAATGGAGTCAGCTTTATGTCATGTCCTTGATCGTGTCATGGATATTTTATACCCACTTTGTGAAGTATATTGACACTGTCTCCTACTGACACACATTGGGGGGTAAATATATTTTGTAGACCACATAAAGTTTGGTGGTGAATATTAGCTTTGGAGTAGCTACATCAGTTCTATAATGCCTCATTTAAGTATATTTAAATAGGCAGACACTCACTAAAACAACAACAACAAAAAACACATCTTCCATCTTCAAATTACAAATAGCAAGAAAGGCAAATAAAGAGCTAACACATCATGATCATACTTGAATAGGTGAATATCTCTGAAGTGTAGTCATGAAACATGACACGGTAATTTTCTCAAAGGGGTTGGGGTGCAGAGAAATATTTTTTAAAATAAAATATGTAAGGATTTTTTCACACCAAATGTAATTTTGTTTTCAATGATGGGTAAACTTCCACAGTGAAGCTTTGCTCCATGCTGATTTTTTAACTTTGACCCACATTTCCCTTCCTATGGAAACATAGGTTGAGTCTTTACAACCAAGGGTGATAGGGCCTTGGAGGAGAGAGCAGTAGGGAGAAAAGAGTGTGAGGAAAGGGCAAAGTTAAGAGGAAAAGTCAGAGGCTTTTTCTCAGTGGTGATTAGCTTAAGGCCCACAGCTTAAACTGTTGGCAGTCAGGTAGCTGTTTCCATGGTAACAACTGGAGCAGGAGAGTTATCAAAATGTGATAAGTTGCAAAGGCAGAAAGTAAAATTCACTCTCTTGCTTGAGCACATTTCCCTTTTTTTTTCCCTAGACAAGTTAAGAAGGTGGGGATTGTAAAATTAGTGGAATATTTCTTTGAGGTTCTTTTTTCTGAAATATCAGATTTAGAAGTTTAATGTTAATTATGAATTGTTAAAACTAGAAACCAGAATATCCAGGTTTCTCCAAATACCACATGTCACCAAATTCAAGACAACCAAGGTCCAGGTGAATTTAGGTCCTTCACAATCCTTTTGAGTAAATGCGTAGGCGCATCATGTTGATCGGTTTTTCTATGTTGGTGAAATGCCTTGACTTCTATGAGTATCACTGTGTTATTAAAGAATATCAATGGAGAGAGAGATATAGATTCTCTAAGATAACTGAGTTTATTTTCAGTGTGTGAATGTCTTTTTGGAAAACAAAGATGACAAACCTGACCTAGGCTGCCAGTGATTTTAAAGATGGGGAAGGTGTGGCAAAAGACAGAAAGTTTCCCTTCAAAAATTTTCCATAATTTTAAATTCTTAGGAATAAGGTCTGTTTTATTTCTCCCAGGAACATGAATACTGATTGTTTAGTAAAAAAAATTTAGTTTTATTATATCAGTCCAGAGATTGAATTTTACATAAACTATGGTTTTTCAACAGCTGAAAATACTCATGACACATTTTATTTTCATGTTGTAAAATTCTTCAGGGGATACCATACATTTTGATGGTCTACTCTAAAGTAATTTAATCTGGAGACATCAGTTAGATACCAGTTAAACAATCGAATTGTAGACACACACACAAATAAAACCTTCACCATCCAAATCATTTATTATTTCATTATTTTGGGGCCCTCTGAGAACATACTAAGATGGGCTAGAATAAATGGTCATATTACTTTCACAGAACAAGCATGGACACATACTTGACTTATGAAAATCATTAAGATGTCACCTAGTTCACATATGTGCCGTGTCGCTTGGGCATTTTTGCGTGGTACAGAAAAATTGTTGTTTGAGAACGTATCAGCTTCAGCAGCAGCTAACACTTTTTCCTTTTTACAGTACATGAAGATGATGGGTGTGAACTCCTCCAGTCATTTTTTTGCCTGGCTGATCGAGAGCGTCGGGTTTTTGCTGGTTACAATTGCCATCCTCATCGTTATCCTCAAGTTTGGCAATATTCTTCCTAAAACCAATGGGTTCATTCTGTTCCTGTATTTTTCGGACTATAGCTTGTCGGTTATTGCCATGAGCTATCTCATCAGTGTCTTTTTTAACAACACCAACATCGCCGCTCTGATCGGAAGCCTCATATACATCATTGCCTTTTTCCCGTTTATTGTTCTGGTCACAGTTGACGATGAGTTGAGCTATGTAGTGAAAGTATTCATGGTGAGTCAACTGTCACATGGAATGGCCAGTGTATGAGAAAAAGAGATCCTTTTGGGGTTTTGTATTTAGACTTTCAAACTGAAAATACAGTTATGTAAATTTAAAAGTTTAGTGATTGCAATATAAGCTTAACTGTCCTGGTAGTTTTTTTTTTTCTACATCATTGTATACCCTACAAGCACAAGACTATGAAGAAGAAACACTTCTCCCACAGTTTCTAAAACCATAAATTGATGCTGTTAAGAAATAGTCCCTGAAGAAAGAAGAGTTAAATGTATCTGTCAAATTTTAAAGATCATCAAGATTTCTTACTTTAAGGCCTCTATTACCGGAATTATTCTCTCATATGAATGATTTTGATGTTTTCATGACATACAATATAACTTACAGGCATAAAAATAAATGCACTAACAGCATATAATCAATTTTTATTTTTTTTTTATTTTTAATCAAAAGTACTAGATTAATTTAAGAATTTTAGTGAAAGTATGAAAATTATGACATTTGGAAAGCAGAAGTAGACCTTTTAATTGACTAAGAAGTTTCCATAAATAAATAGAAAGTGATAAATAACTTTCATTTAACTTTTACTACTTTAGGTTTAAACAAAATTTAAAATTTTAATTTGTTGCAATAATAAGTATTCAATCAATTGATATTTTAGTATATTTTCTCATATCACTTCTATTACCTGAAATCTATTTATGAAGTAAAAACAGCACTTGGCTCCTAATATTTCATTTGACTTTAGTCTTAATATTGCATTACTTTGTACTTCCTTATTTTTAAAAATTCTGAGCAACATTTAATAAGTTTAGATCTATATTTTCGATTTCTAACAAGTCTTTTCCAAGTTACAATTTTCTTGATTTTATTTTCTGCTATTCCTTCTTCTCTTCTCTCAGAGTTGTGACAGGCTTGGTAAGGGACCTCTGTATTTTTAAATAGGATTTTAATCTAAATATGTCCAAAGTTTTAAGTGCGTTAAGATCCCTTTGGTGAAATGCATGAAATCTGTGAGAACTCTCATTGCTCTTTGTTCTCTTCACAGAGCCTTCTGTCGCCAACGGCATTCAGTTATGCAAGTCAATACATTGCACGATATGAGGAGCAGGGCATTGGTAGGCTCACTTTCTTTAAAAGTGGATTTTACCTTTCACAACTGCAATATGTCTCACCCAAGAATACATATATGTGTTCACTTTGCAGGTCTTCAGTGGGAAAACATGTACAGTTCCCCTGTTCAGGATGACACCACCTCTTTTGGCTGGCTGTGCTGTCTAATTCTAGCTGACTCTTTCATTTACTTCCTTATTGCTTGGTATGTCAGGAATGTTTTCCCAGGTATGAACATATTAATCAGCTACTACATATTTTCTAGTATTTTCTTTACCATGTATAATCTCCAAAAATAAATAGTTAAATTCCAAAATTAACCAGAATTTTTCTAAGATGAGAGAATGTACTCGGGAGTTCCTTCTCTGGTGTTTCTTTATAGGATGGAGTGAATTAAGAAGCATGGAATCCAGTCTTTCCAAATGGGAGTGTAAGGCAAAATCCAAGTCTCTTAATTCTAAGGAGAATTTACCCAATTCTAATGGAAAATGACTAGTTGGGTTTTCCCCTTCTAGCTTTTAAGAAGTCATCATTTCTAACTTGCTTAGGAGTTTTTCCATTAAGCCTTGTTTATACTGGTACATTTTTTGTAAATGAATAAAAGAGTATTATTCTCTTTATATAAAATTTGTATAAAAGGCAAATATGTAGATAGAAATAAGGTCAGTGGTTACCTGGGACTTGACTGGGAGCAGGGATTATCTGCCAATGGGCATAAGAGAAGCTTTTGAAGTTATAGAAATGTTCTAATATGTGAATTGTGGTGATGGCTACACAACTTTATAAATTTACTAAACATCTGACTCTACTTATAATGAGTAAATTTTATAATATATAATCATATCCCAATGAATCTGTTCAAAAAGGAAAGGATAAAAGAAAAGCTATCTTTTTACTTTACTTTTAAAAAAAATATTTTTATTGATTTCAGACAGGAAGGGAGAGGGAGAGATAGAAACATCAATGATGAGAGAGCATCATCGATCTCTGCCTTTTGCATTCATAGCCCGGGCATGTGCCCCAGTCAGGAATTGAATCGCGATCTCCTGGTTCAGAGGTCGATGCTCAACCACTGAGCTACACAGGCCGGCTACTTAACTTTGAAAACCGAGACCACTCTTTAGTTTTATATAGTATCAAAAAAGAAACTGTATCCTGAACCATATATAGTAATATGTTGTTTAGCTTCTGATGCTTAATGTTGACAATCAATTAATAGTTATTTTTTCTAATATATTTTTATTACAGGTACATATGGCATGGCAGCCCCGTGGTATTTCCCAATCCTTCCTTCCTATTGGAAGGAGCGATTTGGATGCGCAGAGGTGAAGCATGAGAAAAGCAATGGGCTTATGTTTACTAATATCATGATGCAGAACACCAACCCATCTGCCAGCAAGACAAGTAGGTCAACACCATATATTATTAGGAGAGAAGTGATATAAAACTTACATGACTAGTGATTTCAATTATGCTTTCTTAAATTACACTTTTCATCATGGATGAATATATCCACATGTATGTGTTTGGACTCTTATGGAGATTAAATTGTGGCTCCTTAGCTCAGTTGGTTAGCATATGGCGCTAATTAGTCCAATATTGCAGATCCCTTTGTGGTCCAGTTAGACTCACACAGAGAAAAATTTTGTTCCTTGGACACAGTCTGCACCCCTCACTCCAGCCATCTGTCACTACTCACAGGGAGTAACCAAGTAACAGGTATGGATAGTTTAGCACAGTCCATTGCCAACACTGGGCAAACAGAATAAAACTCATGTCTTTCTGACATTGGATGAGTAGTGTCATTTTTTTAAAATGAGGATGACCCGTATAAGTGGTCCTTTTGTGATGCCTGAAAGAGATGCAAAGAGTAGTTAATGAACTGGTTTCTGTAAACCACAGATCTGAGCTAATGAGATAGCCTTGTCACTGTAAAATCACAGCTTGTAGACATTTATTTAATAAGTTTGGTATCATCTATACAAACAAACCTTTGACTTGTTTTTTTTCTTCAATATTTGAAAATAAGGCAGAATTCGGCATAATGACGCTGTTTTGTGGGACTGCATTTTCTGACAGAGAAGGGCCATATAAACCTTAGAGAATGTGGTCCCACACTCTTACTCATTCTTTAACCAAGAGAGGAGTCTAAACACTATAACAGATCATTTGTTTCCAGAATTATTTTGTATGTAGAGGGTTATAATTTAATTAAGAAAAGTCTAATTTGTGGTTTCTTTCTTAGCGAGCTTACAACACTTCTCTTGATTTCTCTCTAGGTCCTGAATACATGTTTCCTTCCAACATTGAGCCTGAACCTAAAGATCTCACAGTCGGAGTTGCCCTGCATGGAGTCACAAAGACCTATGGCTCGAAAATTGCTGTTGATAACCTCAATCTGAACTTTTATGAAGGGCATATCACTTCATTGCTAGGACCCAATGGAGCAGGGAAAACTACTACCATGTAGGTTACTCTTTAACACTTATTGTCACAGGAGCATGTTATTTAATATTTTCTTACCTCTTTCATAAAATGTAAAGCCATTATAGCTCCCAGACGGATTAAGATGGCTCAACCTGTGTAGTGAAGGATGGAGTGTAAATCAGAGATCTTAAACTGTGAGCGCAAAGGGCAGGGCAGACCCACCAGGCAGGTTTGTTTGTTCCACCTAGTGTTGGCCCACCCAGCACTTCTTAAAATTTTTAATTCAGTGCCAATATTTAAAAATAGGGGAGTGTTCTAATAAAAAACAAACAAAAAAACCCCACAAATATTCTTGGCATATCTTAGATAAAAGGAAGTTTTGGCAACATTGAGTCCACAGTCTTGGGTCAGCAAATTTGGTTGGGTTTATTAGAGACTTTTTTTCTCTTTTTAAAAATATATTTTTATTAATTTTAGAGAGGAAGGGAGAGGAGAGAGAGATAGAAACATCAATGATCGAGCCCACAACCCAGGCATGTGCCCTGGCCAGGAATCAAACGTGATCTCCTGGTTCATAGGTCAATGCTCAACCACTGAGCCATGCCGGCCAGGCTAGTGACTTTTCTCTTAAAGGGGGCATCTGCTTTCTGGTTTATCTCTGGTCCCCATCAACCCATACTATGTCATGTGCCCAGGCTGTTTCACTTATTTGCATTTCTCTCCTGGCTCACATATAAGCTTGAGTTTACATGCTCTGGTATAAACACACTCAGCCCCAGCTGTTCCTTCACAGGGAATCCTCACCTTGCTTCATAAACAAAAGAATCACCAGCTCTCAGATAAAGATTTGAAAAAGACAGAAGTGGTACATGAGCTGTTCTTTCTCACTCTTCACTTAACTAGCACTTTCCTGTGTCTGAGTGGAGAAGAGAATCAAATGTTTTAAAAGTGACATTGTTTTGACTTTTGTTTTGTTTTGTTTGCTATTCACCTCCCATGCTCCATATTGCTTAGCTGGGCATCAGCTCTAAGATGCTGTGGGCGCTTTAGCCCTTATTTGAGAAAAAGTGTTAGTGCTTGGATATCCTATTTAGTATCATCATGAGTAAATTCAGTGACTGCCAAAGCATATTCAAATTAATTTATTGTGTAAATAAAAGGGGACGAAGGAAGGTCATGAAACGAGTGAACATGCAGCCATGTTACATGACCTGTTTAAATTCAGAGTTGGCTTTCTCATGTGAATAGAATGCATAAAAGGCAAGATTTCTAACAGGCAATAGAAGCCAATGAAAAAAGGCGATAGAGAGGCTTTTGAAGAGGTTGTCATTTTAACCAAGAAAGTTACCATCTTACTCTTCTGAATATGAAGCTTTAATATAAAGAATGAAATATGTTATACATGTGTTTTTTATCTTTATTGTTGAAAGTATTGCCCCCTTGTATATGTCCCCTTGTTCCACCCATTGACCCCACCCCAGGCCTTCACCACCCTATTGTCTGTGCCCATGAGTTATGTATATATGCATACAAGTTCTGTGGTTGATCTCTTCCCACTCACTCCCCTCCCTGCCTTCCTTCTGAGGGTCGACAGTCTATCCCATGCTTCTATGTCTCTGTGTTTTAATGTTTTTATGGGAAGGGTTGCTTATTGTATTGATCCCCTATGCAATCCACATTAGTCACTGAAGTTCTTAGCATTAGAGGTACTGACACAGAGTGGTGAGAAAACAGATCCTTTCCCTAACCTCATGGAGCTTACATTTTAGTGAAGAAAATAATTATTAAATAATTTCCCAACTCACTCACCATCTAAAAGATGACAAGAAATGATCTAGGTGAGAATATTCTGGTCACAGAGTGGAGAAAGGGACTGGAGATGGCCAGAGAACATGCAAGGAGTGGAGTTAGAAGCCTACGGCGGCAGTAGGCAATTGGTGATGGGGGTTTGCACTGCGGTGGTGGCTGGAAAAATGGAAAGATGGTGGTGGAGTTATGAGACTAAGATAGGAGAAGGATGCCAAAACAACTGGGTCTGAGGCTTGTGCAGCCATGGTATGCATGCATTGTATGGTGAAGGGGGTAATATCACTGAGGGTATGGGTTTGAGTTCAAAGATTGTAAGTCCAGGTTTAAGCAAGTTGAATTAGAGGACCCTGGAAGATATCTCCTGTTGGATTTATGAAGCAAGCCTGAAACTGAGTGATGAGATCTGGGCCAGAGATCTAAATTTGAGACTAATAGCCTATAGCAACTATCTGATGCCAAGGACGTATACAAGTTTGCTGAAGGAGAGAGTGGACTGCAATTAAAAAGTCCAACAATTTCTGTTGTTATTACCACCACCACCCCACCATTTTCATCGTCATCATTATGCAGTATTTATGTAACACTCTTAATTATTAAAAGCTTAAAAGTAATTTTTACATGATCTCACTCATTCATGGATAATAAAGACCGTTATAAACTTATGAACAATAATAGATACAGAGGCAGAGCTGCCTCAAACTGATTGTCAAACTGCAGCAGGAAGGCCGGGGAGGGTTGGGGGGCAGGAGGGAGGCGGGTAAGAGATAAACCGAAGGACTTGTATGCATGCATATAAGCATAACCAATGGACATAAGACACTGGGGTGTAGGGGAGGCCAGGGGATTGTCAATGGCGGGGGGGAAAAAAAGGACACATATTTAATACCCTTTGTAATACTTTAAGCAATAAAAAAGTAATTTTTGTTGTTTTATTCCCATTTAATACCATTTTCTTTCATAGTTTGACCTTATCTAAGGAGATAGACTATTAACTTTTTCTTTTTTTTGCTAACAACTGAGATGTATTTGTTTCTAAAATCTAGCTTCAATGCTTGGCTTACACCTGCTTTATCATTTCTTTATTTCCAGCTCCATGTTGACTGGGCTGTTTGGGACCTCAGCAGGTACCATCTTTGTTGACGGGAAAGATATCAAAAAGGACCTGCACAACGTGCGGAAGAGCATGGGCGTCTGCATGCAGCATGACGTCCTGTTCAGTTACCTCACCACCAAGGAGCACCTCCTCTTATATGGCTCCATCAAAGTTCCCCACTGGACCAAAAAGCAGCTGCACGAGGAAGTGAAAAGGTCAGTGACGGCAGGAATGAGAATGTGTGTGGGTAACTCTTCTCCAAGAGAAGTCAAGCTGTGGTGATCATACCAACAGGGAACATTTCCTCACAAACCAGTTGAGTTTTAGGTTTGTTTGTGTTTTATTTTGTTTTTACTTCTCTGGTATCAAATACATTTAATGCCATATACAAGTATTGTTTAAATGTCTTCAACTCTGGCTCCCATATTGCCCTAAATCCCCTGTTTTTAATCTCCATGACTACTATGCTGATCCAAGCCTCCTAACTCGACCCCCAGCTTTTTTTAAAATATATTTTTATTGGTTTTTTAGAGAGAGGAAGGGAGAGAGATAGATAGTCAGAAACATCGATGGGAGAGAAACATTGATCAGCTGCCTCCTGCACACCTCCCACTGGGGACGTGCCCGCAACCCAGGTACATGCCCTTGACCGGAATCGAACCCGGGACCCCTCAGTCCGCAGGCCGACGCTCTATCCACTGAGCCAAACCGGTTTTGGCATGACCCCAAGCTTTTACCCTCCATTATACAGTCGATTCTTCAAAGAGCAGCCTGGTGACCTTTGTAAACTACAGGTCAGAGCATGCCATCCCTGAGGCCCTACTTGACCTGTTTCCAGTCTCACTTCTGATTCATTTCTTTCTGTTCTCCCAACATTTACTCTGCTCTTGGCATGCTAGCCCAGTTGCACACTTGCTGTTCCCTCTACTTAAAGCAACTTTTCCAAAACATCTATTTGACTTACTCCTCCACTCTCCTGGTCGTTGGCAAAATGTCACCTTCTGAAGAGACTTCTATATATAATGTAAGTGCCTAAAACATCATGCCCTGGGCACTATTATCTCATGTACCTTCATTCATTCATTCATTCATTCATTCATTTATTATTTATTTAAAATAGATTTTTATTGATTTCAGAAAGGAAGGGAGAGGGAGAAAAAATAGAAACATCAATGATGAGAGAGAATCATTGATTGGCTGCCTCCTGCACACCCCCTACTGTGACCTCCTGGTTCATAGATCAATGCTCATCCACTGAACCACACCAGTGAGGCTACATTTTATTGCCTTTATCACCACCTAGCATATTGCATACTTACTTGGAAACATGTTTATCATGAGACACACAGAAATAATATCTTTATGAGTAGGAACATTATCTGCTTACTGCTTTTCCACTTGTACCTAAAACACAGTCTGGCACCAAAAAATAAAACTCTATAAATATTTGTCAAATGAATGAATAAAATAATGAACCACATATTCCTTTGTGTTGTTTCCTGAGCATTAATTTTATACCTTCAACTAGATGATAAATAATAGAAAATTATGTCATGAATTTTCAATAGTTTATTGCACCTTGCTGAGCATATAATGGTTGTTTAGTGAATATTTATCATTTAGGGTACTTATTAAATTTTTGCAATATTCTAATGCTCTATCTGTCAAAAGTAACCACCATACTTTCTTTTTGAAGGACTTTAAAAGATACTGGACTGTATAGCCATCGTCATAAGAGAGTTGGAACATTGTCAGGAGGCATGAAGAGGAAGTTATCCATATCCATAGCTCTCATTGGTGGATCAAGGGTGGTCATTTTGGATGAACCGTCCACTGGAGTTGACCCATGTTCTCGCCGAAGTATATGGGATGTCATATCCAAGAACAAAACTGGTATGAGTACCTTCTTATAACTTCTCCACCCAACAGTCATAGGTTTGCTCTCTGGGATACTCACAAACAAACTGAAGCCTTTTTCTGTTTATAATCATCTTCACTAAAAATCCCACACGGGCTCTTCCTTTTCCCAAATCTTCTCTTTTCAGCTCAATTTCTGGGACAGTGAGTTAATATTAATGTAGTGCCCACTGTGAGTGAAGCACTTAACTGGCCTTTTTGAGAGCATAGAAATCCAATAGAAGTTCCAAATTCTGCCTAGAGGAGCTTAGAATCTAATTAGAGAGACCAAACATACACAAATGAAGATAAACTGAAAACAGACTAAATAAGTGCTAACAGGATGTGAAGCAAAGAGCAATCAGAGTGGAGAGGATTAATCAGAGAGGAATATTCAAAAAGTCTTTAAAATTACTGCTTCATAATGATGAAAGGAAGGGGGAGAAGGGAGGGTGAGAAAGGGAGAGAGACCCCTAAATACTTAGGAATACTCCTGGATTTCTCTTTATTCCTTTTGGAAGCTCCTTCTGTTAGTTTTCCTGTTAGCTCATAAAATGTGAGTCTTTTCATAAATCACAGGATGTGCCAGTGCTAACTCTATATATCTTAGAATTGTATTTTCATTTTTCATTCTTGGTTCTCCTCTGTGTTTTCAAGCCAGAACAATCATCCTGTCGACACACCACTTGGATGAGGCTGAAGTGCTGAGCGACCGCATTGCCTTCCTGGAGATGGGGGGGCTCCGCTGCTGCGGGTCACCGTTCTACCTCAAGGAGGCGTTTGGGGATGGGTACCACCTCACGCTCACCAAGAAAAAGGTCTGTGGGAGAGAAAATACACCTTATTATGGGGTCATGAGTGAATTTTGTATGAAACAGGGGCAGAATCTCTCCAACTTTATTCTTTGCTAAAATTGACTATTCATATGTTAGATTCATGTTTTTCAAACTTGAGGAAGCAGCGGGACACCTGGAGGTCTTGGTAAACCCAGACTTCTAGCCGCACCCCAAGAGTTTCAGATTCCATAGGTCTGGGATAAGGCTCCAGATTTACCACATTTCTTACTGGGTCCTGGATGATGCTGATGCTACTTGTCTGGCATCACAGTGAGAACCATTGTGCTAGGTAAAGAAAGACTTATTTCCTCAGATTACTGATGAAGGATCAGCCTTTCATTTTCCCCAGCACTTCATCCTGTAAGGCTAGCAGGTAGATTTTTCTACTCTATCCAAAGCAAATTATTATACTTTGTTAGTACAGTTTTGGTAACATTATTATATTTAAAATCTTTTTTTCTTTAAATATTAATGTTTATTGCATGGTAACATTATTATATTTAAAATCATTTTTCTTGAAATATTAATGTTTATTGCATGTAAATCGCTAATTATTTTGTATCTACAACCTGGTAATAGATTTATTTTTTATAATGTAAAAAAAACAAAAATTTAAAAAAAACAAAGCAAATTAAGAAAAGATGGCATCATATATTTAATTTCTGGTCAGTACTCCTCAAGTGGCAATGTGGAGACCAACTCAGGCAGACCAATGGTGCTTTTCTTGTACATCTTTGAAAACCAAAAATGCTAAGGATCCCTGTACTGCCTAAAATAACATATGATTTATCAAATTGTGCAAGATGTATATGATATCAGTCAGGTTTTGACCACTGTCATTTATTTATCTAATCATCCTGATGTGACTTTCATAATATAAAAAGTAGTTTACTAATTTAATGCATTCAAATTTTTTTGTATTGTGTGTGTTATGTCTTATTATGTGCTCCGGACAGTGTTCTAGGCATTGAGGATCTTGCAGATTAAAATCACTGCCCTCATGGAGTTTATATTCTAATGGAGTGTGGGGAATTTAGATGATACAATTAATAAATATATCAATTAATTTATTAGCAGGTGATAAATACTATGGGTAGAAATAAAGCAGAGAAAGGAACAAGGAATGCTTGAATGATGCCATTTTAAGTAGATAGTAAGAGAAGGAGTCTCTGAGAAGGTGACATTTGAGCCAAGAATTGGAGCTAGGGAGAGAATGAGTCATGCCACACAGTCTGGGGGCAAAGAAGCAACTGTAAAGGCTCTGAGGAAGGGCTGCACCTGAGCCTGAAGAACTATCACACAGAAGAGAGACTGTGGTTTCAAGTGATGCAGAGGATGGAGAAGAGGTTGGAGAAGAGACAGGGTGAGGTGGGAGAATGGAGCCAGAATAGTTATTTGCATACAACTATAGGGACCCCTAGTAGGACAGGGACCCCTAGGGGTGGACAAAAAGAATGCACCACCCTGTGATTAGGGCCCTAGGACACTACATGTAAAGACAAGGGAGTATTTAACTGCTGTTTTTATCTCCAGAGTCCAAATCTAAATGCAAGTGCAATATGTGACACGATGGCTGTGACAGCAATGATCCGGTCACACCTCCCGGAAGCCTACTTGAAGGAGGACATCGGGGGAGAGCTTGTTTATGTCCTTCCTCCATTTAGCACCAAAGTCTCAGGGGCCTACCTGTCACTCCTAAGAGCGCTGGACAACGGCATGGGTGACCTCAACATCGGGTGCTATGGCATTTCAGATACCACCGTGGAGGAGGTACATCCGGACATTTCTTAAAGCTGATATAACTTGCTGTATTCTTAAAATAATATGTATTGTTTTTTTAAAAAAAGAAAATAAATATTTTTAAATTAATGTCATAAAATCTTAAAATTATCTCAATATAATTCTTATGTAAGACTGATTCTAAAAAAAATACACATGTTGCTCCAATTAGAGAATACCTCTTTTACATACAAATATGTTCAATTAAAGTCACACTTATTTGTCTCAATTAACATGATAAAAATTCAAAATCAAAATTGAGCCTAGAAACTAGAAAAGATATGCATATTTTATGTTAACAAAGTGTTCTGTCTTTTCTTTCCAGGTCTTTCTGAACTTGACTAAAGAGTCGCACAAACCCAGTAATATGAGTCTTGAGCACTTAACACAAAAGAAGATTGGAAATTCCAGTACCAATGGCATCTCAACTCCTGATGATTTATCTCTGAGCAGCAGCAACTTCACAGACAGAGATGGTATAAATCTAATCACATATTTTGCTTAATGTCAGTAAATGACATAAATGAGAAAATCACATGACAGATTTTAAATTTTAAAAACAACTTTAAATTTTTTTTAATTAAAAAAGATGAAAGAAATATTAGCTTTCTCTTTTTAACACAAAAACATGCTTATTTAACCAAATCAAACTCTCTAAAAATGTTTTGAAGAATGTGAAAGAATTTCCTTGTTAGAGCAGGGATGAGTATTCCTCCACCCACCAGTAGTCATTTTTAAGATGTAAATTACTACAATCTCAGATTTGTGTTCAACAAGTTAAAATCCTTCTTGTAACTGGTGCTATTCCACAATGAGCAAAGTTACGTTCACTGACTATTACTAGACACTAGAAGCCTGGTGCACAAATTTGTGCATGGGTGGGGTCCCTAGGCCTGGCCATTGATCAGGGCTGATGGGGGCCAGTCTCGCCCAGTCCCGATGGGGGCCAATCGGGGCCGGCCAGCCAGGGGGAGGGGCCACGGGAGGTTGGCTGGCTGAGGGAGGTTGACTGTGGGAGCACACTGACCACCAAGGGGCAGCTCCTGTGTTAAGCATCTGCCCCCGATGGTCAGTGCATGACATAGTGACAGGTCAACCAGTTGTTCAGTAGACTGTTTGTAATGGTCGCTTAGGCTTTTATATGTAATTTTAAAAAGTTAAAAGTATAGTCATCACTCCTTATGGAACTCATTGGAAAATATGTCTAACCTTCTCACCTCTCTGAACAATTCAGGTGCTGAGAAAATTCAGGCTCTGAGAAATGCTTTTGGAGGAGGGTCTCTGAATTGATGAGGTTGGACCTAATGGCTCTGACTCTACAATAAGAGGTCCCTCCTCCATGTTTTTCACACAACATACATTTGAAAAATTGTGTTTCTTGACATGACTTTGAGGAATTGAGCTCTTTGGAAAATAACTTTTATTCTGTTATTCTCTTTCTGACAGTTAATTTATTCCTTTGGGAACACTATTTTTTTAAGGAAGCCTATAGTAAAATGATGTATAAATTATGGAGTAGTCATTTCAATAGTTTGCTGAAATTTATAAAAGTCTCGAGGAACAGAACTTTTCATTAAACATTTGCCTAGCTCCAAAACTCAGAAAAGGCAATCTCTAATGTTTGTATAATTCTGGAACTTGGGAGTCTCATTTGTCCTCTGCCATCTTCCCCATTTATCATCTTTTGGGGAATAGAGCTGTCGAGTCCATGGGATTGAGGACTTTGAAGGTGGTCATCTGCTTCAGGAAGTACATGTTCTGTATTTGTCTCATAATTTGGAACTCTTCTTCAGTCAAAATGTACCCATCATTGACATTATCTTTTAGAAAGCTCCGTTTGATCCACCTGTAAGCCATTCTTAAGAAAAAGAATTTTCTTAAGAAACAGAAAAGCATACTAATTAACTTAATATATTCAGCTCCTTCTGCAATTTCCCTTTGCAGAGATACGACTTTTCATTTAAACTTGTTCACTCTGTTTAATTGGAGTTCATTTTAAATTAAGCAGCTTTGTATTTTTCCTTATCTGCTAAATGAAGATCATGATTTTTTGTGCTGCATAATTTGTGATGAAGAATTTAAAATATCCACAGAGTGGATACTGTCAACTTATCACATGCTTGCTTGGCGGCAGGCCTTAGGAGAGAATGTTATATTTGAACCTAATTTTAGGGGGTGCTGCTGAGATTATCAGTTGTGAGAGCACTAAGGAGGAGACAGTTTATGGCCTCCACAGTTGCTCTGACTCTTAGAAGCCATGGAATTTTCCTCCACACCTGAAGAGCATTTTGGAGGGCAAGAGGGTAGACATTTTGCCTAATAAGCTCTTTTTTGTGACTCTAGTGGTAAAAATTGAGTTTTTAAATGCCATAAAAGTACACCAAATTTCTAAAGAGAATGTAATAAATAAGTGTTTGAACTAGAATTATACTTTGGAGGAGGCATTTTCCTTTCCCCATGTTTAAAGTGAATTCATTGGACTTCACATTAAGAATGAAAGACAATAAAATAAAATATATCATAGCACTAGCTGGTTTGGCTCAGTGGATAGAACGTTGTCCTGCAGACTGAAGGGTCCCGGTTCAATTCCCATCAAGGGCATATGCCTGAGTTTTGGGCTCGATCCCCAGTAGGGGTCATGCAGGAAACAGATGATCAATGATTCTCTCTCATCATTGATCTTCCTATCTCTCTCTCCCACTTCCTTTCTCTCTGAAGTCAATAAAAATATATTAAAAATATATACTGTAGGTATAAGCCATGCAAAAAATAATAAGTAAATAATAAATATTCTTATTCCAAAAAAAGAAAAGAATGAGAGATGCTGAGACTTATAATGACTATTTCCCAGTTTCCCACAGTAGGAATGAGTTCTTATACTAGATTAATATTCTGGCTTCCATTTATCTTATTTGAATTCAGTGTCTTGTTAGAAACTATCTCTTTGATATTAGTAATTAGTCATACATACTGAACCCTCATGGAGACTGAAGATTGGGGACAATGTTTATTTATAAACTTCTACATGTCTCTTTGATGTACAAAACTACAATGTACATGACTAACAATATATTTTGTATAGTGATTTGTAATTTTCAAAACACTTTTACATGAAGCTCTATGAGATGGAGGGGTTCAACCCAAAGGTGATAAATAAAGAGCTGAACCTAAAATCCAAATCTTTAAAATATAAGGTTTTCCCACCATATCACATTATATCATCTACCCATAGTTTTTGGAGTAACTTTATTATTTGATGTATTAGGACTTTCCAGAACCAACTGAAATCTCTTTTTCTTAATCAGACAAAATCCTGACAACAGGAGAGAGACTGGATGGTTTCGGACTGTTACTGAAGAAGATAATGGCTATCCTCATTAAGAGGTTCCACCACACCCGCAGGAACTGGAAAGGTTTCATTGCCCAGGTCATCCTCCCCATCGTCTTTGTCACCACTGCCATGGGCCTCGGCACCCTGAAAAATTCCAGCAACAGTTATCCTGAGATCCAGATCTCCCCATCTCTTTATGGTACCTCTGAACAGACAGCTTTCTATGCGTAAGTTTCCTTTCTTTACCTAAAAAGATATTTCCACTTTGCTTCTAGAAGTACAGTTGTGCCTGAATGAATGGGATGAATTGCTGAAGAATACGAACTTAGGAGCTACAGTACCTAATTCTGTCAAAGGATGGGACAGTTTGGTTTATTGTGACATGATATTGCCAACAAATAACTTTGAAGAGTTTTTGTGTTTGCCTAAAAATAAAGTATTAGTAGATCTTTATTTTTAAAGACTAATCAAGAGAGTCAGGTTAGGTATGGCTTCCCAATCTATTGTAATATATCGCAAATAACTCTTTGTTGGTCTCACAAATTGAAAAATAATGTTAGAATTCTGTATAATATAGTGTTGTAGATACAATATGTGATCAGTAAACACATATGACAATCAAGAGAATAACAAGGCAGCCAAATAGAGATGTGTGTTTATTTTTTTCTGTGATACTTTTCCCCTCTGTGATTAAGTCTTTCTTATATATTTAAGACAGCAGTCCATAGAGAGACTATTTCATTTTCTCAAATTATTCATGAGCATGAGGTTAACATGGGAGACAAGTGAAGGAGTCATGAATTTGTTTCTATCTTTTTATGTTGCAGGAATTCTAACCCAAGCACAGCAGCACTGGTCTCAGCAATGTGGACCTTCCCTGGCATCGACAACACATGTTTGAACTCCAGTGATATGTGAGTGCTTCTTGTTCTTTTTTCAATGTTCTACTTTGTGTGTGTGCATGTATATGAGGGTGTGTGGACAAGTGGGTGTGTGTTATTTGGCGGGAGGAGGGTAGTACACTGATAGAAATGTGTTTAATGGGTATTATCTATCTCCTTTAGTTCATTCCCTGGCTGTGCTGTAAAATAATAAACAGTCGATGCTTTATGACTTATAAAGTTCTTTTGTGCACATGTTTTCACTTAACAATCACTACAGTCCTGTGAAGTATTAATACCATTTTTAAGATGAAGAAACTGAGGCTCCTAGGGACTAAGATTCTTGTATAAAGAAATTGAGGTAGAAAGTTGTATAGCTAAAGCTGAGACCCAAGTCCTGGGGACTGAAAGGTCCCAGGTTCGATTCCGGTCAAGGGCATGTACCTGGGTTGCGGGCACATCCCCAGTAGGAGATGTGCAGGAGGCAGCTGATCGATGTTTCTTTCTCATCTATGTTTCTAACTCTCTATCTCTCTCCCTTCCTCTCTGTAAAAAATCAATAAAATATATTTTTAAAAAAAGAAATTGAGGTAGAAAGTTGTATAGCTAAAGCTGAGACCCAAGTCTTGACTCCAATTCCCATGCTTTTGCACTATGTAGTGTTGCTTATTCAAACTTTTAAGATAGTACACAACACATGTAAGCCTGACATTAATGCATCATTTTGCTAAAGTATCCCCTTCCTGTCAGAGGAGAGATTGGAAAGAACCAAGACAAGAAAGGGGTCAAAAAAAACACTTCCTGCCTTATTAAGACAATTCTGTGAGCTTTGGTTTTAATGCTGCTTAATTACTAAGTGCTCTCCATCAACTCCCCCAAAATGTCAGATTACTTGAAAATGGTAGTGCAATGTACATTCAAGTAATAACAAATCAGTAAGCTGTACAGGACCTGAATTCAATAACTAACACTCTCTCCTATGCTCATGCATAAATATGAGAACACACATACCTCATTTCAATATCAATTTCACTTGCAGAAGCTGTTTAGAAAAAGACAGTCTGGGAAAATGGAACAGCAGTGGAGAACGTATCAGTAACTTTGGAGTTTGCTCTTGCTCGGAAAATGTCCAGGTAAGATGAAATTCTTAGTGAAGTAAGAAAAAGAAAAGAATAAATATCAAAACTTGAAAGATATATCTAGGTTACCAAAGAGTCAGTATAATTTCATTTTATGGAAGCGAGTAGCTCAGAGATGTGGACCTGGGCAGCTCAAAAATATTGGCTTTGAACTTCAGGTCACCGTTGTAAATCCATCTCAGGACAAATTTCCAAGGGTAGGTAATTCTATGATGGTCTTCATGGAAACTAACCGAAGATGAATTTTTGGGTTCAGTTCAGTTCTAACCAGAAAGCTCTATATTTCATACAACACAATGGCACCATAACTGTCATATTTGAAAACACAGCAAGACTGCCACAGTAGTGGTCAGCTGGGAAGTCAGTAATGTGGAAGTCCAAAACAGAGCTCCTTTGCCTCTAAGCAACACCTCCAGAATGCAAGAAAAATCATGTCCTGAAAGAAATAGAAAAAATTGTCCAATTATCACTTACCCTATCTCTATGCTATGGATACACACCTTAGGCCTATCCATTCAATAAGCTTTTAAGAAAACCAAATTCACTGGGTAAATTAAAGATGGCTGAAGAAGAGAGATCACTATTAGTCTCTGAGAGTCACTATGTTATCAGCTTACTTCCCCATGGGGAAGAATCTAGCAATATTCTCTACAAAGTGTCATAGGATTGTACCCTGAACTGTCTTTGTAAAAGATGTTAGAATGAAAATGTTTCCAGTAAATGCAACCTGTTTTCATGCAAGACAATCACTAACAGTAAAAGCTGGAGTTCAATGGGCATCTTTTGGGATCCTTGCATATTTAAATATTAGCCTTACCCAGTACTTAAAAAGTTTCCTAATCCCGTCTCTAATCTATCTAATGTGGAAGTCCATGTGTGGTACTAGCCTCAAGGCGTGGGACATTGTATGAAGGGATGGAAGGAAAAACTGGAAAAGTTCTAGGCTTTCCCAAACTACAGTTCAAGGCAGTAAAATATGGGAAGCTTCAATGAAAAGTAAATAGGAAGTGCAGAAAGTTACAAGCATAAAAATAAGTGATTAAAACTTAGCTCTGAGATTGGTTAATAGTCATGTACCAAAGCACTTAAACAAATGTGTGATTATAATGTAAGGTGTTAACAATGGGCAGACTCGGTGAAGGGTCTGCAGGGACCCTGTAATATATATACTTTTCATTTTGGAATAATTTTATATTTATACTAGAGGCCCTGTGCATGAATTTGTGCACCAGTGGGGTCCCTCAGCCTGGCCTGCGGGATCAGGCCAACACTGGCTCTCCGACCTCCCACGAGGGGTCCTGGATTGTGAGAGGGCACAGGCCAGACTGGGGGACCCCACTGGTGCATGATCGGTGCCGGGGAGGGATGCAGGAGGTTGGCCAGCCAGGGAGGGACATAAGAGGGCTCCAGGGCATGTCTCAATTGGCTGGAGGCCAGCAGCAAGCTAACCTACCAGTTGGAGCATCTGCCTCCTAGTGGTCAGTGCACTTCATAGCGAGCGGTTGAGCAACCTTAGCATATCATTAGCATATTACGCTTTGATTGGTTGAACAGCCGATTGGACGACCGGACACTTAGCATATTAGGCTTTTATTATATAAGATGTATAAATATTAGATTTATACTTATAGGAAATTATTTTAGATTTTGATTTAAATATATGTAAAATTGAGCTCTGACACCTAAGTTTGGTACCTTAAAACTAATATAACTCAAAGTTTTGTTTTTTAATTCTCACCCAAGGTCATGCTTTTTATTGATTTTAGAGAGAGAGAAGGGGGGGAGAGAGAAAGAGAGTGAGAGAGAGGTGAGAGAGAAACATCGATTGGTTGCTTCCTGACCAGGAATTGAACCCACAGCCTAGGTATATGCCCTGAATGGGAATTGAATCACAACCTTTTGGTGTTTGAGATGATGCTCCAACCCACTGAGCAACCTGGCCAGGACAATAACTCAAACTTTTCATCCACTTCTATTAGACCCTGAGAACATAAGTCTGCTAATGTTATCTTTTCAATTTGGGGCAAACATTTTTTTCTTCCCTGTGAATTATTGAGGGAATTTTTAGTCATCTTAGTGTTCAGTGTTGTTCTCCAAATATATCAAGCTTGTCAGTACAGTAAAAGAAAAATCGCACATTAGTTGTGTTATTTTTTTACTTCAACTGAACCCTAAATTCAAGTATAAGCTCTCTGCATATAATAACTATTTCTTCTAATTTCTTGGCCTAGGCAAGATGCCTTCCTTTTCAAAGCTCTTTAAAGTCAGGGAGCAGTCAATTAATATTTGACAAAGGAAGCAAGAGCATACAATGGAGTCAAGACAGTCTCTTCAATAAATGGTGCTGGGAAATTTGCTCAGATGCATGCATATAAGCATAACCAATGGACATAAGACACTGGGGGGTAGGGGAGGCCAGGGGATTGTCAAGGGCGGGGGAAAAAAGGGACACATATGTAATACCCTTTGTAATACTTTAAGCAATAAAAAAAAATGAAACTAGAACACCAACTTACATCATACACAAAAATAAACTCAAAATGGATAAAGGACTTAAATGTAAGAGGGGAAACCATAAAAATGTTAGAAGACTCCATAGGCAGCAAAATATCAGACATATGTCGTAGCAATATCTTTACCGATATAGCTCCTAAGGCAATAGAGACTAAAGAGAAAATAAACAAATGGGACTACATCAAAATAAAAAGCTTCTGCACAGCAAAATAAACCATCACCAAAACAACAAGAAAGCCCATTGCATGGGAGAACATATTTGCCAATGCTATTTCAGATAAGGGTTCAATCTCCAAAATTTACAGAGAACTCACAATTTAACAAAAGGAAGATAAACAATCCAATCAAAAATGGGCAAAGAACCTAAATAGACACATTTCAAAAGAGGACATATAGAAGGCTGAGAGACATATGTCACTAATCATCCGAGAGATGCAAATCAAAACAACAATGAGATACCATCTCACACCTGTCAGAATGGCTATCATCAACAAATCAACAAATGACAAGTGCTGGTGAGGATGTGAAGAAAAAAGAACCCTTGTGCACTGCTGGTAGAAATGCAGACTAGTGCAGTCACTGTGGAAAACAGTATGAAGTTTCCTCAAAAAATTAAAAATGGAACTCCCCTTTGACCCAGTGATCCCACTTCTAGGACTATATCCCAAGAAACCAGAAACACCAATCAGAAAGGATATATGCACCCCTATGTTCATAGCAGCACAATTTACAATAGCCAAGATTTGGAAACAGCCTACGTGCCCATCAGCAGATGAGTGGATTAAAAAACTGTGGCACATCTACACAATCAAATACTATGCCGCTATAGAAAAGAAGGAACTTTTACCATTTGCAACAGCATGAATGGAACTGGAAAGCATTATGCTAAACAAAATAAGCCAGTTGAAGAAATATCACATGATCTCACTCATATGTGGGATATAATGATCAACATAAACTGATGAACAAAAATAGATCCAGAGACAAATAGCAGGGGAGGGGTGGGGTTAGAGATCAACCAAAGGACTTGTATGCATGCATATTAGCATGACCAATGGACACAGACACTGAGGCGGTGGGGGCTTGCCCTCAAGGGTGGGAGTGGCTGGAGGGGTCAATTGGGGAAAAAAGGGGCATATGTAATGCTTTAAACAATTAAAAAAAGGAAACAGGTAAAATTACATGCAATAAATATAAAAGGTAGTTTAAAAAATTTAAAAAAAAATAAAGTCAGGGAGCAGAGGTCACACTCCACCAGCTGCAATAATAGACAGGTGATGAGACTGAAGGTCCTTGACATTGTCTATTTGATTTGCACTGCACTGGCCAGAAAAGAACTTAACTTTTAGCTTTATTTTTCAGGAATGTCCTAAGTTTAACTACTCTCCACCTCACAGAAGAACTTATTCTTCCCAAGTAATTTATGACCTCACTGGGCACCGCTTGGAAAATTATCTTATATCAACTGCTAATGAGTTTATGCAAAAAAGGTAAAAAATACTCTGTTTATAACATTTAATTGAGCATATCTTGCCTTTTAATTTTAATGGTAATTGCCTTCTGAACTTGAGTCAATGGATGCACATGTCTATTGATTATTTACATAGTTAAATATCTTCTTTATCTAAACAGCTTTATGTATTAATATTTAAGTAATGACTCTAAATTAGGATCCATTTGAGCAAATTAAAAAGCATTGATTTTTTTTTCGGCCTCAAACATGTATTGTGAAATTTATACACTTTTATTCCTTGAAGCAAAAGAGAAGTTATTGACTGGATTATGCCAACTTGGAGAATTTTAAGGCATTGCTTCCCATGACAAATGGCCTTAGTTTCAATATGCATATCTCTGCATGTAGATAAGATGTGCACATGTGTAGCAAGGTCCCTGGACAAATACCTAAGTCACTGAAGCATTTTCTATGAATGTAAGATTGGTAGGCTTGCATTTGCAAAAACATGGAGAGGCCTGGAAGACACTAAACTAAGTGAAATGAGCCAAACACAGAAAGACCAATGCTGCATGATTTCACTTATATGTGAAATCTAAAATAGTCAGACTCGTAGAGGTAGAGAGTAGAATGGCGGTTGCCAGAGTTTGGGGAGAGGTGGGGGGATAGGAGATGCTGCTCAAGGATATAACAGTGTCAAGATGAATAGATTCCGGAGATCTAATGGACAGCGGTGTGACAAGGTTAACAGTACTGTATTGTATACTTGAAATTTGCTAAGAGGATAGAGTTCTCAGTACATATTCACACAACACACACAAAGAAAATGGTAACTATGTGAGGTGATGGATATATTGATTAGCTTGATTGCGGTGATTATTTCACAATGTATACATCTATCAAAATCTCAAGTTGTACACCTTAAATACATATAATTTTTATTTGTCACTATACATCTGTAAAGCTAGGGATGTGGGAGTTGGTAGGCTTGCAATAGCTACTATTTTTTCCTCTTTTCCATTTTATCCCACTTTTATTTCTCAATTTACATAAAAGACTAATATTAGCTCTAAAATAATCCTTCCAAAACTTTTCTGGTCAGACATACATGTAAATATTGTCAACAAAATTGGGTTGATTATTAAAAAACTGTTCTAAAATCTATTTTTTTTAAAAGTGAACAATACACTACAGTGTTCTTTACATACCAAAACTATAGTGCTATGACCACATTTAGGATGACAGCCACAAGATTATACCAGCATGACTGCATTATTATTTATTTAACTCAACCCCTATTGGGACATTTAAACTAATCTATTATTTAAATTTCTACTTGGATTTTTTAAAATCCACTTTTTATTTTTAAGAGACCATGAACTGATGGGGAGTTACATAATCATAACTCACCTTCAAATATCCAGGAAGAAAAACAAACATACAGCAGCAGGGGACAAGCTAAGGGAAAAAGTTGGGAGAATAGAAGAAATGAAGTCACTTGAAACAAGTTAAAAACTGATGCTATATCATTGTAGTGTTTGGTTTATAACAAAACTTATCTAAAAAAGGATATTTAAGCCCTAAAGTCTCAGGATTTCTGTGGTGGTTATGTTGGAGGAATTGGTTAGATTATGTCATTGGTTTTCAGAATGATTACTACACATTTGCTATTGTTTAGGACTTTTTATTTCTAGCTATAATATACATTTTAGACTAAAATATGATAAAAACAAATCAATGAAAATGTAAAATATTTATCAGGCAGTATTTATTTTATACCATAAATGTGTTCCTAATGGAAAGAAAAGATTGAGATCTTAAACATTTTAGATCAATTATGACTATTTGCTCCATTAAAACAAATATAAATTTTATTATTTTATACAGATATGGAGGTTGGAGTTTTGGGCTGCCTTTGACTAATGATCTTCGTTTCGATGTAACAGCAGTTCCTGCCAATAGAACACTTGCCAAGGTAAATTATAAAGTTTCTGTGGGATGTCATAGAAATGAGAATGTGAACTTGAAATGTTCAAGCATTTCCATGAGGTAAAAAACAAAACATGGGTATAATCCATTTGAAAAGCAGTTTGGGGTAATACATACCCCATAGCACAGTGATTTCAGTCCTGTGTATTTACTCCAGGGAAACACGTACACATAAGTACAAAACACATATACTAGTGTTTCTCATATGAGCTCAAAACACAACTCCAAGTGTCCATATACAGTAGAATACACAAATAAATTACTGTGTATTTATTCAATAGACCTTTTAGCAATGAAAATGAAAAAATTCAGTGTTATATAATACACAGGCTAAATGTCCCAAACATTATTAATAAGCAGAAGAAAAGACAAAAAGGAATACACAACTATAATTGCATTCACTGTAGACGTCGAGAATCGGCAACCCTCCATTCTATTGTTTAGGGGCAAGAGAATTATGATTTGGAAGGAAAAAGAGGGTCAGGGAGAAGTTATTCTGGGTGCTGGTGAGTTTTGTTTCTCAGCCTGAGTGATGGATCAATGTGTGTACTTCCTTTATAATTTTTTGTTAAACTATACATTAATGTTTTATTTATATTTTGTTGTGTTGTGTCATATTTATCTAGCCTTGTTTCTTAGAGAACATGGAGAGTTAACAGAATTTGATGGAAATTTAAAAAATCCTATTGGCTCTTTTTTCTTCTAGATCATACCTATGTTTTGAAACAAGCACGAGTCACAGGATCACACACCTATGATCAGACTTACTATCAATGGTAGTCTTAGAGAGTTTCAGTTGCCCTTCCCATATTTCTCTTTAGGTTGTAAGAGACATATACAAACTTGGGGAAGTGGAGAACTAACATTCATTTAGATATTGTTATAAACCAAGCACTAGCATCACCTGTTACACAATCTACCTAATTCCATCCTCACAACATCTCTATAAGATAGGTATTGAGTCTATTTTAGCTGGTTTCCACAAGGTCATAGTGAAAGTGAGAAGTAAGTAATAATACTGAATATTTGAATGCCACCCCCTTTTGTTCCTTTCCTCCCTCTCTTTACACAGTAAATATTCTTGAGTCAACAAAGGAGTTATAATATTAAATAATTTCTCTGAAAATCAGATTTTAAATTTTAAATTATTGACTGGGTTTCTTGAATAGAGGTCCACCAGTATTTTAAGTCCCTCTGTATTTGACATAGAAAGTAAAGGAACTCACTTCTTTGTGGGTTATAACTAGGAATAGAGAGCTAGTGGGGGAATTTCAAGGTTATCAGTCTTGTTGCTAAGACTGATGCTTGCATATGTGTTTAATTTTTTTTCTACAGCCTGACATATATGCCATGTGTTTTTATTATATTCCGAGAGCCAAAAATGCCTTATTTTTAGTCTGAGACTCACTATAAATCAACTTCAGAGATGGAGATAATAATACTTTTTCCAGTTTATTTAAAGCTGGGGCTACAGAGAAGATCAGGATAACTAATAACTTACCATTCAGAAAAAATACTACTTTCCCAATCGCTGTCCATCACTGAATTGGAAACTTAGTGGTCTGTGGTCCACACTCTGGGGGATGGTTCATAATCTTCCAAGATGAAATAAACTATTAGGAATTGGTCCTCTTAGTTTAAATACGAATTCCGTAGGCTGTCAGATGTAAAGACAGCCTGGTTTATTGAAACACAATTCTGATCCTGCCTTCTTTTGGAATTGAACAGGTGTGGTATGATCCAGAAGGCTATCACTCCCTTCCAGCTTACCTCAACAGCCTGAACAATTTCCTCCTGCGACTTAACATGTCAAAATATGATGCTGCCCGACACGGTAAAGTTGCTTACACAGAGCTTCTTGTATGGCACCTTTTGCCACTCTCCATATAAAAGTTCATGTTAAATCCCATTTCCTCCCAGCGGCAGGTATTTTATGGTACCTAAATCACAGATCTTTAAAAGGAGTTTGAAGCTACTACTTCCCAACGACCACCAGATGGAAAGTTTGGGATAATCCCCTTAACTTCAATTTAGTTTCTCATTTATCAATTCAGGATAGTAATGCTGACTTTGCCCTTATTTCTGCTTTCATACCTACTAGTTATATCTCAGAGGAAAATATTTTATAACTAGTTGCTTGTATATAGGCTAAAAAAATCAAAATAATAATGTCAATAAATAGCACAAATCTAAACATGAGGACAACACATTTAAACTAAAAGTTCTATGCTTGACCAAAAGTGTTATCATTAATTGAGCACTTACCACATGACATATGCTCTCTAGGGACTCTTGCTAATCTTTCAAGCACCCTTTCAGGCTGAGTATCCTTGTTCCCTACTATTTATCTGGGGGTCATAGTGGGATTTGAACTCATTTCTGTCTGACTCTTGCCTCTTTATTTTTTAAATACTTCTCTATTCCCAGCCAGCTTTACTTTATTTGGATTTCCCAAGAGGCTTCCACATCATTTTTTTTTCACATCGTTTTAAAAATAGAGTCTATAATTTGAAAGATAAGTCAATCACTGTCCATCAGACTCTTTTATTGTCTTAAGCATTACTCAAATTGTTTTTGCCATATTGATCCTAAAAAATAATAATGATAAAGGTAAAAAAAAAATAAGTCTCATATTTGCTGGCTAAGCCTGAGGGCTAGCCCAATAAATGAGCTAACAAATAACCGATTAAGTAGGGAGAAAAGATACAACATGTCTTTGAGAAATGCGGAGGCCTACTTTTCCTTCATCTCCCTGCTGTTGGGCATAATTGTGTATGTGTATGTTCTGTGATTGTACCAGTCAACTGTGGATCAAATACTCGTTCTAGAAACAGAATCCTTTGCAATCTTCACTTCAGAGAAAACACCATTTTCCCCCAACTGCTTTGGCATTTTCTTAGCAGGAGGAACCATAATGAAACAGCAAGAGATAGATAGTCCTGCGATGTGGAGCGTCAGAAAAGGGCAGAGTCAAAGTGGTAAATTAAGTGAGATGGTGACTAAAGCTAGCCGAGTATAACCTGGTTTGAAATACTATTGAACACTTGACTTTCAGTCGGATTTATTATTCAGAGCAAAAGACGGTTGTTGCTGTGGCAGGTAATGAAAGTGTAAAAACTATAGAAATGACTAAGGGAAATGTAGCAAGGGAGTATAGGTGCGAATAAGAGACCAGTGCACTTTTGAAGGGTCATCTATTGAAATCTGTATTCAGTTTTCATTTATTACTAGTGTTCTTTACCACGAACAAAGCAATCTGAGTCATCCTGGACTCAGGCTAGTTCTGACTCTTACCACTGTATTTTTAAAAATCTTTGTTGTTGAAAGTATTACAGATGTCCCCGTTTCCCCCCATGAACCCCCTCCACCCTGCTCCGGTACCCTCCCCACCTACCACTGTATTTTTAAGTTACAGAATATAAAGAATTAAGAATTCTGGAACATACATTGACTCTAAAAGTAAATTTATTTTTAATTTTAAAATGAGGCTTAGCTTGAATTATATTTTGTAATTAACTTTTCTTACATAGACTTATGTAAGGGGGAGGGTAGCCTCCCACCCTCTCTGGAAAAAGTTTGATTTTTTTTTAAAGAAAAAAATCCATGTCACCCCAAAATACCTTTGTTATTTTATAATGCATGTGTAGGATCTGGCATGGCAATACTGTCTGTAAAAACCAACTCAACTATTCTCCTGCCACCCCCATCCCATTACCCTAGTTATTTTAAAGCATTTTTGTTGGAGTCTACATGAACTGGGATTTTGCTTTAGCTGTAAAATTGATTTTCTTTGGATTCTCACATTCTATTTAAAATCTTTTAATTAACTTTCCTTTATAATGTCAATATCTATTATATTCATATGGTTTCCTCTCATGGTTAATTACACATGAAAATTCTGTTCTTGCTTCTCAAGGAATATTGTTTTTACTAACAAATATTATACAACGAGGCTTTTTTTCAAAATAACTGACACGTTGTTCCCAACCCCCTGGTGTTTATTCTTACCTTTTATTGCGTTAGTACCAATGGTCAAAAGGAAATATCTCATTTTAGGTTGACAACTCTAGAAACAACATAAAATATGTTACTTTGAAAAATATTTTTCATAGATTTTTAGAGAGAGGAATGGAGAGGCAAGGAGAGAGAGAGAAACATCTATGTGAGAGCGAAACATCTCAGCTGCCTCCTGCATGAGGAGGAAATCAAACCGGTAACCTTTTGGTACACGGGACAACACCCAACCAAGTTAACCACACCAGACAGAGTTAAAATGTGTTACTTTTAATGTGTATTGGATGTGGGAGAAAAAATTGAAATTTTGAGATTGACTAGATTTAATAAGCATTTATTGACTAATTGCTATACTCAAAACATTGTGCTGGATGCTGTAGAACCCCAAAGAAGATTTTGGTATAGACCCCTAACCCTGACACATTTACTTGACCTTTCAGCTAAGGATATGTATGAAAACAATTGGTTCAGCGCCATTTTTTATAGTGGGCTAAATGTATTTGCAAAGATTCCTCTAGAGTACTTTTTGATTCTGAAGCACAAAGCAGAAATTTTTTAAAAAAAGGTTTTCCCCTGCCTATATGATAATTTAACAATTAGGTTTTTGTAGGTTCCCAAGGAAAATTGAATCTCAGTAAAAAGAAAGCCCATTGATTTACACACACACACACACACACACACACACACACGCACACGCACACAAAATAAATAAGAGAATTTTATTCCCCCAATGATGTGATTAAAGTTCTAGGCAAAACTGGTTATTGTTGTCAGTATCTCTGTTTTACTTCAACTACATACTTTTTTCTTTACAATTTCAGAATTTAATTTCAAAGCATGTCGCATTCTACTTAATAACAATGATGAATTTAAGCTAATTAAGAGAATATAACTTTAGAATAATTCTATAATATTTGGGTGCTGTGAATGGGACCTTAATATACTAATATAATGAACACATGCTATATGAGAAGTAAGTGAGAAAGTCCTACCTCAGCTAATGACGCTAGGAACATGTGTTTAGGGCAGCCGTGGGCAAACTATGGCCCGCGGGCCGGATCCGGCCGGTTTGAAATGAATAAAACTAAAAAAAAAAAAAGACCGTACCCTTTTATGTAATGATGTTTACTTTGAATTTATATTAGTTCACACAAACACTCCATCCATGCTTTTGTTCCGGCCCTCTGGTCCAGATTAAGAACCCATTGTGGCCCTCGAGTCAAAAAGTTTGCCCACCCCTGATTTAGGGGCTATCTTCCTTCTAGTTTCTACCATTCTGTTCCAAAGTTACTCAGGCAGTATAGACCTTACCTTCACAATGTGGTCCTTTAGGAATCTGTTGACAGCCCATTTTGACTCTGGCTAGCCAACATCTTCTAAGGAAGAGGGGAAAAAACTTTGCTTCTAGCTCCAAAAGTGAAACCAACTGTGGGAGAACCCAATAATGTAGGATCATATTGGAATTAAGTGACTAATTTTCTGAAGCCAGCTAGTTTCCCTGAGTCTTCCTTGATTTTTATGTCCCCACGAAAATCCCTGAAGGGGTGGCCGAGGCTCCAAGCCCTACTGTGGTAGAATTCCAGAACAACAGGCATCTTAGAAATAAAGAGAAGGAGGGATCTATCCTCTCAAGTACAATATTTCCACCACAGCCAATAGCACGATGAAGAAGAAAGGGGGTGGTAAGTGTCTGTTCTTCAGGAGATCCTCATATAATTGGTCTCCCTTTGAGTTGCTTCTTTATATGCCAATAATTTCTGAAGTACAGCAAAGAGGAGAAAATAGGAAACCCTTAATTAAATATAATAGGGAGGCAAATGCTATACAAGAAATGTAAGCCCCTTCCCTCAAAATTCCATACATGATCTAAAAACTTTTTCTTTTTATGTCCACTTGTATGTCATTAGTGAGATTGGAAGAAAATAATTTTCCTTTAAAAGAGTATCCCTAAAGTAAAATTCTTTAGATCATAGCATAAGGAGAAAGTATTGTGCCTTATTCTCTAAAATTTGATATTTCTGATTACCTGAATACCTACTAAAAGAACTGTCTCTTCTTTAAGCCATCATCATGTATAGTCACCCTTATCCAGGCGTGCAAGACCAAGAACAAGCCACGTAAGTGCATATGTATGGCATGACTACTTCCTCCTTGGCCTAGACAAGTCTTTGCACTAAGTACTATAATTGGAAATCACAGTTGTATCTGCATGAATGTCAATCTAGAAAAGCTGGTAATATAAGTCACTGCCTGGGACAAAAGGAAGTTTCTGAAAGAGTGTACAGTGGGGTTGCCAAGTAGCGCGTGTTGACTATAGATTTATAGAATCTGTTGCTTTTGTAAGTCAGGTGCATAAGTGCTTCATCATTTCAATTTCCCTGCATAGCATTTAAGCCCTATTTCTATGCTCAAGAACTATATATCTCTTGATACACCCCGTAACCCTTGGAGACTGAGGTTTTCTATAAAATATCCCCAGTCAATTCAGATGCGCTAGAGCTACATTTATTCCAGGGTCACAGCCGAGTCATGTAGAAGGTATTATCTGGATGCCTTGCAGGAAGACTTATTTGTGTCACAGCCAACTCCTATACTGTTTTGTTGATGATTTTAGTCATGAATCTTTCTGAAAGGAAAAGAGGTTCAAAAATGTATGTGTGCTTTCTTCTGCCTATTGCTCACTACAGAATGAGCAGTCTCATCGATGTCTTAGTGGCCCTCTCCATCCTGATGGGCTACTCTGTCACTACCGCCAGCTTTGTCACCTATGTTGTAAGGGAGCATCAGACCAAAGCCAAGCAGTTGCAGCACATTTCAGGCATCGGTGTGACATGCTACTGGGTAACAAATTTCATATATGACATGGTGAGTAACTTGTGTATTCTTGGGAAGACAGGGTTGATTTTAGTAGAAGACATCAGTCTTAAATTTGAAATTTACTGATGCTAGTTTGTTCATATTATTACCCTAAAATAAGCAAATTAAGAAAAAAAATGCTTTGCATCCGGCTTGCAAGTCATCCAGTGGTTGGGTGATGCGCTAGAGCTACATTTATTCCAGGGTCCCAGAGAAATCCACCTGCCCTCATCTCGGTGGTCTGAGGACCACCCATTCCAGGGCCCCACTCCAGACCCATTATATCCCTATCTTGGAAATGGAGCCTGGGAAATACCCACTGTTAACAAAATCCTTCAAGTTAACTTATGCACACTGAAGTTCGAGGGCCATTACTGCGAAGAAACAGAAGCTTCGCAGAACAACCTTGCCCAATGGTACCAAATAATCAAGCTTATACAATTTAATCAACAAATACTGGGCATTTCAAAGTAGCATCCCAGGCAGAATGACACATTGGAGAAGATTAGTAGGAACAATAAAGGATGCATTTTATTGCTAGCCCTCTGATTTGCATAAAGTGATCTCAAAGTTCGGATGGTTTTTCTTGTCTCCAAATGTGCCTGGATTGGCCAAAAGCCCAGGATGGGCTTGCTTTGCCTGGTGATTATGGTGAAATTGTCTGGGTTGCTGTAGAGATCATTGGTTTAAAGGATTGGAGAGTAATTAACTGCATATCCATTTTGTGAATGTATTTAGTGAGGTCTGAAATGCTTTTGTTGTAGAAGTCAAATCTAAAAGAACAGTAATGACTCCTCTGTACTTAATAGGAGCTTTAATGTTAAGAAAGCTTAAAAGTATATACTTCTGTGAAGGGCTGCTAACTATTCAGATTCTGTTGTTCTAAATCTGGTGTTCACTTCAATTTAGGAGATTCTCACCTCCCCTCCCCCCAAATTAAAACACCATCTCTTTTATTGTGTGCATCTTGCTGTAAACTCAACATTTCCTATTTGTACTTGTCAGTAAAACCTTGTGTTCTTTGTTCATATACCTGTGATTCTAAGAATGTGTAGGCCCCGCTGCTCTGCTGTTTGGCACAGACTGGCTCACACTGATAACCAAGCCTTAGAAATCACAACCATCTGAGAGAGTTCTAGTCTTCAAAATGAAATCAATACTTAGAGGACTGAATCTAATGCCAGGATCGGATGCCTGGCTGTCTTATCTGTCTCACTGAGCTTCTGGCACCGAATCATCCAGTCTCAAGGCCTGGAGGCAGAAACACTAGGGACTCCATGTGTATTTATATAGATGAAGGCTGGCTTGACCTCATGTTTCAGGAGACAATTTTTAGAGTGAAATCAATGTAAAATAAGCTGAACATTACCAGCAGCAGGAACATCAATAAAAATTTGTTTCTTTAAACATTTCTAGGTCAACTTGTTATAGTTTTAAACTATATGGCCTATTAATTTTTCTTTAAAAACACTTGTCACATGTTAAACATTATTTTACCTATTCCCATAGGTCTTCTACTTGGTGCCCGTAGCATTTTCAATTGGTGTCATTGCAATTTTCAAGTTACCTGCTTTCTACAATGGGAACAACCTAGGTGCTGTATCTCTCCTACTCCTGCTATTTGGGTAAGCTGCAGTGAAAGAATTAACAGAATAAAAATCTCCTATGCACAAACAAAGCCTAAATCTCATTAGTTAATTTACAATTGCCTTGGGGTTTCATTAGCCATGAGTGATGACTAACAACACATTATGCTTGTAGTTTGTAAAGTACAATACATCTGAATGTGAATGCTGTTGTTATTAATAGAATTACCTGCCATTAATGAGCATTTACTAGGTACCAAGTGCCATGCTTAGCAATTTACATATGTAATTTAATTTACATAAAAGGGGAGGCTTTAGAATGATCAGAAAAATGTATATGCATGTATGGATTTATGTATTAACAAATGTTGAGTATATATAGCATTAAGGTATATTTATTTATATTTTTATAGATGTCTAAACCACACACATAATATTGTTTCTATATTAGGGTAATACAGATTGATACAATCAATACTTAGAGTAGCAATTCTTTCTTCCCTGAATGCATGAGTACTATCCATTCAGTTAGCAATTGCAGCTGGTGAAGGATCTCTTTGTCTCTAGTTCTACTTCATTACCCCAAAGGTTGTTCAAGTATTTGCTCAAAATAAGACAGCCAGCTCTAAGCATACCCTGGTCTGATTAGCTTGCTTATAATGATACCATTATTTTTCCTCAACTTTAAATTGTAAGATTTATATCGATTAAATCCATATTTTCAAAAAGAAAAAAAAGATCTTGCTTAGGTAGTATAATACCATTTCTAGGAGGAATTAATTTAAAATTGTAATGATGTAGGACTGCTCAAGATTCCTTAAAAGAGAGGATTCTTACTGTCATTTTAAAAACTTCCATTGGAGTTCTGTTGTTGTTGCTAAAGAGAAGAATTGTAAAAAGAAGAGATCTAGCTATGTGGCTTGGAAATTCATTCCTAATGTTTATTTTCACTTTGGAAATCCATCTATGTATGTATATATGTATGTGTTTAATAGGGAGAATAATGAAGGCATAATTTTAATTCTTAATTATTAACATATAGGTATGCCACATTTTCTTGGATGTATTTGCTGGCTGGGATCTTCCATGAAACAGGAATGGCTTTCATCACTTACGTCTGCATCAACCTTTTCTTTGGCATCAATTCCATTGTTTCCTTGTCGGTGGTATACTTTCTGTCCAAGGAAAAGCTTAATGATCCGGTAAGGTCTTTTAATAATCTGCTAAACTTCACTGGATACCTCATATACTTCAACAAGTCCAAGGTGGAAAAATTTTTTGTAATTTGCATTACCTGAGTAGAAAAGAGACATTTCATTAGATTCTATTACATTTAGTAGAGGAGAAACTACAGCCTTTAAAAATTCTTTTTAGGCCCATCGAGGTTCATAACTATAATTGCACTTACCCAGCAACAACACTATTGACATATGATAGGCCTCGAGTTGGGTGATAGAGTGCAATCAGGTCTACGGTACCGCACTACAAGAATCGTGCAACCAATTGGTCAGTTAAACTTTTCACTTATTAACAACTTTTTATGATATGGTAGTGACAAGCACAATGGCTTGGTCATATGATTGTATGTTAAGATTCATTTCAACATTTATGGAAAAAAATACCAATTCATTCCCCTTTGATCATGGGTTGGAGCCTACTTCACTGTAAGCATCACTTTGCATTTAGAGCCGACAATTATGACTAGTTAGAAGGGAAGCACTAACAGTGCCAGGCAATTGAATGGGAAAGAATAGAGAGGAAATGAAGTGAACTGAGGAAAAAACAAGCACACTCCAGGAGGAAGAAGAAAATTCATGAGGAGCATGGCTGGCCCCAAGTGTGAATAATGTGAAAATGAGCCATTTGCTTCTCGTTAAGATAGGTCGTCTTTCTCCTTCCATCTTATTTCACCATTTTAGTCCCTCTTCAAGTAGAAATTACCTTAGATTCTGAAGCTGTAGTGCACTTTCACTCAGGCACCTGCTGATACCCTGAGTCAGACCCCAACACTTTGGCTATTCCTACATTCCTAAAATCTAAGGCAGGTCTAGAAGTGATTCTGTCTCCAGGGTTTGGCCCAACATCTTAGATCAACTCAAGAAAAATATAATCTTTTCTGCCTGTATTTTAATATACATATATTTAAATATCTTTGTATTGATTTCAGAGAGGGAGAGAGAGATAGAAACATCAATGGTGAGAGAGAAGCATTGATAGGCGCCTCTTGCATGCCCCATACTAGGGATTGAACCCGCAACCTGGGCATGTGCCCCAACAGGAATTGAACTGTGACTTCCTGGTTCATAGGTCAGTGTTCAACCACTGAGCCACACTGTCCTGGCTTTGCTTGAATTTTAGTATGAATCTCCACCATTTGGTTACAGTAAATACCTATATGCAAATTCAGCATACATATGAAATAATTGCCAATCTAGATAAGCTTCTCAGGTTCCAATATTCAACTACATCTCACTTTAAATTTTTGTCAATTTGTTGGAAGTTTAACACTAAGCTTCACTTTTATTTATCTTATTTCAGACTTTAGAACTTATTTCTGAAACCCTCAAGCGCATTTTCCTGATATTCCCACAATTCTGTTTTGGCTACGGATTGATTGAACTTTCTCAGCAACAGTCGGTCCTGGACTTCTTAAAAGCATATGGTGTGGAATACCCAAGTGAAACCTTTGAGATGGATAAACTAGGTGCAATGTTCGTGGCTTTGGTTGCTCAGGGCACCATGTTCTTTTTCTTGCGACTCTTAATCAATGAATGGCTAATAAAAAAATTCAGGTAAATACAATGAAAACATAGTGTGTGACATCCAGGATGGAACTCAATTCAAAATATTCAGGGACGGGTCAATATGTCTAAGCTTTTCCATTAGTATGGAAATGTTTTGCTCAAAAAACCTTTTCAAAAATTGTAGCATAATTCACCATTCATTTCATTCAGTAAATAGTTATAGAATGTTACTATGCAAGTATTGCTGTACACTAGAGAGTAACATTAAGCACAATTGTGAGCTATAAAGAAATTAAGATTGAGCAATGGAGAGAAAATATGTACATAAACAAAAGATGTAGTCTGTTTATGTTGTTTGAGTTAGGGAAAATAGAAGTGGGGAAAGAAGATTGATTATGTAGCATGTTAACAATGCATTTGGGGCAACTTTTTGAAAAATGGTGAATATGTGTCATATTAGCTAGAGATTTAGGAAAATAAAATTGAGGACAGATTCATAAATGCACCTACCATTAACCCAACAATTCCATTTCTAGGAATTTTTCTACAGATATGCTCACAAATATGTGGACTAATGTATATATAAAATTATTCATCATAGCAACCTATTCCTAATAGCAAAAGAATGAAATAACCTAACTTTATTTAGGGACTAGTTAAATAAATTATATACATGTATTCATAAATTAAATACCATGCAACCATTAGACAGAATGACACAGTTACCAGTGTAATATTTTGGATTACTTCTAATATTTATTAAGTGAAAAATGCAGGGTTTAGAACACTAAGTAAAGTATATTACCATTTGGGTTAGACAGGAAATATATGTTATTTATATAAACACATGCATAGACTATATAATTACATGTGCCTGTGCTGAAATGAACTGTATATGGTTGAAGAACATTTACTTTTCACTATATATTCTCAGCACCATTTTAATACTTGATGTGCACATATCACCTATCAGAAAATAAAACTTAATAATAATGAAAGAAATGACAAGAGCAAAGATGGAGAAAAAAATCTTGGGACATATCTGAGAAATGAGTAACTACTTGTTTAAAACAGAATAAATGCAATGAAATAGTAGGAGTTAGAGTATGTGGTTGGAAGATTATGGAGTTTATTGAATGCTTGGTTAGAGATATGTGGTTTGGACTTTGTTCAACAAACAAACAGTAGTCCATTAAAGGCTTTTGAGCAGAGAGCAGCATGATCAAATAGTGTCTCAGGAGGTGTGATTTTGTTGAGATAGTGCTGATTGGAATGGACGAGTCAGAGACACTGGAGTAATTTGAGTGTCCTGGAAAAATCTAAGTGAGAAAGAGTGAAAGCCCATGATGGTAATAGAAATAGACAGAAAATGATCAATGACAATGACTGGATATTATAAGGCATTTCCAGTGCTAGCAGAGTGACTGCATGAGTGGATTTTGGAATGGAGAAGATTCAAAGAAAACAGTTGTGATCTCTGGGGATATCATTAAAAGACACAGAGACATCAGGGGAAAAACTAAACTGATTTGTTGGGTTTTTAACTTTGTTTTCTTTGGTTTGCTTTGGTGTTTGTTAAGCAAGATACTGATGTGGATTTGGGATTTGAGACTTACTGAGCTTTCATGGTTGACCTTAACATACTGGATAGATCCTAAGTAAGACATTCACAGTAAAAAGATTATAGAAATACCATTCATATTATTGATGATAAAAGAAAAAATAGAGAGGATTTTAAAAAGGTGATCACTGATTGTGCAATTGTAGGTGTTGATTCTCATTAATGATTCTGGTCTCTGTTAGGAAGTAACTTTCAAACCCAAACTGACCTCCTTATTACTAAAATTAGAAGTCTGAATTGTAAGAGTAAATCTGTGGGCATTCCAGTCATGGAAAGCAAAACCTGTTTTCCAAATATCGTAGCAAATATGGTGAAGAGCAGTCATACTAATTTTTAAGTTATTTGAGTAGCAAATTGCATAACAAATTTAAAACAAACCTAGCATATGATAGCACACTTTTAGTGAAGCAAGAACCCATTAAAACATGTCAAAATTGAATGGTGCCATTTCAGAATCATTGATGCAAATTATTGGGTTCATTTTTTAGACTCTTCTTCAGAAAATTTAATTCTTCACCTGTAATTGAGACAATAGATGAAGATGAAGATGTGCGGGCTGAGAGATTAAGAGTTGAGAATGGTGCAAGCGAATTTGACCTGGTCCAACTCCATCGTCTCACCAAGTCCTACCAACTTATCCACAAAAAGATTATAGCTGTAAACAACATCAGCATTGGGATACCTGCTGGGGAGGTAAGAAACAGTATTTTGTTTCTAACTCTCCTTAATGTTGGTATGATAAGTGACAAATTCAAATCTTTATCTTTCCTTAATTTTTTTTCTAAAAGTATGTAAGTCAACCTCTGAATCATTTGATGGATTCTATATATAAAATTTACTTATAGACCCATGTGTTACTTACCTATACGTCTTCCATCTTGATAGGGAGGATTCATCACATGCTAAGTCCTGAGCCCCTTCCCAAGCTACTCTCCTCCCTGGGGTGGGCTGTCACTCAAGAAGCCTGTGTAGGGTGTTCTCCTCAATGTTTAGTTTCCAGGCCTCTTCAATAAAGAGCATAAAGAAATCAGTTGTCAGAAGTGAGGTCCTGGGACTGCATCCATATTTATTCTTGCTGTTTTCACAGAGCAATATTAAGGCAGCTTTGAAAGGAGAAAGACAAGGTGGGCATATCCCTTAGTTTCTGAGCAGAGCTGCAAAGTAAATGTATCAAATATATTCGACAGTGTAGAGAAATTTCTGCTTCAGCAGCTTATTCAGTAAAGTTGTGATTACAGTTTGTGTGAAAAATGTGAAATCTATAAATACAATCAGTTTGTCAGGTTAGCATATCTTACTCAGGTATTTTTTCATGTCACACAGAGGTGTGCTGTGATATATATAGAACAAGTCATATATATTTACAAATGTTCAAATGTAGTTAAAGGGAAGAGAGGAAAAAGATATATAAGTAACCATTTATTTTAAGAATTTTTATTTTTCAGTTATAGTGGACATACAATATTATATTAGTTTCAAGTGTACAACTCAGTGATTAGACATTTATATAACTAACTGAGCACCACGATAAATCTAGTCCCCATCCTGCACCATACATAGTTATTGCAATATTATTAACTGTACTCCCTATGCTGTACTTTACATCCAGTGACTATTATGTAACTGCCAATTTATTACCCAGTTGTTTTAAAATAGAAAGTTTTATCAAATGCCAATAAAGCACTACAATATGCATGAATAATTCCAGTGATTTATTTTTCTTGGTAATATATTTTACCCAAGGAAAATGAGGAAAGAGACACAATAGTAACATTTCTTTGGTTTTAATTAAGTTTTAAATATTTTCTTTTTTTCTCCCGCTAACCAGTGCTTTGGCCTTCTTGGGGTGAATGGAGCAGGAAAGACCACTATCTTCAAAATGCTGACTGGAGACATAATTCCTTCAAGTGGACACATTCTGATTAGAAATAAGACTGGGTATGAAAAACAAGTGCTTTAATATACTAAGCACTATGTAATTGAATGAAAAAATAATTAAAGCAGATTCTTTATGTTCTTTTATGGTTATGGTATTAAATCCTCAAGTGTGTGTGAGGGGAATGGCTATTCAAGCAAGTGGAAAGTTTTAAACTTTAAGTGTAACTGACGGTGGGATTCTTTTTCCTCTTTTTATCAGAACCACTAATCACCATGACTAAAAGAGAACTGCCTTCCCAACATTTGGGGACGGAGAGGGAACTAAGTTTTGAAACTCATCTGTGTCTTTGATTCTCCCAATTCAGATCTCTGGCTCACGTAGACTCTCACAGCTCACTAGTTGGCTACTGTCCTCAGGAAGATGCCTTAGATTTCTATGCCAGGATACATGGAATTCCAGAAAAGGATATTAAAGAAGTGAGTATAAGTGTGACAAACTAGACCATTTGAAAACCATATTGTTTCTGTTTTCCACCCCCCATCCCCTCAAGACCAAGTTGATATCTACAAAACGAAGACATTTCCTCCTAACAATGATAGTGGATACATATTAGCTTGATTGCATATATCATATACACACCTGTGAACTCAGGTTTAGAACTCAGGTTTAGAAGCTCCTCTGTTAGTTTTTGTTCAGTTATTTTTTAACATATTTTTATTGATTTCAGAGAGGAAAGGAGAGGGAGAGAGAGAGAGAGAGAGAGAGAGAGAAACATCAATGGTGAGAGCTAATCATTGATTGGCTAGTTCCTGCACGCCCCTTACTGGAGATTGGCCCTAAAAACTGGGCATGTGCCCTGACCGGGAATGGAACTGTGACCTCCTGGTTCATAGGTGGATGGTCAACCATTGAGTCATGCCGGTCAGGCTTTCAGATACTTTTTAAGAGCTATCAAAAAAAGGATCACACTGGTCTGGGCTGTGGGTGGAGCATTGATTGGTGATACCTGAACATCCTTTAATGTCCAGATACAAAATGGAATTACCTACAAAATGCCCAAGTAAAAAAGAATAGTTTCCCATTTGAATTTTCAAATGTGGTTTTGTACTTCACTACAATTATTTGCCTTTGTAATGGAATGGTAAACCCTCAGGGCAGTTTCCTCTATTTTTGCAACCCCAGGGATCTGTTGAAATCCTCCTAGAAATCCACTATTTGCCAGGGCTATTTAAGTACAAAAATAGCCACAAGCACTCATGATTCCTCAGTTAATGTGATAAAATTTTGATACCAGGTCAGTTTAAAAAGTCTTAAAGCCTTTCTGACAACTCACCTCTCAGTAAGAAGAAAGATGAAACCGTGAAGACATCAATGAGAAACCTGCCTTGAGAAAGGCTGAATTCTGTTTTAGCTCTTTTAAGCTTAACAAGGAAACCCTGTGTTACTGTAGCAGAAAGAATAATCTGCAATTGCTAATGCAAACACACACGCACATGCACATATGCATACATGCCACACCTTGGGGGGGGGGGGAATCCCACTTGAAAATGAGCCTCCACAGAATCACTTTTATTTTTTAAATAATTATTAATTTCAAGTGGACCTTTGAAAATAAAAATAAAATCTATGTTCAGTTTAAATGTTTGAATTTTTCAGGTATATATTTCTTCACTATAAAATGCTCTTTTCACAAACAGCTTTTATGTTTCTTTGTTTAGTGCTTTAAGGGTTTTGGTAGAAGTTCAACCTAACTCTCTTTCCACCCGTAGACTGTTCATAAACTCCTGCGCAGACTTCACCTGATGCCCTACAAGGACAGGGCTACGTCTCTATGCAGTTACGGCACAAAAAGAAAACTATCCACCGCACTGGCCTTGATCGGGAAGCCTTCCATCCTACTGCTGGTAAGAGAAGCCATGAAAAAGGCTATTGCAGCCTGGCTGGTGTGGCTCAGTGGTTGAGCTTCACCCATGAACCAGGAGGTCACAGTTGGATTCCCAGTCAGGGCACATGCCACATGACTGTGTCGTGGGCTGGAATCCCAGTGGGGGGATATGCAGGAGGCAGCCAGTTGATGATTCTCTCTCATCATTGATGTTTCTCTCTCTCTCTCTCTCTGAAATCAATAAAAACAAATATTATTTAAAAGACTACTGAACAATTAGAACCACATTTCCAATTGGGTGTCACATTTCATTCTCATTATTGGAATTAACATTTGTGAAGTGCACACTATGTGCTGGTTATTTTGCAAAGCACTTTACCTAGACTATCTCATGAAAGGACAGTATAGCTCAGTGGTCGGCAAACTCAGTCAACACAGCCAAATATCAACAGTACAACGATTGAAATTTCTTTTGAGAGCCAAATTTTTAAAACTTAAACTATATAGGTAGGTACATTGTTATTAACCTAATTAGGGTCCTCCTAAGGCTTAGGAAGAGCCACACTCAAGGGTCCAAAGAGCCGCATGTGGCTCGCGAGCCGCAGTTTGCCGACCACTGGGTAAAGTGCTTTGCAAAAGCACTTTATTGCTGATAGTACATCAGCAAATAATTTGTTGCCATGACAGTTGCCCTCAAATATGTTTTTGTCTGAAGCTGTGTCACAGTCGGTTTCAGAGGAAACACTTGGCACGGGAATGGGAATTAGCTGGAATAAATTCAGGGGATACAAGTGAGTCAGTAATGGAATATGGTAGAATGTGATTCCCAGTTACTGGAGAAATCAGTTGTATTGGTAACGGATGAGGTGAACTAACATATTTGTAAACTTCTAGAAAGGAGGAAAGACACATTTTAAGACAATGTGTTGTGCTAAAATGTTATTTCCTTGTTATGGAAAACCCTGAGTTACCTAGCTTGGGATGTGATTGAAAATCTGCCATTTTATTTTATCTGAATTTTTCAAAGGCAAGAAATATAAATATTTTCGTTCAGAGCTAGAATATTAAGCTGACCACCTGAGAATGTAAATTACACACAGGGGTAACATAGCATTCTGCTCCCCAGTATTTATTTCAGAGAAATAAGCTTGCCCTTATTTAGGAAAATCCCCTTCATTTAAGGACATCCATACTCCAAAAGAGCCTTAAGTATATGCAATAAAAATCCACTTATAAACCACCACATTATTCCAGGGATTAAGTCATGCAGAGGATCAGTTCATGTAAACTGCCCAGATGGAGTGATGCACAGCCCAACTCTCTGTAATACCAGAGCTTACAATGTGTTATATCCCTGCCAATCGATGCTTATAATGGAATTTTATTGTGTAAGTGTCCCTTAAATTGGACAAAACAATCCTTAGGCATTCCTGTGAGATAATAGATGTAAAGTACTTCAAAAAGTTAAAAGTGCTGTGCAAATGTTAGGTATTAATGAGCTTCACTGAAATATTGGCTTTGAGAGAAAGATAGTATATTTTCTTTTATACGCATTTACTATATGTGCCATCATCTTCAAAAATAGGAGCCGTGACAATATATCCTTTACTGTTTACCCAAATTATCACTCATTTCTTTCTCTAAATTTAAATTTAAGCCCCTACTATAAAAACAGTCGCTGGTGATCATATGTACATACTTTCCAATATATATAATTTTTACCTAATCTTAACCTGTAATTTGTGTGTTTAATCATTTTTTTGCCCTACTATTGCTTGCTTAGGTTATCCATTACTACATTTCTAATTTTATGTCTGGACAATTTTTGAAACAGCATTTACTTTTCAAATATAATTTATATCTTTCCACTTGGAAGTTTCTGAAAATCATATGCTTATTTCCCCAAAAAGTATGAAATTTCAATTAATGACATAAAACTAAAAATATATCTGAAGCCAGCTGGTGTGGCTCAGAGGTTGAGCGTGGACCCATGAACCAGGAGGTCATGGTTTGATTCCTGGTCAGGACACATGTTCAGGTTGTGGGCTCCATCCCCAGTAGGGGGCGTGCAGGAGGCAGCCAATCAATGATTCTCTCTTATCCTTGATGTTTCTATCTTTCTTTCCCTCTCCCTTCCTCTCTAAAATTAATAAAATATTTTTAAAATATATATACCTCAAATGTATTAACTGAAAACTCAAATTGTGTTCTTTCCACTTCACATGGCATATTATTACTCACAGCCATGCGTCTGCTATCAGGAGCAAGGTAGCAATCTCGTTGCTGTTGGCTTCAAATATATATGTGACAATGTACTATTAAATGTAAAAACTCTGCTTTGTCAGTAATTGAAGCAGAATGTTTTCCAAAGAAATATAAGAGACAAGTGTAAAGTTACAGGATGTCAACTTCAATGAGACACTTCTTAAAACAGATTGTCAATTTTAAATGATTAATCCTGAGCTTTTAGACAGCTGCAGAAAGAAGTCTATTAAGTATGAACAAGTTAGTCGCCGGACTTCACAAAGTGATTTTTGTTCTAGGCAAGTGGGATGTAGTGATTCATGTGAGGAGCCTCATCAAAAATTAATTAATTTGATAAATTTTTTCTTGTAACTTTCTATTAAGGATGAGCCAAGCTCTGGGATGGATCCTAAGTCGAAACGGCACCTCTGGAAGATCATTTCAGAGGAAGTACAGAATAAATGTTCAGTCATCCTCACATCTCACAGGTAACTGAGTGCAGGAACTTTCAGGTCAATAGGTAGGCACGATTCTAGGGTGATGGGTGGGAAAACGTAATCCCCATGTAATATATATTGATAATGAGTGTTTACAATTAGATGAAAGTATTTTGTGTTTATAGTCTTAGGAACAAGTCAGGCAGGTTACATAGTGAGAATCCAGCTGGGATAGGGCCTAAACAATCTTTTTAAAAACAAATTTCTTATGATTTATGACCCTCACAACTCAACTGTGACTTCCTGTTGCTATTGCATAAAGTTCAGCATCTTTTGGCTTACTATGCAAGGCCTTTTTATTATGTAAATTTCTAGCCCTTTTTTCCCTACAACACCTTCTCCTATTAGTCTATCTGAGTGACTCGTGATTCCACAGACATTCATTGACCTTTCCTCTCATCGTGCCCTGGAATGGTCTTTTCAGAAAGTCTCTCCAAGATGTAACCTTACCAGTCCTTTAAGAAGCAGCTCCCAGGCCTCCTCCATAAGGTAGACCCTTCCAATCAGTTAAGTAAAGAAGCACCTGAAGCCCCTGTGTTTTTCTTGTGAGGTTGACCTTGCATGAAGTTCACCCTTTTATTGAACTTATCATAGAGTAGAAAAAGTATTCCATTTGTTTATAATCAAGAAGCTTGTTTCTATCCTAGCCTTGCCCTAGCATACCATCTATCCTGGAGCCAATCATTTAATTGTCATGAACTTTTACATAAAGTTATCATGGTCTATGAAATTAGAAATTATGTAATCACATGCAGGTTAACCAGTTATAAATACAAAACCATAAAAACCAACTAAGTATGGACTCTGAAGCATAATGAAAAGAGCTCAGTATTATTTGGGGAACATTTTTTAGGAAATGTAGGTCTCAAGTCAAAGCTTGAGGGAGTTTGAAAGAAGTAATGTGCTTGATAGGGTGTTCCGAGTGAGAGAGTTGGCCTCAGGCTTAAGAAGGAGCAGTAATAAACCCTATGTGAAGACACTTAATTGATATTTAAAAAGTTTTTTTTTAGTTCTTCAAGGGAAAAGCCATATTAAGAAACTAAAATCGTATTTCTAAAGTGCCATAATGAAATAGTTAATTTCTGTTCATGAATGGAAATCTAATTTTCTGTGCCCAGAATTCTGATATGGTGTGCTGTCTGCCTTTCAGCATGGAAGAATGTGAAGCTCTCTGTACCAGGCTGGCCATCATGGTGAATGGGAGGTTCCAGTGCATTGGATCTTTGCAGCATATAAAGAGCAGGTGAAGAGCAAATGTGTATTTAACATATGGAGTAGGGTAATCAATCTGATGGTACTATGCTCACCTCCAAGGACGATCTCAGCAGCCTACCCTGCAACGAGTAGTAGAATTGGAATGGATAAGTTAATCATTGCCTCATTTTAAAGTTAAATTACCTTAGTGAGGGTTGGATGTATTTTTAGTTAATAACCCCAAAACTTACAAGGCCTAAAAGCTTTAAAAAATTAATTCACAACCAATATAACCTCAAAAGGCAGTTTCAGGAGTTTACTAAATAACAAATTAGACTTTGACAGGTACAGGAAGGCAAAAACTTTTATTTAATATGTTCATTTGCACAAGCTTCCAGTGAGCTATTTAACATTTTTTATCTCATTCAAAACCTTTTAATCAATAATATTTTGGGGTAATATGCTTAAATATCATACTAACAAAATGAAATTAATATTTTATATTTGCTCAGAGGGGCATATGAATTTATATATATATATATATATATATATATATATCTCCCCAAACTTCATGATGTTATAACTTTATCTGTACAACTGTCTTTCTTATATGATAGCATTAACCAAGATAAGTAAAAAGGATGGAAGAGACCTTATATGCTGTTCTCGACTTGTATATAAACTCTACTCTTGGTGCTAACAGTTAGCTAGTATATCTACTTTTATCTATGTTTAAAACCCAATGACTTTAATCTTTACCATTGACACCAAATTCCCAATGACTTACCTCTCAAGACCTTGTTTACTTTAAATTAGAAAGTATTTCACCCCAGAAATTAATGTCAACTGTCAATTCATGGGTATCCAAAAAAGCCAAGATTTTATATATATTTTTTCTAATACAGCTTTTGTCCAAAGAGTTTGACTTTGTATAACGGTAGAAATAAATTTTAAAAAACTGTGGCAGTTCACTATTTCCAGTTTGCAGCATGCCCTGAACATTTATGACAAAATCACAGTCTTTATATAAGAAAAGAGGCTCTAACGGTCAGTTTGGGTCCTGTTTCATTATCTAGAATTCCAGGGGAGCTATTTCAGCAAAATGGAACTTATATTGTGTTTTGCACTTTCGCTTTCTAGGTTTGGACGAGGATTTACTGTCAAGGTTCACGTGAAGAATACCAAAGCCAGCATGGAGGCCCTCACAAGGTTCATGCAACTGCACTTTCCAAAAACATACTTAAAAGTAAGTAAGAGATGGTCCTGCCTTTTTATATTGACTGGTTATGATAGTCCAATATCGTAGTGGACATTTGCCCTTTTCAAGTTGACCACAGCTTTATTGGTTAATCTTAACATATTCATTAGTTAAATTTATATAAGATACTCTGAACCCACTTAGCATAAATAAATAGGAACTTCAAATTATTCTATTCTTCAAATAGAATCTTCAAAAACCCATTTTTGTATAATTACAAAAATTATATTTTTGTAGCTATTAAGAGTAATGTCATCTTTTCACACACCTTCATTTATTTCTTCCTCACAAAGGCTTTATAACCATACTGTATTACTTTCCAAGTTGTATACATAACTAGTTTACCAGATATATACATTAGGGAACTGAGGGATGACAGATATTATTTCTGTTTAGAAAAAGAATTCCAGAATGGCACAGCCAGAAGCAATTAAAAGATAAGCCCACAAAGGTTTGAGCAGAACCACTTGGAATCAAGTTCTTAAACCCACATTATTCAATGAATTCCATCTTACTAGTATATGTATCCACAGGACGGACCCCTACAGATATACACCTATGTATCTCACATAGTCCAAACTTAAATGCACTTTATGAAAAAAGGTTATGATTATATAACAGCTTTGATGTACAGGAACTTGAACAAAATGATTATAGCAAATATTTGTTGTAAAGGGAAATCATGTGTGGAGTGATGAAAAGAAATTGGAAGTCTTGAGCAGAAGTCAAGTTCTCCCTTTGTGATTTCCAGCAAGACAGTTAAAGTCTCTGAGCCCCATTTTTCTCATTTGTAAAATAGCAACAATGGCATCTCCGTCATAAGATTGGCATGAGAAATAAATGATAAAATATCTACAAAGACATTTCTGTAAGGCACCATATTAATGTGAAGTGATTGGAGAGAACAAAATAGAATATGTTTTTAAAAACAATTCTTTTATCTCTACAAAATACCTTTTCCTCAACCTCCCAAGCTTTAGCTAACTTCTCCAGGAAATAATAGCTTTTACAATTCTTATCAAAGCCCATTTTCTATCATCTAAATTAAAATCAAGTTTAAAAAACTACAGGACCCGTTCCTTGCACAAATCACATTGGTCATAGTGCTTTTTCTTTCCGTGAATTTCTGGATCGAAATTCACTGAATGATGAGATTACATTCACCCTGGTCTGTTCCTCATGGACCGGGGCTACACAAGACAAATGCAGTGATGATAAAAGTCTTATTTCTTTTTAAACAGACCATCCTTTACAAGCATCTGGTGGTTTCTAAATATCTAGAAGGGAAATAGCAGAAACAACAAATTGGAAGTAAAATGAAGTAAGATCCTGATTGCAGTGACAGGTGTGATGTGAAAATAAGTCAATGAGAGGGGCTGGGCAGTGAGCAAAGGGCTGAGAGGAGGGGTTTCCAGCAAGGGAAGTCTGGAAAGCCAGGCTGAAATGCACAGCCCTGATTTAACCCATATAGTTCCAGGGGTAGATTCTGGAGCAAGACAACATCCTGATTAAGCTAGTGTTTAGAAAAGATTACCGTGCTGCTTTGGGCCAGTATGTGAGTGTAAATAGTTTCTAGGCTTCTGAAGAGGTGGTCACAGTAACTCAGACCTGGAGTGATCAACCTCAGGTTAATGATACTGATGGTGCAAATAGAGAGGAAAGTTGAAATTGGAAAGCTGTTTTAGATGAAAAGGAAATGGGATATGATAACTGATTAAATATGCAGAAAAGCCAGGTGTTAGAGATGCTCCAAGGAAATGAGAATAGATTACTAAGTAGATGCTAATCCTATGTATTGACTAACATAAGAAGTTGAAGAGAATTTTGGGGTCAGGTGTGAAAAAATATAGTGTTATTTGAATGAGGTTTTCCTAGGAAATGCTGTTGCAATCTAGCCTCTTTAGCCAATATAAATTGAGCAACTAATCCTTGGCCCTTTAGGTGAATTTTAACACTTAAAAAATGAAATTTCTAAATGTTATCTCTGAAAAAACTTATGTGAGCTGAGAGCATAATCTGACATCTGAACTACCATCCCATAATATTTTTTTGCAGGTAAGACCGTGATGACTTTATAAGTGCACACTAATATAAAATGCTTTGGAATTTTCATTAGCTTTTTAATTTGTTTTCTCTTTGACATTCATAAAACTTTCCATCTCATCTTTGCAAGCTGTTAGTTTCAAAATCACACCCATTATTTACACTGTAGTGTCATTTCCAGTGGAATAAATTTCAGTATTTTCCTTGGCTCTTGCTCAAATATGACTAGTCAAGTCAATATTACCTGACATTGCAAAATACATTTTTTTCCTTTGGTTCCCACAGGATCAGCACCTCAGTATGCTCGAGTATCACGTGCCAGTCACGGCAGGAGGAGTAGCAAACATTTTTGATCTGCTGGAAACCAACAAGACTGCTTTAAATATCACAAACTTCTTAGTGAGCCAGACTACTCTGGAGGAGGTAAGATGGAGGCCTGTGCACACTATCACATTAATTACTACACATTGTGTTCATTTCCTTTCAGTGACATTCTATTTGCTTTAGTTAAAGCAACATTAATCTCACACCTGAAAAATGTAATTGATTTCTAACCAGATTTTGGGATGTTAGAAAAAAATGTTAAAAGCATTAACTATTGTTACTAGAGAAAAGAAGATTTTTTTTAATCCTCACCCGAGGATATTTTTCCAGTGATTTTTAGAGAGAGGGAAAAACAGAGAGAAACACATTGATTGGTTGCCTCCTGCATGCCCCTGACCAGGTCCTGGGCAGGGAAGGAGCCTGTAAGGAAGGTACATGCCCTTGACCAGAATCGAACCTGGGACTTAGGTCCGCAGGCCAACACTCTACCCACTGAGCCAAACTGGTCAGGGTGAGAAAAGGAGATTTTTTTTCCTTTCTACAAGATATCTATATCCATCAAGTTATGTGCATATGTAAAGCAACAAACAATAGTTTCACTGTAAAACAAACTGCTTTCCTTATTTTCTCCTTGCTAGGTTTCTTAAATACCATTTCCCTTGATTGGCTTCCTGAATTTGATACTATATGGGGTATCTGGAGATTCTGGGCAACCAAAGTGGCAAAGGCAGAACTCTTTTGTTTTACTCATATCATGACTCTTTTGTTTTACTCATATCATGTCTTAATTACATTTATATTCAATAACTCAAGGCTTCATGGTGCATCCTTCATCACCTTTGAACCATTTGGCTCAACCAACCTGATGTATAGAACATTTTATTTCATCTACCCCTGTAATGGGTCAGAATGTGAGGCGTGGGGCCTCTGAGTCAATAAATGGTGTTGCACTTTATGGACAATTTTCTATGGGAATTTAGAAAAGGATGGCTTTTCTAACACAGGATATTTAGCCTTTGACTTGTAACCAACTACCAGCACCATATCTGGCATGAAATAGACTCCCATTTTTTCTGGAAGAATCGATGACTAATAGATTTAATAATTTTAAGCAAAGTAATAAATGTCTGCCTATTAAATAATTGGCTTACTGAAAATAATGTTAATATGAGATTTTTATACAAATTTTATTTTTTAGTGCACTAACTCTTGAAATTAGTGCATTTCTCTCAACATCACCATACAAGCATTTGATAAGGGTTTGGTTTGGTCTCCTTGTTTATACTCGATAGAGATTTTTTTTTAAAATATATTTTATTGATTTTTTTTACAGAGAGGAAGGGAGAGAGATAGAGAGTTAGAAACATCGATGAGAGAGAAACATCGATTAGCTGCCTCCTGCACATCTCCCACTGGGGATGTGCCCGCAACCCAGGTACAGGCCCTTGACCAGAATCGAACCCGGGACCCCTCAGTCCACAGGCTGACGCTCTATCCACTGAGCCAAACCGGTTTTGGCTTGATAGAGATATTGATGTAGAGCTTTCAGGTACAGATAAGTAGCTACATATTTTAGATTTCTATTATGATTATAAACATAATTATAGTTGTAGATATAGGTATTATTTTCAAACCCTAATTAAATTTGAATAGCTAAAGGAAGGACTCCTAATAAGAGTGTATATATATGTGTGGGCATCCCCCTATAAAATCTAATCTTTTTTATTTGCTCTTCCAAGTGTGTATGTGTGTGTGAATTAACCATATGTCTTCCTTTGGTTTATCAAGCACTAATGGCTTTATTTCCCTTGGAAAAAAATCAGGTTTTCATCAACTTTGCCAAAGACCAGAAATCCTATGGAAATGTTGATACCAGTATCCAAGGATCCTCCATAAGTGTTGAATCACAGGATGACCGGTTGTAGTCTTGAGACCTCCAGCAAACCCGATCGCAGCAAAGCCAATGGCTTCATTTTGAGGAAGAACTGCGGAAGGCACCACTCCCTTGAAGATGCCACTTCCTTAGGACATCTTCATTTGAAAGTGTTATACTGTATAGAAAGTTACAATTGTGTAAGACTAGCAAGTAACTATACATGGAGAATTTTCTTCCTAAGGTTACTGAATGTTGTTGCTACTGAAATGAATTCCTATCTACTCAATGCTGTGAGCATGCTAATGTATATGCTGGTGGTTTTTATGCAAAGATGAACCACCTGAAGATGAATGTCTTAATTTATTACTTTCAATAAAAAGAAACCTTAAAAGGCATGGTTATTAGTTGAAAAGTAAGAGTGGAAAAGAAAAATAAGGTAGCCTGGGGTAGGTAAAATTGGGAGAACAAAAAAAATATTTCCAACAAATAGCAGAATGAAAATCATCATGAATAAATGAATCTGCTGTGATGTGCTAAGGGCCAGCTTAGCATTGGCAGTAAGCAGTGGGCACAATGCCATTTTCCATTCCTGTGAACACTTGGGGACAGACTGAACCTACCCCCCACAATGGCTTTCTACAAGAATGTCATAGGAAGGCAGTTTGCCCTGGTGGTAAACAGAACTTAGATGTATTCCTGACGTGCCTTGACAATAGGCAGGCACCGGGCAGAGCAAGACGCTACTTTCTCTTCAGGGAAAAACAGGTGTGTCAGCTGGGCAGATACAAATCCTGAAAACTGATAGAGAATCCATGTGCTGCTGGCAGGCAAGTTTGTTTGTTTTTTAAGCTCTTACAAAAAGCCTCGTATTCTGGGTCTCTCTGCAGGAAAGATTCCTGTGGAGAAAAAATGAATATGAAGATAATTTTCAGCTAATTACCTGGCTGACCCAGAATCATCTCAATGGCTATAAGATTGATTGACTTCGTAATAATGCCAAATTATATGGCCCTCAGGGAAGGTGCTTTATGTAACATGTGCGTGTGTGTGTGTGTGTGTGTGTGCGCGCGCTGTATGTGTGTGTACAAGTTTGCCAGCTTTGGCACAACTGTTTCTGTTTCAAAAATCAATAAACTCAAGGTTCAAAAAAAAATTATTCACGAAGTCATTTTATTTGTTAGGAGAGAGCCAGGGAACCTAAAAACTAGAGCCACGTGGCCTACAAGGTCCCATGTATGTGCTCCTACTGTCCACCCTCATCCTTTTCTCCATTCTCATCCCTTTCATCCTTCCCTTCCTCTTTAACATTTAGCCATTCTGGGATTTTCAGTTTTTCTAGTGTCCCAAGCCATGCTCCCTCCTTTTCCAGGCTTTTGCCTATGTTGCTCCCCCTATTTGAAATGCTGTGCCCCAACTCTTGCTGCCTAGCTAACAGTCTTCAGAAATGTTATTCTTTCTTTGAGCAGCTTTCCTTCCTTGTTCTCAGTTTAAATTCAGTCCCCCACCCCATTCTACTACTGTACTTATTTTCTTTTCAGAGAGGAAGGGAGAGGGAGAGAGATAGAAATATCAATGATGAGAGAGAATTATTGATCAGCTGCCTCCTGCATGCCCCCAACAGGGGATTGAGGCGCAACTTGGACATATGCCCTTGACCAGAATCGAAGCAGGGACCCTTTAGTCTGCAGGCCAAAGCTCTATCCACCGAGCCAAACCAACTAAGGCTACTACTGTACTTATTGACCCTCATACTTTTCTATCAGAACATGCATCCTAATTTGTAATATATCCAGACTAACAATATATATCTTAACACATGGCAACAGAATTTCTCTTGGGATAGAAAATGTCTTTGTAGAATATAAATAATACATAGATAAACCATTGGAATAGAACGTGTGACTCTGAGAGGATATGTCTTCAGGAGTCCATACGACCAAAAAAAAAAAAGTCAAATTCTATGAAAGAATATAGAGACTTGGGATTTATTTATTGTTCATTGTGTTTGTTATTGTGGTGGTTGGTTGCTTGCTTCTTAGCAATGGAAGGAAGAGAAGCAAAGGGAAAGGAGAGAAAGGAAGTGGAGGAAGGAGGAACCCGTGAGATGGTGGAAGGCTGAGGATTGGACGGAGATCAAAGTCTCGTGAGGAAGTGGAGAGGTTTAATGAACTTTTAAACGATGAATATCAAATGTGTGATTGCCTTCATTTGCTGTGCAGCCATGCTGTGGACTTCCCTCATTACCGCTACATTTTCATTGAAGTCAGCCACATTTACAATGTGTTATGTGAATGAGCGTCTAGTGGAAATTGAGGAAGGGATATGTTAATGTCTTCTTTGAAAGGAGTGCAATGACTGCTTTGCCACAGAGAAGGAGAAGCTTAGAGGCAAGGAGGCCATGAGACCGAGAGCCTCTGATATGTGCAGAATGGAGCTTCTGATCCCACAGAGCATGTGTGTGAAGGGTTCCAAGCCCATCCTATCTACCTCTCAGCACTTCCTGTTCTCATGTACTTGAATGATCAATTCCCTTCCTTGAGTATGGGGGGGACCTGTGATTTCCATTGGTCAGAAGGGAATTACATTACACAAGATTGTAACATGTCTTACTAAGAGCCTCTCTCCCTTGCTGGCTTTAATAGAGTAAGAGGCCATGTTGGGGAAGCTCACTGGCAAGAAATTACAGGCAGCCTCTGGCCAACAACTACAAGGAGCAAAGGTGGACTCCAGCTGACAGCCAGCAAGAAACTGAGACCCTCAACCGGGCGATGTGCAGGAAACTGAATGCTGAGCTTGGAAATAGATTCTTCTCAGTTGAGCACATGGATGACAAACCAGCCCTGGCCAACACCTGGGTCGCAGCCTTGTTTGAGAACATTTTTTCCCTTCAATAATTCTTTGCAAAATATGTACCTGTAGTCATTACTCACTGAAGTATGTAATTAACCCTATTCACCTGATTGTCAACTTCATTTTCCTTTGTCTCCCTCTGATAAATATGTTAACCCTTTGGTTGCCTTTTGTTTACACCTATGCCATTGTTTAAAGTTATAGGTCATCCTCTGTATCTATCGCTATTTTGTCAGCCACTGATGGACTAACCTCAATTTAATGATAGCCAACATTTATACTACAGAGTTTATAATTGCATTTTTCACAAAGCAACTTTATATGTATAAAATCATTTGAATCTGACAGCAGTCTGGAGAAGTGTTATTGTCCCTAGATGGAGAAATAGGATCAAGGGGATTAAATAACTCTCTTCAAAAAACACAACGTGCCCTGGCTGGTTTGGCTCACTGGATGGAGCGTCGGTCTGCGGACTGAAGGGTCCCAGGTTTGATTCCGGTCAAGGGCGTGTGCCTTGGCTGCAGGCACATCCCCGGTAGGGGGTGCGCAGGAGGCAGCTGATCGATGCTTCTCTCTCATCAATGTTTCTAACTCTCTATCCCTCTCCCTTTCTCTCTGTAAAAAATCAATAAAATTATAAAAAAAACCACAATGTATTAAATTATAGTGGCTAGCTATCTTTTTGTTTGTCCCAGTCATGTTATGATTTCTGTGGTTTACTTTCTTCTGTTCAAGGTTGTCTCAATGAGGCTGTCCATGATGGTGGCCCCACTTCCTCCCAGGCACAGGACCTATGCTTTGGTGCATGATTGACATGTGACTCCAGCAAAGTTGTTAAATATGTATTAATATTTAAATTTTGGGAGAGCTATTTCATTTTCCTGGGATTGCTCTACTGAGTAGAGATGAGTCCAGGGCTCCCAGTTGCCATCATATCCATAATATGAGAAAGAGGTTGCACATTAGATAAAGTCAAACAGAGACAGGCAGAACTGACAAATGGAATAATAAACAAACTTGATGACTTTTTTTTTAACCGCAGGATCCAGCCACACCTGGAAGACCACTCTGGAAGCTGTGGAGGACACACTGTAGTGAGGCAATGTGGAAGTCAGGGAAATCCAGGAAACCAGTGCAGCAGAATAAGGTGGGAGCAGAGCCGGTAAGAAAAAGTCAGATTCTACTTATACTCTATGGTGAAGGCAAAAATGACAGGACTCACTGCCAGATTAGTGAGGAATATGTAAAAAAAAAAAGGGGGAGTCAAGAATGAATTCAAGACTTTTGAATAAATGGAATTGGCATTATTGAAAAATGGTGGAAGTGGAGAGACAAAGGCAGGCTTAAGGGGGAAATTAAGAGCTTAGGGAGAAATTTATAGTACATTAAGTTTAAGATGCTAGGTAGACAATCTAGAGGAAATGTTAAGTGCCGTGATGGATCTATACATCTGGAGTCCAGGAAAAGGTCCATACTGGAGAAAAAACTGTGGTGGTCATTGGCATATACACTGAGTGGCCAGATTATTATGACCACCTGACGTTTGTAGGCAAATTAGCTATAATTTCACGCTGAAGTTGCTAGAGGGCCAGACCATTATAAATAGGGAAGCAGGTTGTTTACCATGACAGTAGAAGTGACTTTTTTCTGAAGATATGGTTAAACAATGTGATTTAACAGCCTTTAAACATGGATATATATAGTAGATGGAAATTCAAGCTACAAGTCTGGATGGGAATATTCAGGGAGATGGGTGCACCTAAAGCAGAGAAACAGTCTCCAGAGAGCATCCTGAAGCATTACACTATTTTTTCAAGAAGGAACACTCAGAAAAGAATGTGTAACATGCAAGTTCTCCTCAGCCCACCCCCCCACACACACACACACAAAGGTGTTTCTAAAAAGGAGGGAGTCACTGATATTATCTAGACAGCTGTTTGGGTAAATTAATATAAGAACTGAAAATTAGCCATTGGATTTGACATATTCATGAGTGACCTTAACAAGTGAAGTTTCTGTGGAATGATAGGAAAAGAAAACCTCAGGAATGACCTTAATTTAAAATAGAAGGAAAAGTGGAGGTGAAGTATATAATTGACTTTTTCAAGAGAGTAAGGGGAAGGGGAGCAGAGAAATGGGTAGTAGTTGGAAAATGATTAGTTATCAGAAGAGAGAGCTTATATACCCTAATGGGGGCAGGAAAGGGTCAAGGTTGCCAGGGATAATGCCTTGTGCCTCTGATGGTCTCTGGGATGGATAATGTTCCCTGTTCCTTGAGTACTACTTTCCTTGTTAGGATTAATGACTGAAGCCTGGACTTTCATAGCTTGTGATCTGGTCTTTCTTGGCTTGGTCAGTATCTGGTAGTGCTTCTTGGATGTTTGTTACATGTTCCATTTCTTCCATAGGCACCACAGCTTACCCTTAGCTCAGAGGTCACCTAGTTCTACCAGGTTGGATGACAAGACAGGGATACTGCTCTCAAGTCAGAGACTATGCCACAGTCAACTGCAGGTGTCCAAGCCAAGACCCAACGTCTCCTTTAATGTACCATCCGGTGCAGTCTAGTCTACTTTGATGTGGCATGTCCCAGAGTGACATACAGTAGCTTACCTTCTACATTAAGCCAATTTAATGACTATTTAACACAAAGAGACACACACACATACTCTGTTGTCAGAGTACAGAGAGTAGAAAATTAGCACTAAATTCATCCTTCTCTCATCTTGCCTCCTCTCTCTCCTTTCCTTAGTTCCCCAGAATGGAAAGCAGGAAAGCCCTCTCTACATCAGATCCCCCTTCTATAATAAACAGCAAATTTTAAGACTGAAATTGTATATTTCTTTACATTACAAAAAAACGTTGTGACCTTGAACTCATTTCTAGTGTTCCAGTATAAACTATTAATCTACAAAATGGAATGTAAGGTGGAAAGTCAGATAAATTAGGCAAATCCATTCTTAAAATAATACCCTGTCCTTCAGTTCTGCTGCATATTCCTATTTTGTTTGTCATAAACTAAGTATTACCTTGTTTTCTTCCACAGCCTTTCTGGAATTTTTCTAATTCCCTAAATTTCCTCCCTTATAATCCCCAAGCCTCTCTAACCCCCAGTAGATAAATGCCTTGGGCTACAGGGAAAGGCATCATCATCAGAAAGGCAAATAAGGAAAAGCTTCAAAGGCTAGAGGCTGTGGCAGGTCTGTCCAGGCAGGTCTCTTCTTCACAGAAACACAGACCCCACCTTCCACTTCACCTCAGCTCTGCAGGCTCAGAATCACAGCCTATCAGCTTACAGGGGATATATCAGCCACGGATGGACTCACATGAAGGTCCAGAGCACTGATGGGTAAAATCTGAGTGTCCAATTACTGATTTACAAGGAGAACTTTAATTAACCATTCCTACTTCCCTCCCCTCACCAAGCCAGTGCATTTTCTGTCTCCACAAGCACACTATATAGGAAGTCCCCACAAGCACACTATATAGGAAGTCAAGCTTTAATCAGAAGGTTGCTTGCAGAGCAGAGACTCGGGGCAAGTTGAGTTAATTAGATGATTCCAACATTTAATGTCATCAGGCTGCTGGAGCCTGAAGCATTCATCTCCATAGCAGGATACACCTTCAAAAGGCTCATTCTTGATTCTGAAAACTTTCTTCCCTCCTTTGAGCTGAGAGTGCCTTGAGCTCTGCCATTCTTTGTCTCTGAGAAGCTCTTTTCAGTGCTTCTGTGGCCAACCAACTCCTTTTTGATGTATCCTTATCTCTTTAGACATGATGATATAGCACTTGCAATCAAGACACAGTGTTTCAGATGTAGTGATTTTGTGTCATCATTCTTTATTGATTGTAAAGCTTAACTCAGAGCAATGTTCCCAAGCTTCCCTAATAATAAGAATCAATTAGGGCCCTTTGTTTAATACATACAGATTTCCAAGTCCTTCCCTGGAGTCTCTGATTTCAGTAGGTCAGATTAGGGAACACTATCTGTAATGGATAATTGATATCTCACTGAAAAGGTTCAAAAACAATATATAACTCCTTGGAGTCTTATTAAATTCGTATCAGTCTTTGGTTCCATAGATAGAACTATAAATGGTTTTGCCTCAGTGTAAATCCCAGGTACTAATATTCTTTGAAAACCTGTAATATAATTATGGCATTAAAATTAGAATTGGGAAGAAGAGCCTTTCGGATATCCAATAGTGGTTTTAAATGATGTAAAAAGCAAGTTATGCCCTAGCCTTTAGTTTCTTAAACTTATATTTAAAAACCAATGCAGCTTTTTAGAAAATGGATATTCACTCAATTGCCATAGATAAGAGGAAGAAAGAGCTGAGCCTGTTTATTTTCTAAAAGAAGTCCTTCCAACAAGACTGTCATGGTGAGCATTCCTTTGCTTCTATAGCCAGGTGGTTCCACAGCACTTATAGGGACCAAAACAGCTTCTAAAGTATTTGTCCCATCTGCTTTTGTAGTGGCTGCTCTATTCTTTCTTGTTTTCTTAAAATATGGCACAGAATATGAATCATGTTGAGCTGTTCTTAAAATGAAGACTTTCTCTCAGAATCATATGTGAATCATTTAAATCCTACCTAACAATCCAATCAAGACATTATGGAATGATGTTATGTATCAGTGAATAAGAACAACCACAAAGAACTGAGTTTTCTGAAGAAATTGATTACTTTCAGGAAAGTGGTGACACAGAAGTATACTTCTATCTGTAGATTTTATCATGGTAAAGTAAATGGTTGATTATAATATCTCAGCAAATTAATTGTGAATAATTTTTCAATTTTTAAAGTTTAAATATCTTATATAAAAGCAAGATGCACAGCAATGTAATATATATTTTTTAATATTTTTAGAGTTCCATTGAAGTAATATTACATTAATAGATGGGTTAAGATTTAATAAAGGTAAATCCATTCTTCTAAGTTAAAAACTAAAAAGAATAAAGCATTAGGTATTTATAAAATACTTTCCTTCATTCCTCATTCTCATTATGTTTTATGTCATAATGTTTAAGTCAATTTAAATTACTGAAAATATATTTCTACAGTCTCCCTTAAAACTTAAAATATTACATAGGGTTAAAGTAATTTTGACACTATTGCCAATTTGGGCTCTCTCCTCATCTCCCCAGAGAAAACCATCGTAATGAGTTTAGTGTGCTTCACTTCAGAGCTTTGTAGAGAGTTTTTAATAACTTCAGAAATGTGCACACATATGAACATGCCAACGGAAAATCAAGAAGCTGGCTCTCAGTCCAAGCTCTGTTGGACCCTCCTATGCTGAAAAACAGGTAACGGCAGATAAAATGCAAAAGAGGAAATAAAACCAAACCTGGACTCAAAAAACAAACAAACAAACAAAACACACATGATAAACAGTCTTATAGACCAGAAATAAGAACCACAGCTTTCTGAAACTCTGGGTCCAAGAATAGGCAGACAATGGTAGCCCTGAATTCAACCACTGGGGAGCAAAGGGAACTAAAATTACCCAAATGAGATGAGGGGTACCAGAGCTCAGTTACTTAAACATCCTCAGTGAATCCCTCTTCTTTTAATAAAAACAATACTTACCTTAGCACATGTAGACAATCAGATCCAGAGGGTAACTGTAAGACATTGTGCAAATACCTCCCATGAGAATGGAGTGGGAGCTTATGGGAAAGGTCATGTGGATATAGTATACTCTTCCTCAATTTTTCTTTTCCTCCTTCTACTTACTACTCCTTTTCTGTGACTATTCAAGGGTGGCAATGGGATCTGTCCACTCCAGTGCAGCCAAAGTTAGGGTACAAAGTCTGTAGAGAATTCAAAAATAATAATAGAACCAACTAAAACACGTTATTTTTTGTTTGGTTTGGTTTTGTATTCACCTAGCTCCAACAATTCAAATTAAGGTCAGTGATAAACTACCCCTATCTCAAAACATCTTTTGTCAATATAAGTTCTAAACAATTGATGTGGGTACTATTGAGTTTTAATAATATGTAAGCTTCAAATTAGAAGTTTTAGAAATGTTTATCCTTTGATAACCATTGTATTCTAAATGGAGGAATATTTGGAGAACTCCTGGATATACATGTTCAAGAAGATTCAGAATCCTTCCAGTTTGAGTTCAATTTCTGCCTTCTCTGAAACTATACATTCCTGCTTGAACAGTAGGTTTTAAATAAACAACAGTAGCAATATAATTATAAAGATAAAGAAACTGCATTTGTTACTTCAATTATGTCATTCTATGTAGCCACTTTGAGTTTTTATTTATTCGAAATTATATTTTATTTTAAAATATTTGACTACACAGACATTTGAAACTGCGCAGACATTTGAAGCTGTCTTTATTTGAAATAAAGACATGGTGAGTATTGGGATAGCTGAATTATTGTGAAGTGAGATTTTTATAAATCTCTGCAAAATATTTTCATATTTTTAAGAGTTTTCTAAGGATTTATATAATGTTGCTTTGAGTGAGAAAAAGTGAGAAGTTAAAATTAATAAAATGTGTTCTTTGATCCACTCTGAAAAGGTAGATTAAACAATCTGGCTATACTAGTCAAAGAATTTGAATATGCAGAAATGTATTTTAATAAAGCCATTGACAAATGTGCACAAGGTAAGACTTGAACACAGAACTGTAATGTTATTCATGGAGTGACAGATTAGTGTGTAGATAGTTTTTCTTTTTAACAGAAAATGAATTTAATATTATTTAAAAGCATCAATTCATTACTTTTTTCCTATGTTAGACATAATATTTAATTCTCTAAACATTAAATTTTTAATTTGCTTGACTATGTGAAATTTACTGAAAGATAAATTTTCATTGCTGTTCTGGTTACTATTAGTGATAGTTATTAAAAATAATTTTGTCATAAAGAAAAGGGGCCTTCGAAAAAGATCCGCTCTCTCAAATAGGCTAGGTTAGCCCCTGCTCACCCCATAGGCCAGCGGTTCTCAACCTGTGGGTCGCGACTCCTTTGGGGGTCGAATGACCCTTTCACAGGGGTCGCCTAAGACCATCGGAAAAACACATATATAATTACATATTGTTTTTGTGATGAATCACTATGCTTTAATTATGTTCAATTTGTAACAATGAAATTGGGGGTCACCAAACATGAGGAACTGTATTAAAGGGTCGCAGCATTAGGAAGGTTGAGAACCACTGCCATAGGCAAGTCTCCCGGTTCCTGAAGCTGGTAACTGTAGAGGTATCAATGTAACCAAAGCTATGGTTTTGAAATTGAGAATGATAGAGGTTCATACTCTCAGCATTATTTATATATATTAAAAAGAATTACTTTATCCTAATGAATTTTCAACTTAAGGAATTAGAATTAGACCAGAGGTCACAAATGTGCAATTCAAAAACCAGAGGTATTTTACTTACACCACACAATATTATGAAAAAGAATAAAGAGCCAACATGCTATTATTGCAGAATTTACCAGGCAACCGGAAAACACACAAGGGGTACTCAGAAGATTCAGGAAAAAAAAGAAACCTTTATTCAAAGCAGCGCTGCTGGCTCAGGGAATTCGAAGATCCAAAGCCTGAACACCTTATACAATGAGATTACTTCTTATATATATTCCTAAAAGTCTTTGTTTCCTAACTTCCGGGCTTTTGTGGCGGGCTTTTGCAGCCCTACCTAAGTTAGAATGGTGAAGTAAGATCACAGCTAAAAGCCTGGCCTGGGTGGTGCCAGTGAACTCCCCTCTGGCTAAGCTGTTAAATTCTTGGTTTGTGGCCCTTGTAAACTGGGAGTATTTAGGAAAACAGATTATTTTCTTAGGAAGGGGCAGTGACTTAATTATAGGTTAAAAAGAATGTGCATTAGGATACTGGTTAACTAGGTACAGATTCAGATTGCTAGCTCCCCCACACCCCCGCAGGGTGCCCCCTATTTTCCCCCTCACTATGTTCTAGGTATTGGCTTGAAATTCACATTCCTGGTCTTGAAATTCACATTTCTGATCTTGCAAAATATGACATCACTGGACCTCCATCTTTGCTTGGCAGCATCTGGCTGAGGCTGATCTACCCCTGGCTGGATTCATTCTAACCTGGACCTGCCCTAAAAATCATCTGAAACTGTGGCTTTACAAAACTTGCTCGCCAAGGGTTCCTCCTACTTATCTTTCTTTCAGCTTTTAACCAAATAATATTTACTGCATATAAACCTTCATTCATTCATTCATTTAACAAATACTTGTTGAACACCTTCTAAGTTATGAGCAGGGGGGATACAGCAATAAGCCAAACAAAGTATTTGCCTCTATGAAGCTTACGATATTTGGGGAGGTGTGGGGATAGAAAACAAATCAGAAAACAAATGTGTAAGTAATATGTTATTTTTAGGTAGTGGAAAGAGTGGCCAGGAGAGTAGAGCAAGAAGTTCTTGCTACATTATCCTCCCATTTTGGTGGAGGAATAATGCAGATTAATTCAGTTATATTCACACTGGAGAAGTTATTCATGAAAATTTGACTAGACAAGGTTTCCTTATTTGCAGGAAAGGGGAATTGATTGCTTTATTTGCTTGAAAATATGAATTCTACATATAAATGGGAGAAAGTTGGCTACTTGGCTGAGGAAACTTAACTCTTCCTTAGCTGGAGAACATGCTTCAGGCGTCCAAACAACAGGCATCCTGGTTTGCCAGGGACAGTCCTGGTTTACATCTGAGGACCCAGCGTAGTTATTCATGATGTTACCATACACTCTCAGAACTGTACAATAATTATGTGATCAATTATTTATTGGGAGGACTATATAAAATAGTCAATAAATTATATCAAACCTTTTTTAAATTATATGATTACACTATTTAGAGAGCAATAAAATACATAATTTAAATATTAATTATATCAACTATTAATCAAATGCATCCTAATTTTGAATGAGCAAAATACATTCAGAAATTATATATTTCCCAATAGCTGATGAATGCTGATTTTGTACTCATTACATCGTTGCTCATTTTTTTTTATAAGGACTAGGCAGAAGGCTTGACATTGATAAAAAGAACTTGCTCTAGAGAAAGGTTAACACTAGCATGTGTGGTAAAGAAGGAAAGAGAATTTACTTTCATGGCATGTTTTAATCATTGGATGAATTACATCAGTTGAGGTTACAAGGCAGATTCTATTTTATGATAAAGGATGTGCCCTGGAGATGGAATGGTAAGCAGCTCTTTGCTGAATACATTGATCTTTAGCGATGAAATGGATAAGTAGTTTAAATTTAAAGATTTGAAAGGTGTTTTCTAAGAATACATAGGAACTGTAGTCAGGAAGCCTGGTAGCCAAGGGATTTACTCAGGTATTTGCTTACTGTCTTTAAAGGAACTTAGCAATAATCAAACTACATCTTAGTGGCCAAACTTGAAGAAGAATAATGGGTCCTCAAAGATCCAAACCTGCCTGGTAATTCCATCCAACAAGTCCACATTCACAGCTCCCCATTCCGTTGCAGCTTCTCTGAGTAGTCTGTACAAAATCCCACTTTGCACCAAGATCTAACTTCAAAACAAACTCATTTTGCCGAAGAACAGCTTGTAGCCTATTATGTCTCCAAAAAGACAATAGAACAGATAGGTCAAAATGTCATTCTTCAAGAATAAAGTTTTCTTTAGTTTCTTGGAAAGAAAATTCTATGCAGAGGATACTTTCTGCCTGGATCGATATTATGGGTTTTAACCTCTTTAAAGTACAAGACATTCACTTTGACTTTCAAAGGAAAAAAAGAAGAAATATACCAAAGGCAGTTTTGAAGTGGTTGCATTCAGAGTGTAACTATGCTAACTGAAACAGCATACAACACTCCTTCCTGATCATAAGAATAATCATGAAGGTACAGAAAAGTGAAAAACAATGGGGGTGATTTTCATAGCTGTGTTCAAATCTCACAGTAGAAGGTTCTAGTTTTTATTTCAAAGTGATTTGGTTCACATGTAGGATTTTGACCACATCCTTACCTTCATCATCACCATTCTCATTATTGTTGTTAGCATGATAAAAGATCCTATTACCCTTTACCAATACCATCTGTCCTAGGTGAAAAGTAAAGAAAGATTTCCTTTTAAAAAGTTTGATATTCTTTTCTTTCCTTTTTGTTTCTTTTTTTCCTTTTTGTTTCTTTATTTTCCCTCCTCCTCCTCCTTCTCCTCCTCCTCTTTCTCCTCCTCCTCCTTCTCCTCCTCCATCCTATGCTATAAAACCTAAAGAAGGTAATTACCAGTATATTTATTTTTAAATATATTTCTAGTGTAAATAATTTATTTTCAAATAGGGTTTATCCTAGAAAGTTTGTACTCAACTACTTTAATAGTCCTTTTCAAAGAAAGATTCCATTATTTAATGTGTTTTAGAATATAATTAATTTTAACCAATTTTTGCAGAGCTGAAGTGTTTAAGAACTAAAAGAAAATAACACCATGGTCAGGTGTCTCAGAAACTATCATCTGATTATAAAACAGACATAATGTAATAAAAAAACAACAACAACCCTGCACTTAATCATATGAACACATGAAAGACTACCAATTTTTTTTCTTTACATAACTAATAGATACAAAACTAAAAACACTCTTTACACACAATCCATCAATTGCACTCCTTGAAATATACCCCAAACAGTTAAAAACCTATGGCCACACAAAAACCTATACATAGATGTTTATGGCAGCTTTTTATTTTCCTGCCTGGTCTCAGTATGAACATACTGGCAGCTTTATTTTTAATTGCCAAAACTTGGAAGCAACCAAAATGTTCTTCAGTAGAGGGAAAATAAATAAATTGTGGCATACCCAGACATTGGAATATTTTATAGCACTAAAAAGAAGCAATCTATCAAACTATGAAAAGACATGGAGAAAACTTAAATATATGTCAATAAGTGAAATTAGCCAATATAACAAGGCTACATACTGTATGGTTCCAACAATATGCCATTCTAGAAGAAGCAAAACGATAGAGACAGTAAAAAGATCTGCTACCATAACAGTGTGGGAGAGATGAGAAGAATAGGTAGAGCACAGAGGATTTTTAAGGCAGTGAAAATATATTGTAATGATGAATATATGTCATTATATGTTTGTCCAAACCCATACAATGTACAAGACCAAGAGTGCACCTTAAGTTAAACTATGGACTTTGGGAGATTATGATGTGTCAATGTGGGTCGCCACTGGTAAAGAAATGTACCATTCCACTGCGTGATGTTGACCATAGGGAAGGCTGTGCATATGCGCAGGCAAGAGCATAGGAGAAATCTCTGTACCTTCCTCTCAATTTTGTTGTAAGCCTAAAACTACTCTAAGAAGGTAAAATCTTGAAAAAGCTAATAAAGTATTGCTTACAATACTTTCTGTACTTCAAGGTGGGAAGAATAAAGGCTCTTCTTAGAAATGGTGAGGTGTTAACACCATGTGGCATGATTTTTCCAAGAATCATAGCCAAGGTGTGATGTGGATGCTAAGAAGGGATGAAGGGTTTAGACAGATAAAGAGGCAGTGAAAAATGATCTCAAGTAAACCTAAAAAGGAGCAAAACTGAAAATGCTGTGGCTAAATATCATTAGTTGCCTCTATAAAGCATATGTTTTAATTTTATAAAGCATTACTGACAATATCTGTATTGTTTCCTTATTAAATCAAAGAACCTATATGTCCAATTTTTATTTTCTTTCCTTCCATTTATTTTAATTAAACCAAAAGAGGGGAGATGAGTGGAAAATTAATACAGTTAGAAATATGCCTAGAGTGATTCATAAAATAATCTCCAAATGATCTTAATCATCATGTTAATCACTTTTAGTTTAGTTCCCATTGTTTTTGTGTCCACAAGTAGGAGGAGCATCACATTTCATGGAAAGTCCTGGTTAAATTGTGAATATCATCTCTGGAAGATATGTCACCATGTAATCTATGCCAGACTATACATATAAAAGCCTAAGCAACCATTACGACCAGTCAGCCAGTCGCTATGATGCGTACTGACCACCAGGGGGCAGACGCTCAATGCAGGAGCTGCCCCCTGGTGGCCAGTGTGCTCCCATAGCCAACCTCCTGTGGTCCCTCCCCCAGGCCACCCCCAATCGGCCCTGATCACCAGACAGACCGAGGAACCCCATCTGTTCATGAATTCATGCACCAGGCCTCTAGTTTTATTAGATTTGCTTTAGATGATCTAGACCAGAAGGAAGACCTACAGCAGAAATTCAAAGCAGCCTTCTACCGTCATCCAGCCCTCCATGTACTTGGAATGAAATATTTCTTTAAACTAAAATAAATGGAAGAAAATAGTTAACATAACATTGAAGCCCACAAAAGCCTGACCTAATTTGAGTATTGTTGGAAGGAAGGAGGATCTAGAAAATTTCTCTGGATGAAGCTATCCTTCGGCTGAAACCTAAAAGATATGTCTGTGTGGGTGTTTATTTTTTTCCTAGTCCATTAGAATCACCGGAGAATTTCTCAAAAACAAGTTTCAGAATGCTCCCCTAGATCCTAAAGCAAAAGACAAAGAGAGAAAGAAGACTGAAAGTTAACAGAACCTATGATTTGTTCACTGCTGTGTCCCCAGAATTCATCACAGTGTACACTAGGTGTTCAATAAATATTTACTGACTTACTGACTGACAGGAGAAGTAATCAGATGCTGGGTTCTTGATGGCAGCTGCTGGTTCCAATACTCTGCAGGCTTAAACCTAATATCTTAGGCGCAATTAAGCTGTAATGAAATGAATACTGGTTTTGCTGTTGTGTGTCTTGGAGGGAAAGCCATTTGTCACCATGAAAAATAATGATTGTTTTAAGACGTTTGAAATGCCCTGTTGGAGTACATTCAGCTCCGGCAATTTCAATGTGATGCCAGTCCTGTTTTTCACGTTAGGTTCCATACACACTTTTAAAAGCATATAAAAGGGCTCTGTGTCCTGTCACCAGCCAAATCCAGACAGAATTAGATATAAATATTCATTAGAATTTCCCTTCACCTCCCCTTAAAACACTTTATTGAAATGGAGATTTTGACTTTTAGGATAATGAAGACTACCAAAAGCATTTATTCTTGAAAAATTAATAGATTAATAAAATGGCGTTGCTCTAGTCTCATTAGGATGAGCTTTTTAATATTTTTTTTTTACTTTAAGAAAATTTCAATGGACTGTGCTTCCTTTTGTTAGAAAAGCACCTTGCCTTTCAGGAGGTGAAATGCTCCTTAATAATGTGCTGTAATTTCTATATTCTCTATTAATCCTCAATTAAATGCAGCCAGAATTCCATTTATTTGGGTGATCAGTGAAACTTTGAAGGTCTCCTCTGTCTTTGGTTAAATAGGGCAGGCCTTGGGCTCTACGCCTTTAGTGGGGACCTATGAAACAAGCCATCACAAGTCTCCTTTGCATTTCAGAGTTGTTTTCTCTCCTGTCACAGGAGGAATAAAGGAATAAAACAATGAAGGACGTCCTGTGAGGACTCATAAGTCCCTGTTTACGCAGTGATGTTCAGCAATATTTCTCACGGAAGCTTATTTGTTTGGGAGAAATGACCTGTATTGATCATCGATAAAACTAGAACACTGAAAAGAGAACCATGCTTTCAACACTTTTCAGAATAGGAAAAAGGTAAACTCTTCGTTTTGTTGTTTGGTGTTTTTTAGTTGTCTCTTTTTTCCCTGAATGGATTGTCTCATCCTTGGAAAACCTAGATGCGCGCACAGTGAATGAAGACAAATAAAGAGCAATGATTTGCTGTTGCCCGCCGTCTCTCAAACTGTGTCTATAAAGTCTAACTTCAGTTTGAACAAAACAGGTGCCTGGTGTTTTCAGCTCTACATCTGTTGAGGAATATAATTATAGCACGGATGTCTGCTTAACTGATTGGTTTCCATTGTGCCTCTGTCTATGTTCAGGGCCTTGTTTTACTAGTCGATTGGTCTTTGCCACATTGTATTGAAAGAGTGTGATTTGGTTTCTCAAATCATCACATCCTATTGTTCTTTATTATTTGCAACAGTAACATCACAAAGTGTTTAAAGGGGACTTCTAAAATTTACTTGAAGTAAATTCAAGAGGTTTAATTAGAATTATTTTGTGAATCTCATACAAATATATGTGATGTATTGATGCTAATTCCTTTAAAAAAATAAAGGTTTAGTTTAAATAAAATTGCATTTAATTCTTAGTAACTTTATTTTACAAAAACTGTAATAGGAAGTGATAAAGTATTGGTAGGTAACTGTTGCCTTCCCAACTGTCATACTCCTCCCCCTCCTCACTTCTTTGCTAGTCCAGATGACATCCAACTACAGGGTCTCAAAATGCCACACATCATTTTCTTAAATTTCCTTGCATCTAGGTCACAGGCATGTGACCCAATTCTAGCAGGAGGCACCTAAAGGAAAGTTGGTTAGGAAATTTCTGGAAAAGGTTTTCCTTCCTATTAAAAAAAAAGATATATAGAGGGAAACTGCATTTTTTTATGGTCGATGTTGCCATGTCTACATGTGATATTTAAACTACAGCTACACTCTTATATCCAAGAGGCTTAAATAAACTTAAGGTCCAGGAGAATTCTCAGAGAATGTAGAGCTGAAATATGAACAGACCTAAATCCTTCATTATATTACTAAGTTGTTGAACCAATCCTGAAAACACCCAGCTTTTGGACTGTGTGTGTGTGTGTGTGTGTGTGTGTGTGTGTGTTGCAGGCAGTGGGGAGGGGGGGAGGACGGGAGGGGTGTATGAGATAATTGTATTACTTTGGTTAAACAACTTGATGTAGATAGTCCATTACTTGTAGACAAAAGATGCCCTAACCCAGTGATTCCCAAAGTGGGCGCTACCGCCCCCCGGTGGGCGCTGCAGCGATCCAGGGGGGCGGTGATGGCCACAGGTGCATTTGGGGGCGATGAGTAACTGCTATTAAAATTTTTTAAAAATTAATTTCCAGGGGCTGAGTAATATTTTTTCTGGAAAGGGGGCGGTAGGCCAAATAAGTTTGGGAACCACTGCCCTAACCGGTTTGACTCAGTGGATAGAGCGTCAGCCTGCGGACTGAAGGGTCCCAGGTTCGATTCTGGTCAGGAGCATGTACTTGGTTGCTGGCACATCCCCAGTTTGGGGGTGTGCAGGAGGCAGCTGATGGATGTTCGATGTTTCTAACTCTCTATCCTTCTCCCTTTCTCTCTGTAAAAAAAATCAATAAAATATATATTTTTTAAAAGAATACATGAAAAAGCACCATGTTGATAGGAAAGTTGATTATTATGATGTAATGCAGAGCTATATCTATACCAAATAATATTTTCTTAAAATTCTAAATTACAGTAGCTTGAATGCTGCCTATTATAGTCTCTTACCAAAGCCAAAGCAAATTTGTCCAATAACAATAATTATTCTGATTTGGTACTAAAAATCACATTTAAATAGATTCAGATTCTAATGACATTTTCCCTCTTCAAAATGGTGCTGATAATTTGACTAGAGCTCTTTGTAGAGTGGTTCATGCTTATTTGTTTGGTTTTAGTTTTGGTTTTTTGCTCATGAATGGGGTTGGAAGAGAGTTTTCTCAAAGTCAAATAGATCTCAGAATTAAAATACACTGATATTGGGGATTTTAAAAAATTAAGATATTGTATAATTGTGTAGGCCCACATGCAACAATGCAAACTATAGATTGCCAATGATAAGCAGTTTTTCAAATGTGCCCTAATGTTGGATTCATTTCAAGTACACACATACAAAAATCTTTCCTTATTTTTCTCACAACTTTTCACATATGTTTCTGGGGGAGGAAAAAAAAAAGGCCTCCTTTTATAGGTTAATACCGAACAAAACAAGTGGGTAATTTATAAGCCTATCGCCTGCTCACAATTCAGAAAAACCGAGTTACCCGATTTCTTGCAGCCAGATCAGAACGGAGTTCTAATCTACTGTGGGTAATTTGGATGAAGAGACGGGCTTTAAGGAAAAAGTAAATAAGCATTCCACTTTGGCTGATAGCCTAGATAGATTTAATGTGTGAGTGGAGTCACAGAAATGGGATAAGGATTAATGGAGAGAAGGAAACATGAATTTCACATTAAAAAGATTAGGGAAATCCCAACCTTTATTATAAAATATCTGTGAGCCTATAAAGATGATTTATAATACTGGAAAAGCTTTAGATATGCTTTGGCTAATGCTCCTGGGAGGCTCAGAAAACATAATCCAATTTACTAGTGGTGTACAAAAGAGACATACTTTAAAATAATTGCTATTTTAAACTGTGGCCTTTGTGGAGTACTGGCATCTAACCACAACATGAGGATTAACAGAAATTGTTAAACTGCCACTATAAAAAAATGTCATATTTTTGTGCCCCGTGTTCCACCGCCCATAGCGTGAAAATCCAACTATGTAAAAGAATTGTTTCAACAAATGGGTGCACCTTACCTTGGCTGAGTCACCACAGAGAAGGAAAACCAGAAACAAACTAGAAGTCACAAGGCAATGTCGCCTGCCGGGGTGTTATCCTGCATCTAGAAGGGTTCAGGAATCTGGAGAAGGGCTATGAGTAAATTAATAAAGAGACTAGACATGAAATATAAATTTGGAATAGATGGGGGAGCCAGATGGAGATTAGCTTTAGTAACTAAGTTCTCCCTGAACCTCTGGACCCAGGGCTTTTTATTCACACATTTTTTCCCTAAAGCAAAGCAAACACACATATCAAAGGTAAAGTTTGGTAAGCAGTAAAGTATCAGGTTGGGGGAACTGCCTTTGGCTGTTCAGCTCTTTGGCCAGCAGCAGGTAATAACATGTAGATTTTCAGGTTTGGGGAAATGCCCTCAGCTGTCTGGCAGCAGGCAATAATGTGTATCTTCAGCCCTGCTGAAGCCTCAAGGTTCACCAACTTTTGATGAACTTCTTGCATTTATGATCTGCTGGAATTAGCCCCCAGCAGTCACCTCTTAATTAAACTTTTTGAGTCATCCATTTGCTACTCTTGAGGAAAACAAAGCTGTGGCTGCCACACATAACTTAATGTTCTTGAAAGCATGTCCTTCTAGTGTAGGCAGGACTAGAAGATTCAGAAGCATTTTAGTTCAGGATTAATTGTAGGACTAAAGTAGAGGAATAGGGGAGATCTGTTTTCTGTCTTGTCTCTTCACCAGTAGAAGAGCCTATTTCTTGGAGGATTTATCTCTTAACCAGTAGAAAATGCTCATCCACATTATTGATCAAAATGAAGGTAGCTATTGTCCTGTTTTCTAAGATTATACCTGTTGTCCAAGTATAACTATTAATGGCACCCCTTTCACTCTCGCTAACTAGCTTGATCATAAATTGCATATTCACCCCAGCAATCCGATATGACAACAAATGCTTAGGGGACTTTGTTCAATTGATTTTGGATATCTGGATTAAACACAAGCCTTATCATTATAGAGAGATTTTGACAAAAACATTTTCTGTGCTCCATCAGAGACTAAGTCAATCAAGCATAGCATATGCAAAAGCAAAAACATATGACTGTTTTAACATGAGATAATGGCAAATGAATTCTTATTCTGTTCTTTGGTTGTTTTCCAATACAAAAAGTTTTCTTCCATTTCTGTTGCAGCACAAAGCAGTCATAGACAATACTTGTATTAATGGGTATGGCTACATTCCTCCCAAAATCTTTTTTAACAAACCGTCCAGGCCAGCAGCCACAACACGCCAAACCCTAGACTTGATCAGTGTCCTCAAGTTTGCTTCACTTTAGAATCAACTGGGGAAAATTTAAGTACACAACCAATGTCCAGGGCCTACTCCCTCAACTCCTAATTTAACCATTCCCGGTGAAGCCCAAGCTTTGGTTTAACAGTCTTGCTGTAATTCTCATGTGATGCCAGGGTAGAGAAATACTCTCATTTCAACCATTACCAATATGGGGAATTTCTTCAGAAGAAGCAGTTAAATGTAGTGCATGGTGTTTACTTGTATGTGTCTTTAGTACCCCTATCTGCCACTATCTCAGAAAAGATTTATGACAGCATGTTTTTGTGGGTTTTTTTGCTTGTTTGTTTTAGTTAGACTTTCAGAGGCCTAAAGGCTCTGGGTGCTAACAAGATAATACAGCAATTAACTCTAGTTTGATGCAATTAAATCATGACCCCTAACTGTGCTTTGCTTTGAGGTAATTACGATTTATTTTTTAAAAATTATTGAAGTATAGTTGGCATACACTATTAGATCAGTTTCAGGTGTACAACATTTGTTATTTGGCTTTTATATACCTTACAATGTGATCACAACACTAAGTCTAGTAGCTATCTGTCACCATGCAGTTATCACAGTATTCCTGGCCTATATTCCCTCTCACCTTCTTCACCTATTCCCTCAACTCCCTCCTCTCTAGCAAACATCAGTTTGTTCTCTGTTTCTTTAAGACTTTTTATTTTATTTTGTTTGTTCACTTGTTTTGTTTTGCTTTTAGATTCCACATATAAGTAAAATCATATGGTATTTGCCTATCTCTTTCTGACTTATTTCACTTAGTATATATTCTCTAGGTCCATTCATGCTGTTGCAAATGGTAAGATTTCATTTTTTTTATTGTTGAGTAACATTACATAGTAAGTACATATATACTATATCTTCTTTATCCATTCATCTATTGATGGACACTAGGTTTCTTCCATGTGTTGGCTATTATAAATAATGTTGCAATGAACATCGAGGTGCATATATCTTTTTGAATTAGTGTTTTCATTTCCAGGAGAAGTGGAATTGATAGATCAAATAGTAGTTCTGTTTTTTGGTTTTCTGAGGAATCTCCACACTGTTTTGTATAGTGGCTGTAGTAAATTACACTCCCACCAACAGTGCCCCAGGGTTTTCTTTTGTCCACATGCTCACCTACACTTGTTAATTGTTGAGTGGTTGATAATAGCCATTTTGATAGGTGTGGGGTGACAATCTCATTGTGATTTTGACTTGCATTTTTCTGATGAATAGTGATGTTGAGTAACTTTTCATATACCTGTTGGCCATCTGTGTGTCTTCTTTAGAGAAATGTCTTTTCATGATCTTTGCCCATTTTTAAATTGAATTTTTTTATTGTTATATGAATTCCTTATATATTTTAGATATTATACATTTGATAATATCTTCTCCCATCCCATAGGTTGTCTTTTCATTTTGTTGATGGTTTCCTTTGCCGTTCTAAAGTTTTTAATTTGATGTATTAAAAAAGATAATATGAGGCTAATGTCAAAGTGTTTACTACCTATGTTTTCTTCTAGGAGTTTATGGTTTCAGGTCTTACATTTAAGTTGTTAATCCATTTTGTTTATTTTTTAATATGGTATAAGAGAGTAGTCCAGTTTCATTTTTTTTGCATATATCCATCCAGTAGAGTTCATTGTTTAAGAAATAAAGTATAGGCAACAAAATTTATTTAGTTACCTTGTCAGACTTTTAGAAAAATGAAATTGATGTTTATTTTCAAACTTCTACAAATGTGTTACGGGGGGAAACAATGACAAATTATTTTCAGGTTGGAGCCTATTGTCTTTTAAAAGTATCACTTTTGATTATTGTTGATTTTAACTCTGAAAAGGGCTATGTAATCAAGAAATTAGGCAGCATCAAAATATGTCACACTATAAATAAAATTGTTTCTGGTGTAACTCCAGAAATACATTAGCATACGTAATTATGCCCTGTAAAGAATTAGGTCCAAATTAAAGATGTGGTATGACTCAAGCATGAAATAAACCTGATAAAAAGAGAATGGCAGTAACAAGACAGTAACAATTTATTTTTACCATATTTCCTAACTGAATTTTCCAGAGAATAGAAACTGACCCTTTGAAGTGCCATCATTTCTAATAGATTGTGAGAGAACTCTTTGAAGTATCTTATACAATTTTCTACTCTATAGAACAGAACTGAATGAGTCAGTTATGATTTGATGACTCAAGACCATTATTATGGGCCTGGGTTATCATATTAGACCAGGACACATTGACATCTTTTGAGACCTTAGTATCTCACCAGATTGTTGTGAGGGTAACACTGAATTCGTACATGTAAGGGCTTAGCTTTACTGTTCCTTGATTATGGGAGATATTAAGGTCATATCGAAAACATCAAGAGGGAATACCATTGTTAACCATATAGAGCAGGGAGAGAAATAATATCTATGTCACCAGGCACTCCTGCCACTAGGAGGAGATAAGCACATTCAGACAGGAAATAGTGCTAACAATAGAGATTCAGAACACGTGCCAAACATAGTCAAGCTTTGGCCACCCTCTCCATCCTTCAGCAGGGACAGCAGTGGAGCTTCACAATGAAGGATCAGGCTATCCTAACATGGAAGACTCTAACATTGGGGGCTTGGATTAGGGACACTCCGTAGTTCAGCAGACAGGTAGTTGGCATTGGAAATGTCCTTCACATGGTGAAACAGCCCTACTGACTAAACAGGGATTCATAGGCTTGGCTGACCCCTAGGAGGGCAGGACCCAATCATGGAGGGATTTGGGCATCAAGTATAAAAGTAATACCCTGCCACAAGGACCTAGACTGAAGCCAAATTAGAAAAATTAGAATTGGGGGACTCAGGAATAAAAGGATTCCAGTTATTAGAATGAGACAAAATTTCAGGGTCAGATCCACACAAAAGATAACTTAATGCAGAGTCTCAGAAAGTGGCTATTCCTGTGTTGAAATTTCTATTGACCACACACACAAGATTCTTTCCCCCTATTCCTCTTTCCAATAGCAGCTCGCTTTCCTTTTAGGAACAATCTAAATAAAGGTTTGATCTTACTGTCTCTGCTGAGTGGCTCCCCAGCAGAATTCTCCCACAGTGCTATGGAGCATCTCCCAGTTCCCAGCCCTGCCATGAAGCTTCCTTCTTTTTTTTAAAGAATTTTTAAAATTACATTTTTATTGATTTCAGAAAGGAGGTGAGAGGGAGAGAGACAGAGAAACATCAATGCTGAGAGAAAATCATTGATTGGCTGCCTCCTGAACACCCTTTACTGGGGATCAAGCCTGCATGTGCCCTAACTGGAATGGAACTTTCACCTCCTGATTCATAGGTCAAAGTACTGAGCCACAACAGGATGGGTGGAGCTTCCCTTCTTCATGCTAATGACTGCTTGAAATCTGCACCACAGTTTACCCTGTAAGCTTACAGGACCACACTGATAGATTAAATGTCTATAGATTCTTTGCTGCTTCTCTTGCTGAGACCCAGAGTCTCCTGTCTCAGATCCGTGCTGGTCCTGGAGAAAGACTTGAGCAAAGGAGGTGGCAGAAGTGATATTTAAAATTTTTTTTATATATATATATATTTTATTGATTTTTTACAGAGAGGAAGGGAGAGGGATAGAGAGTTAGAAACATCGATGAGAGAGAAACATCAATCAGCTGCCTCCTGCACACCTCTTACTGGGGATGTGCCCGCAACAAAGGTACATGCCCTTGACCGGAATCGAACCTGGGACCTTTCAGTCTGCAGGACAATGCTCTATCCACTGAGCCAAACCAGTCAGGGCGATATTTAAAATTTTTGAAGGTGAGAGTATAAGAAGTATTGCATTCACACTAAGAGTTCTCAGCTGGTCTGTAAAAACTCTGACCTCTCTGAGGCCACCTCACTGGAGAAATTACATGAAAAGACCGTGTGGAGACACCTGAGACTGCATGAAGAGAGAGACATGCCTGGCTGGCTGCTCCAGTCCTCAGCCATGCAAGTCTCTCTATAGAGAAGTACAGCATAGATGGCACAGGCTATACCTGAGTACTGAAAGGGAAGACACCTAAGAATTGGATCATGCAAAGCAGATCCCCACAAGGATTTCTTCATGATCTCACTTTGGCTCCCAGGGTACATGTGCATTCCTCCAAGTGTCTGTGTTTCTATCTTCTGGTTACCTGTCTGAATTTCTACCCACCTCCATAGAACACTCCACCTCTCCCCAAATCCATACCCCTCCTCCCTTAAGCCAAACACCCCATTTTGGATGCTTGAAATGGTCAGTGAAGCAGGATAACCAAGCCTCACAGAACAGGTGAGGGAAGCAATGACTCTGAGTCAATGCTGAAGCTGGAGCCTTATTGTTGGATTTTTTTTCAATATTTCTGGCTTCATATACTGTCATTAAGTGGATTCCCATAGCTAAAGAACATTTAAAGGAGACACATATTCAAGAAAAGTCACTAATTTGGTGGAGGAGAGAAGGGCATAAGAATCACAAATTGAGGCATTTAAACTCTGAGCAGATAATATATATGAATAAAGTGAGCTTGATGTTATTAATGGGCAAAGATGCTGATTATGGCAAAGTAGATTGAGCTTGCATGCCTTTGCAAAGGGCATGACAATTGCTGTTTTTCAGGAATATAGACAGTGTTGTTACCTCTTTCTCTCTCCCCTCTCCTCTGTCTTCTTCTCCTCTCTCCTATCTCTTTTCAGAGATCTAGATTTACATGTGAAATGTCTAATTTTTAAAACACAGAGAAGGCCAAATAAAACACATGTCTGTCCACTAAATTTGAGGCATCAGATAAAAATAATTTTGATAAAGTAATTTTCTTAATGATCAAGACACCTCCCTGGGCTCCATAATTGTATTGAGTAGCACTTAGAGCATTGCTGTGCCTGGGAGTTCTCCTTGAATAACTAATTATGTGACTCTCATTTATGATTGGAGTTATAAATATTGACTCCCATTTTTTTCTCAAAGAGTTACTCCCAGATATAATTAATTCCTAAATTTTAGTCATATCCCTCTAGTCCAGAGAGAGGAGTATTTGCCAGCTCTTTTCTCTATAAAAGTTTTAAAGGCTCAGAAATGAGACCTTTACTACTGATATGTTAATTCTGGAACTGTACCTCATTTCATACTTTCTTAAGCAATATTGTATTAACCAGGTACCATTGGTTTCTATATTATTAGATATTTCTGCTACAGTGCTTGGTTAAGGCTCATAAAAATGATATTTTTAAATAGAAAATAACTTGAGCATCACATGGGAAATGATAGTTAACATACTAATAAATGAAATAAGCATAAACATTAATTATTTTTATTCTATAACTAGAAGCCTAGAGATTCATATACTTGGGGGGAGGGGGTCCCTCAGCCCTGCCTGTGCCCTCTTGCAGTCTGGGACCCCACACGGGATGTCCACCTGCTGGCTTAGGCCCACTCCCCAGGGGATCAGGCCTAAGCTGGCAGTCAGATATCCCTCTGGGAGCCCGGGAGTCCTCAAGGGATGTCCAATTAATGGCTTATGTCCATTCCCCATGGGGAGCGGGCCTAAGTTGCAATTGGACATCCTTAGAGCTGCTGAGGAGGCAGGAAAGGCTCCCACCACTGCCACTGCACTCACAGCCATCAACCTAGCTTGTGGCTGAGCAAAGCTCCCCCTGTGGGAGCATACTGACCATTAGGGGGCAGCTCCTGCATTGAGCGTCTGCTCCCTGGTGGTGAATGCGCATCATAGCAACCAGTCATTCCGCCGTTAGGATCAATTTGCATGTTACCCTTTTATTATATAGGATAAGTTAATACAATTTGCATTGACTTTCTACTACCTCTTTCCCCCAAGCTCTCCTGGTGATAAATCCTTACACTGGATAATAATGATATGAAAAGTGTGGGTCAACGAGAATGCATAAGTATATTCTCTATCAATTACATCAATATATATCCAGGTGATGCCACAGGGCTTTCAGTCACCAGGTTCTTGAATCATTTGAATGCCTCTGATTCCCAGTCTAACACTGCTGGCCTTCAAGAGTGGATAATGAGAGGTTTCACCCCGTCAGAAGCCAATGTAGGCTTTGGGGTCCCGAAGATTTTACAATTTGAGGGTCCCCTTTAAGAAACAAACCAAAACATAAAATTACAAAAACAAACTTATGCCCAAAATATTTTAAAAAGTAGACATTACACTCATCTTACCTGAATTTTTAAAAAAAAATCAGAACTGTGATAAAAGGGCCAATCTTTCTATTCCTCTCAAGTTGTAAAATCAGGAAAGATGAGCCTGGGATTGTTGGTAGTTGGGTCTCCAGAGATATTGACTGGTTTCATTAGGACATAATTAAGTCCATACACAGAATTAGTGATGAGAGACAGAAAGAAATAAACTAGTTGCTATTGTTCATATTCCCATTTTATAATCATTTTAGAGATGTTTCAGTGAAACAAATAATATATTATTGACACTAACTTGGACATATAAAAGGTCCCATCTTTGTCATATATAATGTTATATATTAAAGAACTGAGACAAGTCAAATAAAAAATAGTGGAGGCCCAGTTGAGGTAGCTCAGTGGTTGAGCATCCACCTGTGAACCAGGAAGTCACGGTTCGATTCTGGTTGGGGCACATACCCAGGTTGCAGACTTGATCCCAGTGTGCAGGAGGCAGCTGATCAATGATTCTTTCATCATTGATGTTTCTCTCTCTCTCTCCCTCTCCCTTCCTCTCTGAAATCAATAAAAAAATTTCTATAAATAATGGAATATGAAACAAAATTGATGAATAATGAGAAAATTTATAGAAATTATCCTGACTTCAAAAAGAAAATTAAAACAAAATGAAATCAGATTATAACCTAAACATTAACTTCTGTTTTGAAGCCCAAAAAGTGAGGTAGCCCTAAAGCTTGATCATCATCCACCTCACAATAAATCTGCTTCTATTAAAAGCTCCATCCAATTCCCTATGCAAGATCCCCTGAGATTGTTCCTGCACAGAGGATGACATGGGTTTGGCAAGAAGACAATTACTACGTCCTTTTGTCTTATTTGGGAATAAAAAAGACACACATTTCTAACTCATCTATGAGGCATACATAAAAGAGTAAAAGAAGAGAGTCCCTAACAAAGGCACTTTAAGACTAAGAGTGTATCTATTATATTCCCTTGGGGCAAACATTCAGCATGTATTTCAGAAAGGAGATTCCTTGTGAGAATATTTGAATATCTGTTAGTTTTATCTATTTTCTTAAGAGGGAAAACTGATGTTATATGTCAGTGACAAGGTCCTCAGATTTTGAGTATTTTCACAAGGATCTCGGTTAAGTCTTCTTCTGTCTTCTGGATTGACTTTTTCCCTTACCTCTCTTACAATATCCACTTTCAGTGAGCTGTCCATCATTCTAGGACGGTTTCTATCTATATTTGAATGGCTTCTGCAACTGTCTCAATGTCTAGCTAGATACAACCATTTTTACTACATTTTTGCTACCTTTACTGCAAATCCTTACAAGTTTGCTTTACTTTTCAGTTTCTCTCTCTCTCTCTCTCTCTCTCTCTCTCTCTCTCTCTCTCTCTCTCTCTTTAATGTTTATGCCACTTATTACCTTAATGCTTTTATTTCTCTGACTCAAGGTTGTTTTTATTTTATTATTTCTGTAGTCTGTGCCCTCCCTATTGTTTCTGATTCTCCCTGCAGGCTTTCCCTCCCATCCCTGATATTTGCACTCAACTTATATCTTTTCTTCTTTGGTTCTTTCTTTGGGCACTTCTAATACTTAATATAATGGGAAGAGATATTTGTATGTCCTTTAGGAAATGTGATCACTTAGGCAGTAATAGAGTGATTTGCTCAAAAAGACCCCACTTCCTATTTCTCTTACCCTGCCTTTTCAGGCTGTTGTTTGTCATTCACTTTAAAGAATCCTTTGGGTCAATGATATTCTGTTTCGAGAGAGAGACAGGCATGCCATTTTGGAGGTTTGTGAAAGCTTTTGCTGACCATGCAATTATTTTTAAATGTACATTAATTGAAACTAGCCAGAAACAAATAGCTGGCTAACAAGGAAGAGTTCCCAATGGCGTTATGTAGCCCTCAGGTACACTCATTAAGACTCTACTGCTAGAAGCATAGATGTGCATGGCTACCAATCTGCTTTCCCACACCCGGCACCATTCCTTTTAATAAGGGGATAAAGATTGTCTTTCGATGCTATATGAATAAACTGTTCACAATATATTTTTTAATTCTCTATCCAGAGTACGTCTGGGACCCATATTGAACACTAGGTAAGAAATTATTATATAAAATGAAGGGTAGGATCTCTGTGTGGAAAGGGTTTTTAAGGAAGATGCTGTGGTCTCTGCTATTTCCATTGGCAGTGGCAGGGCAGTGGCCGTGGTGCAGAGAAGGCGTGCTTGGTGGTGTAAAATCTTCAATCTATTAAATAAGCATAATTGAGTAGAGTCGCTGATAAATACTCAATTAGACAAACTATAAATTAAATTATCAGTGGTATGAGAAGTTGTAATTATTTTTTTCCACCTCACTTGCCAAACTGAGAATTTACTAGTAGTGATTTTGCTGTATTTTCAGGGGAGCTGATTGGTATGCTTGTGGTGACTGGCATGAATTGTAATTCATCTTATGCACACATTCAATTACTTCTCATAGGAAGGGTTCAGCAAAGCTTCCAACCCACCAAAGGCAGTCTTTACTTCAGAAAATATGCATACTTGGGTGTTTTTCAACTTTTTTTCTTGATAAAATTTAGAAAAAGTAAAGTTCAGCTATTCTGTAACAAAGTATTATGTTTCTTCAAGCTGGAATGACATTAGAATAAGGGATTTTTAAAAAAGTCTTTGCCCAGCATTAGTAATATCGTCTCCAACTTTAAGGAAAAAGTAGATAATGCTAATGAGGCTTAATCTCCTCCCAGAAAGACAGATTGAATTCCCATAAAAGTAAACTAGAATCTAGACCAGGTTAGAGTGCTGGGGTACACTGAAGATTTAGTATGAGCCAGTCAGAAGTTATGTCAGGAAGCTATGAGAAGTGAATTGCAATTTATTGATAACTGGGAAAATGGGATTCAGATCACAGCAATATACAGTGGATTGGTTCAGAGATTGGCACTCTATTTAGAATGACGGCAGCAAAGTGAGGTAGAAACATAAGGAAAAGAAAGAGGAGATTTGGAGAGACTGGATAGACCAGTGAGAGGAGGGGAGGAAAGGAGGACCCGGAGAAAGAGAAGTTGTAGGGGTAATACAGGTAAAACTGGAGTAACATGAATGGATTCAAGATATGAGGATCAAAGTCTGAGAGAAAGCAGAAAGCAGAATTTGCTACACTAAAACATTCCTTTTAGGATATTGATTATTTTAAGCTGGTTATTTTTAGGAAATCAAAGACCCTTAAAGAAATATATATATTCATTTCAGAGAGGAAAAGAGAGAGAGAGAGAGAGAGAGCATCAATGATAAGAGAAAATCATTGATCAGCCACCTACTGTATATCTCACACTGGAGACAGAGGCTGCAATGCAGGCTCATGCCCTGACCAGGAATCAAACTGTGACTACCTGATCATAAATTAAAAAAACCATGAAGCCACACTGGCGGGCAAGAATCTTTTACCTTCCCCCTAACTACCTAAAAGAATTTCAATAGAGGACCTGCTCCAGGAAAGGAGATAACATCATAGAGAACTATAGTTTACTATGAACTATAGGTGTGATAGAAAACTAGCAAGGCCCCTTTGATAAAAGTCCTCTCCATACCCCATTATGAAAGATGGCCCAGAAGACATTTATTTACCAAACATTTGCTTTTCTATCTCCATGTACATTGCCTTCGTGCCATTTGAAGTCCCAAACCACAACCCCCCTTTTCACTTAGCTCAAGATTACATACTAGAGGCCCAGTGCACAAAATTCGTGCATGGGGGGGGGGGTGTCCCTCAGCCCAGCCTGCACCCTCTCCAATCTGGGACTCCTCGGGGGATGTCCAACTGGCTGGGGGGAGGAGCTCTAGGAGGTTGGCTGGCCGGCCCCAACCCTGATCGGGTGGGGTCACTGGCTGCAGTGGGTGTCATAGCAACCAATCGTTCTAGTCATTACAGTGTTATGGTCGCTGGCTTTTTATATATATAGATAGTCCTATTAGATATGATATTGAAGGACAGTGTTAGAGAAATCAATAGTTAATGACAGAACTCATGGTAAGAGTATCATAAACCCAAATATCTGAAAATTATTAAATTCAAAGAGGTTATATTCAGGGTCATAGGTATAGATTGTTGAGCAAAGATTAAAACACTGTTTGAAACCTTTTATTTAAATTTATTTTGTAGTTGTTATGGAATGGATGGCTATTATTCTCTGCACACTGTTATATAATGTTTCTAGTTTTCAAACAACAAAGCAGAAATTGCAGGTCTAAATTGTTATATCTCATTTCAAAGTAGCTACCCTGACAGATGTACATTTATTCCAGCCATACTACCATTGCTTAAGCAGTTTTAGAACTCCTTTTGAAATTGCTTTCAGAGCCTGAAGCTTTTTTTTACTGTCCTCAATAGTGGCAAATCTTCATACTTTGACAGGAGATTTGATTTTTCAGAGATTGCCAAAAGTCAAGACTAGTGAATAAAGTAGTTGGTTAAATTGCATTATACTGTTTGGGATTTCAAAAATAAGGTGAGCTAAAGTTATGAGCCTAGTAGTCTCATGTAGCTCATAAAACACTTTAAAGGGCAAATGCAAAGGGGAATTTTTAAAAGAAGATTTTTAGTTCTCTCTTTTTGTAAAATGAGTGGATACCACTAGCTGATGATTCTGTGATTTAGTTATTCATTTATTTAAACATCCGGGAAGATTCAGTGCTATTTTAAAGAAATATAAAACAAATCTAAATGTGATTGAAAACTTTTTATCCTAAAAATATGCTAAAATAACATGTTTTATGTTTTTAATTACACCGCGATTCATTTTCCTTTGCTGTAAAATGAAGGAGTGTCTTGGGTAGATGACCCTCCAGCTGCACAATGATATACAATTGTGTTAGTTATCTGTTGTTTTATAACAAATTATTCCAAAATTTAGTGGCTTAAAGCAACATCTATTATCTCACAGTGCCCGAGTGCATGGTTTATCTATGTCCTCTGCTTCAGAATTTCTCGCAGGCTACAATCAAGTTTCATCTGGGTTGCAGTCATCCACAGGGCCATCTCGGGAAAGGTTTGCTTCCAAGCTCACTCACGTAATTATTGGCACTGTTCAACTCTTCATGGGCCTCAGTCCCTGTTGGCCATTGGTTGAAGGCTACCCTCAGTGCCTTTCCACATGAGCGTCTTTATAAGGCATCTCATAGCATGACAAGGTGCTTTATCAAAATAAGCAAGCGATAAGAGTCACACAAAGAGAGTGTATGAACAAGATAGATGCCATAGCCTTTATAACCTCATCTCAGAAGTGACAAGCCATCACTTTTTCTATATTCTTTTCTATAGAAGTGACTAAGTCTAGTCAAGTGATTAATTAATGAAGGAGTTGGGATTACATTAGGGAGAGCATACCAGAAGGTGGGGATGACAGGGAACCATATTACAAACAGCCTTTTACTCTACTTCAGGGGTCCTCAAACTACGGCCCGCGGGCCACATGCAAATACAAATTTTGTATTTGTTCCCGTTTTGTTTTTTTACTTCAAAATAAGATATGTGCAGTGTGCATAGGAATTTGTTCATAGTTTTTTTTTAAAACTATAGTCCGGCCCTCCAACGGTCTGAGGGACAGTGAACTGGCCCCGTGTTTAAAAAGTTTGAGGAGCCGAAACCGGTTTGGCTCAGTGGATAGAGCGTCGGCCTGTGGACTGAAAGGTCCCAGGTTCGATTCCGGTCAAGGGCATGTACCTGGGTTGCGGGCACATCCCCAGTAGGAGATGTGCAGGAGGCAGCTAATTGATATTTCTCTCTCATCGATGTTTCTAACTCTCTATCTCTCTCCCTTCCTCTCTGTAAAAAATCAATAAAATATATTTAAAAAAATGTTTGAGGACCCCTGCTCTACTTCCTCTGGAACCCAATCACCCTATCCACTCCACTTGAAAAAATATACTCAGTATCTCTCAGGTCCCTGTAAAACTCAACCCATTACAGCATCATGTCAAAGTCTAGTATCACCTCATCTAAATCATGTTCAAGTCTGGCTGAGTCTCCTTGAGTGTGATCCCTTACGTATACAGCTCCAGGAGTACAGTTCTTTTATAGCGGTGAACTTGTGAAACCAGGAAGATAAGTTATCTGCCCCCCACATATCCAATGACCCATGGTGAGAGAGACATAGGATAACAGATGAAGATATTCCTGTTCACAAAGGAAAAAAATCAGGGACATGTACATTGTGTACTGCTCTGTCCATTTCATGCCATGCTGGCAATGTTTTGGCTGATATACTTTTCTCAAAAACTTTCTGGGTTTTTGGTGTTTTCCTTTTGAGACAAAATTCACACCCATAAACTCTTTGAGAAAAGCTCTTTTCTTGGACTTCTACTGAGATGGCTGAAGAGCGAAGCCCTTGAACTTCCTGAAGTCCCTATGGTGTAATTAAAAAGCTCTATAAGACACACTCAATCTCCTTAAAGAGTACATTGTGCAACTGAATAAAACTCTGACCCCCTGGTCTTTCTAAGTGTTTTAACAATGTTTTACAGTCACATCACTATACATCTAGTTTAAGTGTCCCATCGCCAGGCATTCCATATCTACCAGTGCCAGTAGCACACCAAAAGACATTTTAAAAATATATGTATAATTCTCCACTATATTTGGCCTGCCCATGCTCTAGAACCATAGGAGCTCTGGAATTGTGATTCTCCTATTGTCCTTAGTTTCACAGCTAACTTACCACAGATGCCGCTGTGCCACAGAGTCTGCTGCATCTGGACCTACTGTACCGATGTTACCTGCTCCGGGTTCCACTCAAAGCTGGCACAGCAATGTTCCAAGTGTGCAATAAAGCACCTTAAGGACCCCCCAAAGCTACCAGGCACTGTGGATGGAAAATGTGAAGAGACATAATTTATTCTTTTTTAAGGGAATGTTCTAGGATGCCTCAGAACAATGAATCTCTAAAAATTTAACTAATGAGGCAGACCCTGCCCTAGCTGGTTTTGCTCAGTGGATAGAACATCTGCCCATAGACTGAAAGGTCCAGGTGTCATGGGCACATACTTCGGTTGCAGGTTTGCAGGCCCTGGTCGGGATGTGTGCAGGAGGCAACCAATCGCTGTGTCTCTCTCACATCGATGTTTCTCTCTGTCTCTCCATCTCCTTTCCATTCTTTCTAAAAATCAATAGTAAAAACATCCTCATGTGAGGATTATAAAAAATAAAAGTTGTCAGGCATAATTTTTAAAAAATGAGGCAGGTCCTTAAACCTTTATAGTCTCTATCTCTTAGCCTCTGAAGCATGTATTTTACTGAGACTTCCTACACATTATCTTGCCACTTTTTGCTCATCTAATCCAATTACTATGATGTCATCAATACAATGAACCAATGCGATATTATGTTTGAACTGCCTAAGACCCTCCAGACAATATCATGACACTGGGTTTGAGAATTAACCTCATAATGGGGCAAGATCATAAATGTTTATCCCAAGTGAATCCTGATTGCTTCTGATTCTCTTTTCTGATAGAGATTATATATATATTATATATATATATATATATATATATATATATATATATATATATTTATATATTAATGACTGCATACCATGTACCTCAAGCTGTATTGATCTGCTGTAACAAAGATACTTCTTCTAGAATAGCAACTGCAGTTAGAGCTACTACTTGGTTGAGTCTGCAGTAACCAACTTTCATCTTTCAGGAATCATCTTGGTTGTTCAGGGGCCAAAATAATGGAGACATAATGGGCCCATGACCTGTGATCTTTTATTCTCCCTGGAATGATGTATATATAATATAGACAGGGTGGGGCAAAACTAGGATTACAGTTGTTCACATGGAAAATAATACAATGATTAATAAATAATAACACAAGAATAAACTCTGTTTCACATACTCACAACTGTAGACCTACTTTTGTCCCATTCTGTATTATATATTTTACTTACAATGTTTTGCAGGTGTGTGTGGGAGAGAGTAGGGTTAGAAGGGAGTTTTAGAAATTTCTACATGACCTTCCCACTGAATTAATTCTTATCCTGCAGTCTAATGAACCATTAATTACCAAGTATCTCCATTCCAATTATAACCTAGGACCAAAGAAATAGTCATTTTGTGCGTCAGTGAACCCAGTGAACCAACTACCATGAGCTGGACCTAGGCCAGAATTCCGTTAATTATCTGGCCTTCATATGCCTTCACTTTCACACAAGGACAGTGATGAAGCTTTATGTCTAGTTATCAATGTTAACTCATAACTGACATCTAACGTTTCTCAAAATGTTTGTATATTTCCCTTTCCCCACAATTTGGTTATGCAAGTAAATGACTGTCATTCCTGTTTAGGAATGACTTGCCGTTGTGTCACAGGGTCCCTTCTTCTTCCACTGATAAGCGTAGGGTCAGAAACTGCCTCCAGTACACAAAGTAGATGTGTTTGTAATGTTTTACTAAGTTGTCTGTCTTCAGTTTCTTGATCATCTATCCTTGATTTATACCAGTGATGGCGAACCTTTTGAGCTCGGTGTGTCAGCATTTTGAAAAACCCTAACTTAACTCTGGTGCCGTGTCACATATAGAAATGTTTTGATATTTGCAAGCATAGTAAAACAAAGACTTATATTTTTGATATTTATTTTATATATTTAAATGCCATTTAACAAAGAAAAATCAACCAAAAAAATGAGTCCGCGTGTCACCTCTGACATGCGTGTCATAGGTTCGCCATCACTGATTAATACCCAAAGAAGTGATGTTATTGTCTCTGTCCTTAAACTTATGCCTTATCTACACTAATAAAAGGAAACATGCAAATTGGTGTTACTCCGCTATGCCCACCAGCCAATCAGAATGACTATGCAAATTAACCCAACAAAGATGGCGGTTAATTTGCATATGCAGCCGCGGAGCAAACACTGAAGGCTCCGGCTGTAGTGAAGACTGAAGACTGAAGATTGAAGACTGAAGAGGCTTGGCTTCTCTGCGGCCTCAGCAGAGAAGCCAAACCTTGCTGCAGCCAGACCAAAGGCCTGGGTCCCATGTGCGGGAGGAAAACCGGTGCCAGCAGCCAGGGGAAGGAAGGCCTATTTTGCGAATCTTCGTGCAACGGGCTTCTATATGTACTTTTTTAAAAGAAAAGGTTGTTTTTCTTTCTGCATGTACGTATTTTAATTTTATATCTCTCCAGGGCAGGGGTTTAGCATATTATTAGTCATGTTATTTGTCTTTCTTTGATCAGATTAATATAGGTCCGGTGGATTACTTTCTATTTAAAGGTATAGGCACCAAGTTCTCAGGCTCAGGACAATAAAAAGTAGCACAGTCTCTTTCTGACTCTACTCCCTCAACTACTACCACTTTGAATCTGTTATATCAGTAATATTTGGATACCCATATTCAATCCATATTACATGCTCCAACCTTGGTAGGAAATAGAATATAAAGAGTATATTTTTCAGTCCATAAGATAATATAAGCTTATTCATAGTTTTGGTCTCACCTAAGACTGCAGGCAGTCACTTTGGGTTCTGTAAATGAGCCTGTTGGTAGGCAACAAATACCATCACATACTATGTGTGTCTTAGATTCTTTTTTCTGACAGACAATAGCAAGTTTTTGAAAGCTTTGGTATAAAAGTTATCTGTGACCTTTCCTGGCTCTACTTAGGGCAATTATGTCTCAACTTCCACAAGAAAATTGATATAAAACAGAGTTCCTAATCTCATCAAGATCCCCTAATGTGCCTTAAAGCAATAATACATGACTTATATTCTTACTTCAGAAGCTTAAATGTAAATGACATATCATTACCCAAAGGATTATATTTTGAATCTGACAGATATTACCTTTCTAAAATCTTATATAAAATTTTAATAAAAATAGTAAATCTTCCCATGTAGAAGCTAATTCAGAGTTATTAGTTTGATCCATTTGAAATTGCCAGCTTTTGACAGTTTTTGACCTATAAAACTGGCAATTCCATATGATTCAGGCTAATAACTTTATACATATTATGTTGTTGCATTTTTCTTCATATACATAATGAAAATGTACAAGAAAAAATTGGTCATGTCTCCCTCAAAATCTACTTCTATTTCTATATTCATTATCTAGATGAAGGCACTATTGATTATCAGTTGTCCAAGCAAACCTAGAAGTTATAATTAAGTCTTCCATCTTCCCTTCTTTTTATACCCTGTTGGTAATGAACTCTATATTTCCTTAAAATATTCTAAAATTTCTATGCAAGCTCCATTGCTACTTTTACTGCCTTGGCTCAATTTATAATCTGTCTCAGATGGGGTTCCCCAGGAAGCAGACTGAGATAGAGATTCTATGCAAGAGATTGTTAGGGAGTGTTCCTGAGATTGCAACATGTCAGAGAGAAGAGACGGTAGTGATTGTTAAGTGGGCTCCTCTGCTTCTAACTCATGGGTCCCAGAGCAGCGTATTTCAGTTACAGGAACATAGTGCCCTCCAAAGTTCATCAGTTTAAAGCAAGATTTCTCAACCTTGGTATTATTGACAATTTGTACTTGATAATTCCTTGTTGTCGGGGATGTCCTGTGTAATGCAAAATGTTTGTCAGTGTTTCTGGTTTCCACCCACTAGATGCCAGAAGGAACCCTCCTATTTCCCTCCCAGTTGTAACTACCAAAAATGTCTCTAGATTTTGCCATATGTCCTCTCGGGGACAAAATGGCCCCTGGTTGAGAAACATTGATTAAAGTATATCCTGGAGGATGATACTCCATCATTGCAGGGTATTGCCCCTGGGCTGGTATTTCACCTGTGTCACCAGCTTTCTGGGTGGTTGTAGAGTGTGGCATGGCCAGTGGATGGATCAGATGGGTCCCTTAGTCTAGCACAACGTATGTATGATGCTACATGAGTAGAGCAAACAATTATGCAAACCCTCAAATAGTGGGCTGGCTGAGGCCCTGTGAGAAAAAAAAATGAACCAATAGTTGGAATATCTATCTCTTCCTGTCAAACAAACAAACAAAAAATATCTGCTTTTTATAAAGGGAGTGTAGTGTAATCAACTTGCTACCAAATAGCTGATTGTTCTCTTTGAGGGATGATGCCATATTAAGAGCTAGTTTAGTAATAGTTGCTTTTGCTGGAAGATTGGGCATTTGTTAGCAACAGTAGCTACATCAGTCTTGGTAAGTGAGAGTCCGTGCAGTCGGGTTCATGCATAGCCTCTAACCCTGTCAACATGACCCCTTCTGTAAAAATATATGAGCACACACTCTTCCTGTAAATGTGTTTTCAGTTTACAAATACATATGTGAAGTGTTATACTGAATATTATGTAAGGGCACCAAAATGTCAAATGGTGTTTTATTACTGATCAAGCTTAATTTCCTCTGTATTATTAAGATGTAAAATAAATATAAACATCCCAATTTTTTTTGTTATTATTCACCTCACTCTACAGACCAGTGCTCTTGACACCAGATTTGGAAACAACCTTCAATTCCATTTGGGAAAACAGACCTGCCTGACAGAAAGGCCCAGGCACAGCACAATATGCCCCGTCTGCTCCAAGGAGGTGTTTTGATCCCCCTCCCCACTTGCAAGGCATTAGATGGGAAGGCTGCCTGAACACAAGATTGCTTAGGGATTTCTTTGTACGGCGATTGTTCACCCTGGCCACTGTGGATGGAATGTAAATAATTTTAAACCAGCAGAGGAGTTGCTGAGTCACCTTGATGGTGTACGCTTGCAAATCTGAAGCAGTAATGAGGAGGGGCAAAAAATTAAAGATTCTTAAAATTTCTAATTATAAAAATGCAAAATTGAATTTTCAATACTTAATTATAATGAATTATAAGTGAAAAATGATTACTTGCTGTTGTTGTGACTTATAATAATGAATAGGAAAAATTTATTAAGACATGTTTATAGCACTAATATTTTCCAAAAGAGGACCCCCTCTATTTTTTTTAAACATAAAATAAAAGCCTTTTTCATTTTAGTTTTATGGTGTTATCATTTGGGTTTCTCATTTCAGTAGCATAAAATAAACATGCAACCTTTACTTGAAGCATATTTAAATGAAGTCAAAATCTAATAAAATTAATGGCCCAATTCTTTCCAATGTATTTCCTTTCTTAAACCAAAATTCTGAGTAAAAATGCCATTCCTTTTTAAATGGTTTTACATAACAAAAATATGAGGTCTAGATTAAATTAATCTTTTTACTATTGTTCATTGTGCTATATTCCCTTTACTAAATCGATGTTTCTTTTTCAGTTGTTTAATTTCAACTGAAATTGGAAGACCAAAGCAACTTAGGCTATATAATAATAAAATTACCTTACACTGGTACAATCTCATAGATTTCAAAGCACTTTCCCATTAGTGAATTTTGTCTCATGACAAATCTAGTTATTATTATTTCTCTTTTGATATCTGAGGAAAATGGGGCATCAGAAGATTAAGTGACTTGTTTTCATTTACATCATTTAATGAGCAATAGAGCTGAGGCTGGCAACGAGTTTCTCTATGTGTGTTCTAGAGTTCTGGCATTCTCTGATTATTCCACAAATCTTGATATTTTCATGGAGCTGAGCCAGTAGTGCACCCTCACCAGCAGGACTCTAAGTTCTTCAATGCAAAGTCCAAGAAGACTGTCAGTTCTTGGAACATTCTTCCAAATTCTTCAAAAGATTGTGGAAATGGTAATGAGATCAACAATCAAGTCTTTGGGGGAATGATGAAGGTTCAAGATTATACTTTTCCAACTGAGAATCAGATAAATGGAGCATCAAGTGAATGGGTCAATGTTAAGTCCAAGGAACCACATCATGAAGTGATAGCCTAGAAAGTGATGGTGGTAACTCAGTCTCCATGATGTTTTTAGAAAGAGGAGGTGTTTCTGGAGGAAGATCAGAGGTCGGAGGCAAAGTGAAACTGGTGAATTCAGGGCCTTTTCTAACCTTCAGCAGCTGAAATAAGATTCTGCAACAGGTACCAGATAAATGAAAGCTACATGTTGCTAGAAAATATGAGCTTTTGAAGACACCCAGTGCTGGGGACTGAAGGAGAAGATTTGGGGATTAAAATAAGATTGTCAATGCCTGCCATTCAGAATTATTCAAAGTTTCAAGGTCTCAAGTGCATCCTGCACTTCAAACAGGTACCTGGGAATATGGAGGGATTTGTCAGAGCAGGTGTATAGGTTCAGACCATACAGTTATAGGGAGACGAAGCCTCAGCCCGTGTACCAGGACTGGAGAGATGGTGCCAAGTTGGACTCACAAAGAGAAATTATCCGTTGACTCTGGGTAGTTACGGGAACAATTCACAGTAAGGTTTTTCTGAAGAAGGTCAGCTTAAGAGACAGGAGCAAGGTGGGAAGCAAATCTGACAAAATGTCACTACCGATGCAAATAATTTAGAAGGAGAAAGAAAGGCTGCTTTCAGGTTATAAGAAAACCCAGAAGGGAGTTTGCAAAGGAAAGCACCAGTTGAAATTTGGGGGAATGAGAGTTACTTGCTGTAATTCAGTTCTCCAGCTCCAGTCTAATTCCCTACAGGAAGAGTTCCCAGAGAGAGGAAAAACCAGACCCCACGGAAGGATGCACAGAAACACGCCAGGCCCAGGTTTGACTTTACTCACTGACATACAGGTAGTGCAGGATGCCTGTTCACTGGGTGAGTGTGACCATCTGTGCACCAATCCCCTGGTGTGCTGAGAAAAAAGGGGGTGTTGGGGACTCTGTTGAGATAAATAATCAGCTTTCCTTTCTATTATAGGAGGAATAGACATTTTGAATTCAAGTACATTTGTGAGGAAACTCTACCCTGGTCTTCCAGAAATGGAGGCAAGAAGGTATTCTAGCTTTTTAGGTACTCTAGCTTGCTAGGCTCATCTATCTTCCCAACCCCTTTTCTTCTTACTGGAAACAGGGAACCCGAGGGAGGGGCTGACATAGACCCAGTGCAGTCATGTGCCGCATACTAACATTTCCATCATTCTAGATAATAATGGAGCTGAAAATTTTCTATCGCCCAGTGATATCATAGCCATCATAATGCCATAAAGCAATACATTACTCGTGTTTGTAGTGATGCTGGTGTGAAAAAACCTACCACACTGGCAGTTATATAAAAGTAAAGCACGTACAATTATGTACAGAACAAAATGCTTGATAATGATGATAAATGACTATGTTACTGGCTTACGCATTTGCCTTTTATTGCTATTTCAGAGTGTACTCTTTCAACTTAAAAAATGTTTGCCGTGAAACATAATGCCATGTTATGCCAATGGGAGCCTCGTGTCTCATGTTTACTGTGGCAAATGCTCTGGATGTTCTGGTAAGTCAGATGCGAACTGGAAATTAGATAGACCCTAGAAAAATTCATGGTACATCAGTGATATTTTTATGGTCCAAAGTTTTGAGGGATGCCAGGGCATCCCTTTAATGCAAAGGACATGTAATAATACCTTCTATAACAAGGAAAGAGGCACAGTGCTTTAGCCCTCCTTGGGTTTGGAAGATATTCTATCAGTTGTGTTAATGATCTTATGCTCTTTGCTCCTTGTAGGCAAATTTCAGAGACATGTTCAACTTGGTCTCTCAACGGATCCCCAGCAGGTCTTAGCCCCAGTTGTCCACAGTGGTGACCTACTCATTATTGGCTTTTCTCCTTACCCTGTTCTCTGTACATGCCCAGCAATGCTCCCCAAGATTACCTCTTAAATAAAATCCACCCAAATCGTTGCTCAGGATCTGTTATTGAGAGCTAAACCAAGACAGTCCATAAGGGTAGAAACAGGGAAAGTTGTTACAGAATTATTGCAATAATCCAAGAGATAATCATGGTGGGTGGTAATTGGATGTGACCAGGGTGGTTGAATTCTAGGTGTATTTTTAAGTTAGATGTGTGAGTTGGGTGTAGGACACAAGGTAAGGAAAGACTTCAGAATGTCTCCAAAGGCTTTGCTTAGATTCACAAGAGTGATGGAGTTTTTCGGCAAGTGAGATGGAAATGACTTCAGGAAAAGCAGATTTTCTGAGGAAAATACAGCATTTGATTTTGGTCATCTTAACTTTCAGATACCTAGTAAATATTTAAGAAATTATCCGTTGACTCTGCCTTAAGTAGGCAGTTGGACACAGAGTTCAGAAGGAAGTTCCATAGGGGAGATACAATGGGAGTTGTTGATATGTAGATGATATTTCAAGCAATGAGATCACCAAGAGAATGAATATAGAGTGAGAGGGAACCAAGGCCTGAGGACTGGATCCCTCCAATGTTAAAAGGCTAGAGAGAAGAGAAGAAACAGGCAAAGGAGAAAAGAAACTATCTCTGGCATAGCAAGAAACTCCAGGAAATGGGATGCCAGGGAGGCCCAAAGGGCAAAAAATAGTATATCAAGAAGGAGGGAGCAATCTGCTGATAAGTCAGGTCACATAAAGACTGAGCATTTATTAGTGGATTTTGCAATGGAAAATCAGTTCAAGCCCAATGACAAATTTTGAGTATCCAAAATACTTCATGAATCCAGAGTTTCAATGAATATCTGAGCATTCCTGGGACTAAAGACAATCCAGGCTTTCTCCAGAAGATAAGGAGGGTACGCATGAAAAGAAAGGATTCTTAAAATGAACTTTGGCTACCTTGAAATTTTGCCTTGGGTCAGCCATATCATTGACTATTAAGCATTGGGAATAATATAAATGCTAGGTGAACAAACTCCCCTTGGTGCCCTGGGGGAAAAATACAATAACACCAGAATCTCTGGACAGTTAAGCCAGCTTAATTTACTGACTGCTTTTGTGATAGATTTCACTATAAAATAAAGTGGATAGTAGATTCTATTGAACAATAGTACCTATATTTTCAACTGCAAAGTGGTTGGCTTATTATAATCAATGGGAGGCCCCTACCAGCCATGAAAATAATGGATGATGCAGCCACCTTATAATAATGCTGGAATTCATCTGGCAGTAAGCCTTAATTGTTCAATAAGAACCCAAGTGAGATAATGCCATAAAGCTTTATATACACAAACCAAGTGACTCCCAGAAAGTAGGGGGCAAAATAAGCCCATCTAATCATTTTATCTATTCTCTATGTAGCAAAAAAAGTTATTCTGTGCCTAGTTTTAACTTTGGTACAAATAATGATTTTTTTTCCTCCTATGATATCATTTGAATTTGGTCCAGGAATTACCTTTAGCTTACTTCATCAGTGCTCAATGTCATCTTCTCTCCTGATGGAAAATGCTACCTACTTGGTGTTTACATTTCTTCATCCACCATCTTTCTCTTGGCAATAGGCATACTTGGGATAAAAATAGTATCTACCTAAGGGTTATTAAGAGGATAGTATGATTTAATCTAGCTAAGTCACTTAGAACAGTGCTTGGGAAAGAATTTGTGCTGTTTGTCTGAGTGTTACCTTTTATTTTTACCATTATGTAGTAAAGGTCCCACCTTTGCATGGCTTCCATATAGATGGGTTTCTGTTCCTTGTGACCATGAGCACTGTAAGATATTGATCTTATCAAATAATTGTGAGAATGAGTACCTCTAGTTTTAAATGTATGGAGATGTAGGAAATGGTGATCCTGAGATGTTCAGAAACCCTAAGGTTTCTGGAGATAACGGTAAGCATGAGTCACTCATGTTCCAAAGGCCTGATTAGTCTTAAGATCTCTGAGTCTAAGATACTCAATTGACATACCCTAAATGAGTATTTACAGTAATTGCACACTTCCAGGAAAACTCAGTCACATATTCCTCTGCCTCGCCGCCCACCTTAGATTCAGCAGGTCTTATCTTTGGCCCACATAGTTCACTGTTTATTGTTCAAGCCTGAATTTTCTTTGTAGGGAGGCTTTGTTGGTAACAGAACACTGAGATCCTTGCAGAGACTGGGAGCTTTGGTGATGGGGTCCAGCCATTCTTCTTGGAGCTAACCCCTTCCTGGGATGCAGTGAGGAGGCGGAATGTAGGGTTGTTACTTCCACATCCCCTCATTACCAACCCTTGGGGGAGTCCTTCAGTGTTTGTCATGTCCAGTTCCTGATCTTAAAGTTTCAGAGCCCATCCCTTTCTTCAGACTATCTTTTAGGAAACAAAATTTTCTTAATCTGCAATGCATGCCCCAGGTCTCAACCCAAAAGCCTTGCTGTGACTGAGAAGAGCATTAAGAGAGAGAAAAATAGTTTTTGTGTCTCTGATCCTTCTACAGCTGTGCAAACAAAACACAAACTAGTTATCTCAAAGGATTATTCTGGCACGTAGTATATAAATAGGCCACACCATCTCCTGCCTTTGACCTTCACACACGCTGTTTCCTTGGTTTGGAATGTGCTGCTTTCCCTTCCTCCTACACACTCTTCCCATCTAGTTTAAAGATCACTTAGCAAATTTATACTATTTCTTTTTTTAAAGTATATTTTTATTGATTTCAGAGAGGAAGGGAGAGAGAGAGAGAAACATCAATGATGAGAGAGAATCATTGATCGACTGCCTCTTGCATGCCCCCTACTGGGGATCAAGCCCGCAACCTAGGCCTGTGCCCTTGATGGGAATCGAACCTGGGACCCTTCAGTCTGCAGGCTGATGCTCTATCCACTGTGCAAAACTGACTATGGCTATACTATTCCTTTATTCATTATTTCAAACAATCAACACAGACTAAAAATTTCCAGAACATAACTATACTTTCATACCTGTTATTCACTAGCATAGCTTAAGGTGAGGATTGGGTGGCCTCAGAGGACCTGTGAATAGGCCAGCTTTCCCTTTAAAGACTCCTACTTCCTTCCACTCTGACCTTTTCCTTCCCAAAGTCTTCTCACAGAAAAGGATCTGTAATCACTCATTTGCATATCAGTGGAAATGTAAATTCAGGTGTTAAGTCTCCGGGAGCATTTGCAGGATAAGCCTAGGTCCTCTCTGGAATAAAAGGCTTTGTGCCCAAGTAAAGTGACATGAAGCTACAGGGAGGATTTTACTTATTTCAGTGCATAACTAAGTGACTCTGGGCCTGCCCTGACCTCTCCCTGTCAGTAAAATCACACAATGTACTTCCGTGTTCCTAAGGGATACTTTGAAAACCAAGTGAGATGCTCTATTAGAAAGTGTCCATAAATATAAATTATTACACAAATGTTGGTGCTATTCTTGGTAAGTTTTACAAACTTCACATTCATTGGCATTCAAGGCAAATCCGGAGATTCCTTATTCATAACTCCCAGATCTCTCAAAGTTGCTGTATTCTGTTCTGCATTCAGTTGAGGTTGGAATTCCATGTAGATTTTTGGGACAGGTTCTAAATATTTTTACAAAGCAAGAAGCATTTTTCTGTAAGAATAGAATGATATATATGTCTTGCAATGATTTTTTAAAATCTTTTTGAATTTTTCTCTCTTGCCTCAGTGGAAATCTTCCGAGTCTTTCTTACTTTTGCCCCAGAAGAGCATTTTATTTCTCTATATGACTTGGTTGCCAGAGAGGACCAGGACGGATAGCTGTGTGAGTAAGGAATTTCAGGGACACCTACGAAGAAGGGTTTTAAGTAACAGTGGCAAGATTTATTAGAGTGAAAAGAGATAGTACAACCTCAGAGAGGCAGAGCAGAGAGCAGGCAGGCTATAGCAGTGTCTACACACTCTTCACATCTAGTTTAAAGATCATTTGGTGAATTTATACTATTCCTACTTAAAAATATTTTTTATTGATTTTAGAGAAGAAGGGAGAGGAAGAGAGAGATAGAAACATCAATGATGACAGAGAAACATGGATCAGCTGCCTCCTGTGTGCCCCCTACTGGGGATCGAGCCCAAAACCTGGGCATGTGCTCTGACCAGGAATTGGGTCACAGAGAAGGGCCTTTGTTCAGCTTCTATATATCTCCTTGGGTTTGGGGAAAGAGTAGGCTTTTTTTTCAAACTACCCAATCTCTTTCCTGGCTTTTCCTAAGATTGTGCTGGTGCCATCCCACTATCCAATCCCTTTCCTGGATGTTCTGGGGTTTCATGCCCTTATCCTACGTGATCTTTTCCACAGATTTTCCCAGGCTAGTCCTCACCCCCTTGATGGTCACCGTTTTGCTTGTGCTGCACCTGCCTCCTAGTTCTGCCATGTCATTTGCCTTATGCTGTGCTTGTGCTTATCCCCCTGCATCATCTTGGCTTCTACTGCGCATGCACTCAGCGAAAGGGATTTCCCTTCCCATTTTCTCCCTCCCTGGTTAACACAGGGGGATGGTTTGGGTGATCCCTGAGTGACTGAAAAGTCTCTTTCCTGCTTATTCAATGCCTGGAGTGACTGTAAACTGCCCTTTCTTAGTTAATCCAGCTTAATCACATGTCTGGCTCCCTTTTCTTTCATTAATATCTAACTGCCTACTGTAACAACTTGAAATATTAAGTCTGAGCCAAGAGCTAAACTTTGATATTTATTTAAAAAAAACTAATTTCATCACTTTTTAAATGTTTTTATTGATTTCAGAGAGAAGAAGGGAGAGGGAGAGATAGAAACATCAATGATGAGAGAGAATCACTAATCAGCTGTCTCATGCACAGCCTGCAACCTGGGCATGTGCCCTGACTGGGAATCGAACCTTGGCTTCCTTGTTCATAGGTCGACACTCAACCACTGAGCCACGTTAGCTGGGCCATGATCTTGTTTTAAATGTTTGCTTATTGTCTACTTCTACCTGCTGAATCATAATCTCCATGAGAGCAGGGAACCATGTCACTCTTTATTTATCTGAACGCCTGCATCAGGCACTTGTTCACTAAATGGGTGCCTGGCACAATGGTGGACAAAAATATTTGTTGAATGCGTGAGTGAATGAATAAATGAATAAAAATAAATTGTAAAATATGATCAACACTCTTAGAGTCTAAATGTGCTGACTCTAAATGTGTGATATACTGACTTTCTGACACCCATGATGTAGGCAGTTGAATTTGAAGATGGATGGAAGGAGAGGTTTATTTGTTTCTTTGTTTGTTGATTGCATTTGATTGACTACATCAGTGTGAGAAAGGCTCAGTGGCTCATTTGGTTTTGGCTGAAAGGGCATTGCATCTGACCTAGCCACAAAAGCAGTATATATCACTTTAACAGAAGAGAAACTAACAGGTTTTTTAATATTTTGTTTTCACAGGATAATTCATTGACTGCTTTCTAAAACTATATTTTGGTTGCTGTAAAAAAACAGATGCACAAAGACCACTAACAGGGACACTTAAACTGCTTGGAAATCTTTAAACAAACTTAAATATGGGTAGACAATGATCATTTTTAATCATGCAAATTCATAACACTTCATCAAAGGAAAAATTATAGTCCCTTAGTGATATGCAGAAAATATGAAATACATGCTAATGTTTGGATTGCACATGTTGGATATGACAGAAAAAAAGTAGTTATTTTAAAAGATAAGGCTCTGTGTAAGTAACTTGTAATGAATAAAATATTTTTTTCTCAACTAGAAGGTAATGCAAGATCTAATTAATTTTTATTAAAAGTGAAGAAATGAGCTGGGCCAGTGTGGCTCCGTGATTGAGCATCAACCTATGAACCAGGAGGTCATGTTTCAATTCCTGGTCAGAATATATGCTGGGTTTCAGGCTCGATCCCCTGTAGGAGGTGTGTAGGAGGCAGCCGACCAATGATTCTCTCTCATCATTGGTGTTTCTTTCTCTCTCTCTCTCTCTCTCTCTCTCTCTCTCTCTCTCTCTTCCTTCTCTGAAACCAATAAAAATATTTAAAAATCATTTAAAAATAAAACATAAAACAAGATTATGGAGCTGGGTAATGAGAGAGACTGATTGGCATAGGAAGGGAGGGTGACTCATTTCTCTTGGATGTCTAGGAAGTCCTCGCCAAAGACATGAAATTTATTATAGATCCAAAAATAAGAAGGAGCCAAGTATACAACGAACTAAGGGAAGAATGTTCCTGGCCCAGGAAACAGAAATGCAAAGGAAGGCCCTAAAGCAGGGACAGGCTTGGCCTTGTCAGTATTTTCTGCAAGAAGCCAGAGTGGCTGCAGTTTAGTGAGCAGAGAGGAGTGTGATGGGACATGAAGTTAGAGACTGAAGTAGGGGCCACATCATGAAGCTCATGAAGACCAAAGTCAGGGGTTTGAGTTTTATTCCGAGTGGAAGAAAAAGCCACAGGAGAGCTTTAAGCAGTGGACTAGCAGAGTCTGTTTACATTTAGAACACTACTCCAGCTGCTGTGTGGAGAATGAATTGTGGAATTGCAAGAGCAGAATTAGGAAAACTAACAGCTAAGCTATTTATAGTGGACTACGTAAAAGATGGTGTGGATCAGGGTAAGAGCAGAGGAGATGGAGATAAAGTAATGGCTTTGTGATACATTTGAAGGTAAATCCAAGCGTTAACAAAATACTAGGTTAGATATTGAGGAGATTGAGTGAAAGGGAAATCAAGGGTATCTCTTAAATTTGGGAACTGAGGCACTGTGTTAATAGCTGTGCCATTTTCTCATATAGGAAAGCAAAGGAAGGTTAAGTTTCTAATGGAAAATCGAGAGTTCTAGGAAGAGTATGAAACCCAGGTAGGAAAAAGTAGCATACCAGGATAATATATCTACCAAGCTGGAGGAAAAGTTATATCAATCAGTATTAGCTGCACAGCAATTAGGGAGGAGAGAAACATGATTCTTCTAAGGTTATCTTTCTTATGCACAGAAAACCAACAAATAGGCACAAGTGGTTCAATGGGCAGTAGCTGGGGGAAGGCAGTGGTTGTGTGTAGGTGCAGAACATATGGATTCACAGCACTTTTTATGAACATTATAAAACATTGATATATTTAATTTCATCATATAAGTTAGGAAATACTTTACTACCAGGAATATGCATAAATTATAGGACTAAAAAAGTTCCTAGTATATAGTAGGAAATATTCAAGAAATATTTGCCAAATTAATGCAAATATGTATAAAATGCAAAATAATTATGAATAACTGTGCTCATGAAAAAAGCAAGTGACTAAAGCATCATAACTAAACTATGTATAGATATGTTTATTGACGCTTGCTTGTTAGACAAATGGTAGCAAAAACAAAGATGAATGCATACCAGCTGGGTTCCCGCAGGCATATAGTTTGAGAACCACTAGGATAGTAAACCCCATTCTTAATAGGAGCCACAATTAGATCCATTTATCAGCTTCTGCACAAATTATTTAATTCGGACTCTCAAATACAAACACCTACAGCAATGAGGAAGGAAATAAGTGGAAAGGGGATTGAGAATTGTTGGAAGTGGTGAGCAAGGAATAAGCTAGAGAGGACACTTGCTTGGGTCCAAGGGCAGCCATTTCTGAGCTTTAGTAGATCGTTACTATCATGCTGCAGTGGGAGTTCCATATTGCCAGATTTTTCAGTTTTTTAATACCTTTAAACATTGGCAGTTCCATTTTTTTAGAAAATGTTGTGTAAGCCAAACAAACTATAGCAGGCCAAATTTGGTTCTTGGACTCTTAAACTTGACCTTGAATTTAATGACATCATTTTTGCAATGGTTCTTAACATTTTAGGCCACACCCCTTTTAAGAATCTGATGAAATTATGGATACTTTCCCCAGAAAAATCTCCATAAAATGATGTTTTGCATAAATTTTCAGGATGTGTGTGGGTCCCCTGTAGACTATAAAAGGTTCTATAGACCCTGTTTAAGAATTGTTCCTTACACAAATGCAAAAGATAAAATATTATAGTGATATCTCTTTCTTCCTTAACCACCAGAAAGCTCAGACCCAGATCTGTGCCTCAAATATAATAACTGTGTAAATTCTTCTCATGTTTGCTTTTCTGTTTGAGTTTTCTCCTTGACTCTGACCTTCTAAATTTTCTTCTATTTTTTTTTTTAATTTTGGATTCTTTATATTTTAATTTTAGTTTCTATTTTATTGCCAGAATTTTTTTGCAATCTATCTAACATTCTTTGAGAAATAATTTAATACCAACAGCAAATTATAATCTGAGTAATACTAATTTGCACATGGACTTCTGTATCAAGTAAAAAAGTAAGTCACACAGTGCTCAGACCTTTCTTTTTTCTTTCTTTTTTAAAAAAAATATATTTTTATTGATTTCAGAGAGGGAAAGAGAGATAGAAACATCAATGATGAGAGCGAATCATTGATTGGCTGCCTCCTGCACACCCTCTACTGGGGATCAAGCCTGCAACCTGGGCATGTGCACTTAACCAGAATTGAACCAGGGACCCTTCAGTCTGCAGCCCGATGCTCTATCCTCTGAGTCAAATCAACTAGGGCAGACCTTTATTTCCTCCTCTCAATTTCTCCTTGTTGGTTATTCCCCTCTCTCTGTCCTGCCAACTGTGTTTATGTCACCCAGCTTGCTCAGAGTTCTCACGGCTGTCCCTAACCAATACCTGTTGCCCACGGTAGAAATCTATGTCCTCAACCTGCCTTGGGTTAGCTCTCAGGCCTCTGTTGATGTCTTTTTCTTTCAGCAGAACTTCAAAAGCACTTCCTAACTGTATATCTCAACTTGACAATCATATATGACTTTATAATGTTATTAAATATTTCACATGACTGTCCTATATAGATTTGCATAAAGTTTGGTGTTTTATCCTTATTTTATAAGTCCTGCACCATTTATCAAGGTGGTGAGCATAGACAGAGCCTTAGTAGGAACGGATGAAGTTTCGGTTGTACTGCTGCTGAATTCAAAGGCCCCATTTTTCCACTTTTTCAAATAGGACAAATCACTCAAGAAACATGTCATTTTAAAAATAAGCTTTCACTTGGTGATGAAATGAAACCTGGATCCACAGGGAAATGTGAGGATTTGGGCAGATGAAGGATATTCCTGTCTGGAAGCTGTAAGAACGAACGCTGTAATTGATTTGCCTGGATTCTAGGGATGATTAAGTGGCCAAAGATCACTGAGAAATAGGAGATTAACTAGAGAACATGTTCTTTGCTATAAAGTAGTAAGCTGGGAGTTTATGGTTTTCTATAATATCTCAATCCATTTTGCATTTTTATTAAACCTGTGTTATTAGAGTACAAGTTACCAGACTTTAGATATAGCCTGTTATTCATTGCAAAACACAGCCTTCAAGTAAATGCTAATATGGCTTCTAAAGGTTAATGTTGCCAGTGTCAGACTTTCCTAGGCAACAGTTTAAAAGGCTTGACATTTGCTGAGTAGCCCTTGAGAAAGATCCTCTTATTAAACTGTTCTTCCTCTAGGAACATAGCATTTGTAGGGGCTAGATTCATTCAACAAACACTGATTGAGTGCCCTCTAGATACTAGGCATGCTGATATGGGAGAAAAGGAGTCTCTGCCGATGAGAGAGTAGAGATACAGAGGTTAAATAAGATCAAACACCTACCCGTATTGAGTGGGGAACACAGCACCGCTAGGACAGGCACCCTGAGTATACAAAGGAACAGCACCATGCCCACTAGTGACCCCCGGTGGGGGGAAAGGGTATAAAACCTTCCTGGAGGAAATGACAGAGAAGCTGAGTTTTCAGAGGTGGGTCAGATTGAGAAGTTTACATTTCTGACATTTATCACCACCATCTATTAACTGTCCATTATTTCTTACGTACTAACATAATATTGTGTAAACTGTCATCGAAGGACCAATATCTTCCTAACTGAAAATTTTCATATTCAAACTTCAAGAGCTCTTACCAGAATGGGTATGTTGTAGGTATTCTGAAAAATATGCTTAACTCGGTTGGTGAAGTCATTGGAAAGAGTTTAATTGCATCATTTCTTTAGAAAAAATGGAGGATTAATTCCATGATTTTATGAGCCTCTGGAATAATAAGGGTCACTAAATAACTATAATCGAGGAGGTATGATAAATTCAAGGGAAAATATCCAAATGCATAATTTTTTTCATTATCAGTTACTGCTGTATACAGACTAAAAGGGTTGTTAAGAGCTTGGGGTGAAGGGGAAAGGGGTTGAACTTGAGAAAACTATCCATGAGTTGTTAGTAAATCGTTATTAATTTTCTTGCATGAAGAAAGGTACTTTACAAAAAAGGAAGGAAAAAAATACTTTGGGTCTAGAAACGAATGCAAAAGCAAGTAAAAGTGAGAGAGCCACCAAAGACCAAGCTGCAATTTGTCTGACTAAAGCAGACAAGTTAAGTGGAAGCAAAGCAGAGGAGGAGATGCGACAGAAGCTTAAATGAATGAGTATTTTGACTGCTCCAGTGAATGGAAGCCTAGTTAAAAACCCCAGCATCCAGACTTATCATTCAGGATTCTTCTACCATAATTTGGAGTCTGTGATTTATATTGTCCTGAATTTGAAAGCATCAGAGAGGTAGAGTAAAATAACAGATGGTATTTGCAGTTTCCATAGAAATTGTTTGAAAGGCAACAGTCTCAGTGGTCCAGCATCTTCATAATTCTTTTGTGTGCATCTCTCACAGTAATATATAATTTTTAAACCTCCTTGGGAAATTTTAAATCTTTAGGTAATTTTTATGTGCTACTAAATTCTAGGGATGTATTATATTTTGATATGCATACATTAAAATTGCTGTGTAATTCAGTTTATTGAGCAATTTAATTCAATTTAATTCAAAGCAAGACTAACAATAATTGAGAATCATCTTAAGACAACATTATTGCTTATGTTATTTCCATAACCTATCCATATACAATGACATTTCTTTGTCTCTCTATATATAGTTGAAAAGTGAGAGGAATAGAGTTTGTGAGACATAGGGTACTTCATCCCTGCCATGAACCTAAAAAAAAAAAAAAATCTTACAGCCATTGATTGTCCTAGGGAATTTGTTTAGCCCCTTCTAATAATTGCTAGAGCATGTTTGTAGCTGAATAAGGGGAAAATGAAATCAACAAGCTCCTTCTCAGAAGTCGTCCCCATTGTTCAAAGCAATGAGAAGGTCCACAGAATTATAAATAAGGAAATGACTAAAAACAAATATTGGTTTCAAAAGGCCATGATGGACCAAATGACTAAAAGAGAAAAGCACTAAAGATGGCAGAAAGGAAGCACATCTGCTCACTCACTAATAGTTGATCTAATGCAACCAAATGCAAAGCAATTTGGGTAATAAAGATGCTTCTCCCAAAAGCAAATATACTTTCATAAAGCCAAACAAATGAATTTTATGATACATTATAATGATTTTTTTCTACACCGATAGTAAATATAGAATGTGAAGATTTAAAATTATAAATTGGCTTTTTTTAGATTGCCCATTCTTTTTTTAAAAAAATATATCTTTATTGATTTCAGAGAGGAAGGGTAAGAGAGAGAAAGAGAGAGAGAGAGAGAGAGAGAGAGAGAGAGATCAATGATGAGAGAGAATCATTGATTGGCCGCCTCCTGCATGCCCCCTAGTGGAGATTGAGTCCGAAACCCAGGCATGTGCCCTGACTGGGATTCGAACCAGGGACCTCTTGGTTCATAGATCCACACTCAACCACTGAGCCACTCTAGCCGAGCATATTGCCCATTCTTAATTATTTTCTGAAAAGCATTGGATAGACTGAAGTTTAATTTACCATTTTTTATCAACTTAAGTTATTATAGCAACATGATTTGAAAATTCAAATTAATCCAGGGAAACTTTCAAATGAATCAAAACATTCCTTTAATAGAAAATTGCCAGAAATACTAATTAGTAGAGATAGCTTCATTTCATAGCAAGTCTCATACCAATGCTATGTTTTTCTGACTATGAATATGCATTGTATCATAAGATTATCTTGCATTTCAAATTTTCATAATTTATAGTTATCATTCCTACATATACAAACAATAAAGATAAGTCAAATTGACTAAATAATTTTTTACCAATTTGAACTATATGGAGAAAAGCAATTAAAATTGAGAATATTTTCTTTGTTTGTTGACAGCTCACCAGCCATACTTACACAATGAAAAAGCAATTGTTATTTTTCTGCTTTACTTTTTGTAGTTAAATTTTGAAATGAACAACTAACTTGCTAAAGACTAGGCATATAGTCCCAAAATATATTATTATGACAGAACAATAGCAAGACAAGATTTCTGAGGGTAAAATAAGAGCATTCTTTTTTTATATTTCCTTTTCATAAAACTTTAGTCACTTCTAGGATGTTTAGAAAGACAAGCCATTCTTGATTATTCAAAGATCAGAGAGGTCTTTCTTCTGAGTTTTCTTTTTTTTTTTAATTTCTTTTCTTTTTTTTTTTATTCTTTTTTAAAAAAAAATATTATAATAAATATTACAAAGGGTATTACATATGTGTCCTTCCCCCACCCCCCGCCCTTGACAATCCCTGCCCTCCCTTACCCCCCAGTGTCTTATGTCCATTAGTTATGCTTATATGTATGCATACAAGTCCTTCGGTTGATCTCTTACTCCCCTCCCTTCTGCCCCCCAACCCTCTCTGGCCTTCCCACTGCAGTTTGACAATCAGTTTGAGGCAGCTCTGCCTCTGTATCTATTATTGTTCAAAAGTTTGTAATGGTCTTTATTATCCATGAATGAGTGAGATCATGTGGTATTTTTCCTTCATTGACTGGCTTATTTCACTTAGCATAATGCTCTCCAGCTCCATCCATGCTGTTGCAAATGGTAAGAGTTCCTTCTTTTTTACAGCAGCATAGTATTCCATCGTGTAGATGTACCACAGTTTTCTAATCCATTCATCTACTGATGGGCACTTAGGCTGTTTCCAGATCTTAGCTATGGTGAATTGTGCTGCTATGAACATAGGGGTGCACATATCCTTTCTGATTGGTGTTTCTGGTTTCTTGGGATATATTCCTAGAAGTGGGATCACAGGGTCAAATGGGAGTTCCATTTCCAGCTTTTTGAGGAAACTCCATACTGTCTTCCATAGTGGCTGCACCAGTCTGCATTCCCACCAGCAGTGCACAAGTGTTCCTTTTTCTCCACATCCTCTCCAGCACTTGTCGTTTGTTGATTTGTTGATGATAGCCATTCTGACAGGTGTGAGATGGTACCTCATTGTTGTTTTGATTTGCATCTCTCGGATGATTAGTGACTTTGAGCATGTTTTCATATGTCTCTTGGCTTTCTGAATGTCCTCTTTTGAAAGGTTCCTATTTAGATCCTTTGCCCATTTTTTGATTGGATTGTTTATCTTCTTTTTGTTAAGTTGTATGAGTTCCCTATAAATTTTGGAGATTAGGCCCTTATCAGATATGACTTTGGCAAATATGTTTTCCCACGCAGTGGGTTTTCTTGTTGTTTTGTTGATGGTTTCTTTTGCTGTGCAAAAGCTTTTTATTTTGATGTAGTCCCATTTGTTCATTTTCTCTTTAGTTTCAAGTGCCCTAGGAGTTGTATCAGTGAAGAAATTGCTTTGGCATATGTCTGAGATTTTGTTGCCCTTGGATTGTTCTAGAATTTTTATGGTTTCCTGTCGTACATTTAAGTCCTTTATCCATTTTGAGTTTATTCTTGTGTATGGTGTAAGTTGGTGGTCTAGTTTCATTTTCTTGCATATATCTGTCCAATTTTCCCAACACCATTTATTGAAGAGACTATCTTGGCTCCATTGTATGTTCTTGCCTCCTTTGTCAAATATTAATTGAGCATATTGGTTCGGGCTAATTTCTGTACTCTCTATTCTATTCCACTGATCTATATGTCTGTTCTTGTGCCAGTACCAGGCAGTTTTGAGAACAGTGGCTTTGTAATACAGCTTGATATCTGGCATTGAGATCCCACCTACTTTGTTCTTTCTCAGGATCGCCGCAGCTATTCGGGGTCTTTTTTTATTCCAGATGAATTTTTGGAGAGTTCGTTCTATATCTTTGAAGTAGGCCATTGGTATTTTAATGGGAAGTGCGTTGAATTTATAGATTGCTTTGGGTAGTATGGACATTTTGATGATGTTGATTCTACCAATCCAAGAACATGGTATGTTCTTCCATCTGTTTATGTCTTCCTCTATCTCTTTTTTCAACGTCCTGTAGTTTTCTGAGTAGAGGTCTTTTACCTCTTTAGTTAAGTTTATTCCTAGGTATCTTAATTTTTTTGGTGCGATGGTAAATGGGATTGTTTTTCTAATCTCTCTTTCTGAAAGTTCACTATTGGTGTATAGAAATGCCTCAGATTTCTTGGGGTTAATTTTGTATCCTGCTACATTTCCAAATTCATGTATTAAGTCTGGTAGTTTTTTGATGGAGTCTCTAGGGTTTTGTATGTATAATATCATGTCATCTGCAAATAAGGACAGTTTTACTTCCTCTTTTCCAAGTTGGATGCCTTTTATTTCTTCTTCTTGTCTAATTGCAATGGCTAATACTTCCAGTACTATGTGGAATGGGAGTGGTGAGAGTGGGCATTTCTGTCTTGTTCCTGTTCTTAGGGGAAATGGTGTTAGTTTTTGTCCATTGAGTATGATGTTGGCTGTGGGTTTGTCATATATGGCTTTTATTATGTTGAGGTATGATCCTTCTACTCCCACCTTGCTGAGAGTTTTTATCAAAAATGAGTGTTGGATTTTGTCAAATGCTTTTTCTGCATCAATTGATATGACCATGTGGTTTTTTTCTTTCAATTTGTTTATGTGATGTATCACGTTTATTGATTTGCGGATATTGTACCATCCTTGCATCCTGGAATAAATCCTACTTGGTCATGGTGTATGATCTTTCTGATGTACTGCTGGATCCGATTTGCTAAGATTTTGTTGAGGATTTTGGCATCTATGTTCATGAGGGATATTGGCCTGTAATTCTCTTTCATTGTGTTGTCTTTACCTGGTTTTGGTATTAGGGTGATGCTGGCTTCATAGAATGAGCTTGGAAGTGTTCCTTCCTCTTGAATTTTTTGTAGTAATCTGAGGAGGATAGGTTTTAGTTCTTCCTTGAAAGTTTGGTAAAACTCCCCTGAGAAGCCATCTGGTCCTGGGCTTTTGTTTGCTGGGAGCTTTTTGATGACTGCTTCAATTTCTTCCATAATTATTGGCCTATTGAGATTTTTAGATTCTTCCTGATTGAGTTTTGGAATGTTGTATTTTTCTAGGAATTTGTCCATTTCCTCCAGGTTGTCTAGTTTGTTGGAGTAGAGTTGTCCGTAGTATTGTTTAACAATCATTTGTATTTCTGTGGGGTCTGTTGTTATTTCACCTCTTCTGAGTTTTCATAATCAAATTATAGATTTATAGAAGATTGTATAGGAAAGCAAAATGCAAAACATTTACAAATACATAGTACTAAACTCGCCATTCATAAAATTAGTCTCCACTCAAGTATTGCAGAATTCTCTATGCCTAACACTAGCCTCTATACTCCCCATTCTTAAAGTATCTGGACAATAATGATATAAAGTACAATGCAAATCAAATTTCAAGTGAAAATGCAAATATTGCACACGATGCAAACTTTCTTAAAGTTACCATATGTGATCATGGAGAACTGCTAGGATGACAGGCAAATGAGAATTAAACCATTCAACCACTGGAGAAAAGAAAAGCAACAGGCATATGACAAGATTCAAGCTTCAAGAGAGAATTATTTGAATATCAAAGAATTAAGAGAGGCCCTCAGGAAGATGTGGATCAGGGATATCAAGTCTTACTGTCAAAAGCATTTATTTCCCATGTTATACTGCCAACCAATATATTTTTGGCTCATTTTGAAACTGAAGGTCCTTATGACTTTGATTAAATTTAGCTTTGAATCCTAGCTCTAGAAATGATCTGTCTCTCCCTCTCTCTCACTCTCTACACCTTTTTCCCTGGAAAATTGGCAATCCCCGAAGCAGCAGAAGGCAATAGTCTGGATCTGACTAATGGTCAAATGGTCTGGACATCTGGTGTCAGGGCCAGCCTGACAGGGTTGAGCCGGGCTGAGGCAGGGAGGTGGGAATTGAGAAAAGAAAGAAAGACAGGAAAGCGGGATCGGGAGGACCCCAGTTCTCTTGATGAACTGAAGCAACTTTATTAGCCACACAATACTATTTATACATAACGCACTGAATAGGAGGTCTGTCAAGAGGAATGTATTCTTTGTTCCTCTTAATCTCTAAGCGAAGGACACAGCAGAAGGACAAGTTCTCAGTACAGTATATCTCAGTAAATAATTACAGACTTCTTGGTAAGCTATGAAAGGCTCTACAAATGTTGCTCTTATTCTACTGATAAACGCCATCCAAACAAGTCTGGGAAAACTGTGTGGGTAAGGATCCCAGCCTTGCTAGCCCCTACAGGTGCAAGGACCTTGCCAGCTTACATCTGGCCCCCAACAGATCCCCCTTCTTTGTTTTTTAGGCGAAGTTCATGTTTCAGTGTCTAACAGTTCCTTATGTGTACATGTCAGCAGTAATATTTCAGTTCTGGATGGTGGACAAATGGTGGCAATGTAGGTCCGACCTCTCTGGTTTGGTCCTGGGCAATCTGCAGCAACGCACAGCTGC
>NW_005871051.1:15530759-15534731 GCF_000147115.1 Myotis lucifugus | reverse complement strand
CTAGCTGGCGTGGCTCAGTGGATAGAGCGTCAGCCTGTGTACTGAAGGGTCCCAGGTTCGATTCAGGCCAAGGACACATGCCTGGGTTGTGGGCTTGGTCCCCAGTGTGGGGCATGTAGGAGGCAGCCAATCAATGATTCTCTCTCATCATTGATGTTTCTAACTCTCTCTCCTCCCTTCCTCTCTGAAACCAATAAAAATATATATATAAAAAAGAAATTACACATGTAAAGGAAGTGCCAAGTGCGGTAGTTGTCATAGAATAAGTGATAATAGGTGTCTTATAGAAATATAAAAAAGCATAGTCTGTTTGCTGAATGGTTTGGGAGAAAGAAACAAAATAGGTGATTTATATGAATAATCTCTAGGTTGTCCTGAAATTTAATAAAGCCAGTTTCATTTTTTTATCCCCTAGCAAATACTTTTCCAGTTTCTAACTGAGCAGACAATAAGAGCCGCATCAAGTAGCTAGGTCTGGACTTTTAGTACAACTCCTCCTTGACTGGAGAATGATGTTGAACCCCAGTGACTTAAAAAAAAAATTAATATGTGAACCACTGATAGATTAGTAACTAAATCACAACTGTTTCTTTGAATGTGTATTTTAACATAGGGCTCTGCAAACTTTTTCTGTAAAGGTCAAACAGTAAATATGCTAGGCTTTGCTGGCCACAGTCTCAGTATTTTTGTGCTTTTACAGCTCTGAACCTAAAAAGCAACATTTGTAGCTCAAGGGCTGTCGATTAACACTCCCTCCACGTTCTGCGTGGAGTAGGGTTCGGTATCTGAAAGTGGAGCCGCACAACAAATGAAAGAAAAAGACACGAGATAATTTTGCAATATTGGGGGACCAGGCGAGCAAGTCCCGAAGGACTTCCTCCTCTGTGCTTAGGTCTCACCAAGCTTTTATTCATCTGGGATGCACTCATAGCATAGCCCTTAGGCAGGTGACCCCATTAACAGGCAGACTAGCCCATCAGCAAGGATTTACATAATAATAAATGGGAATTAAGGGAACTAAGGTGAAGATGCTTCAGCTATTATTACCTAAATTAACTGGGTGGTGCAGTTCTGACCTTTGCTAGGACTTCAAAGGTTACTAGCTTTTGGGGGTCTCTCTTTAAACTCAGCTAGTGAAGACAATGAATGGACTCCGGCAAAGGGCTGTACACAAACAGCTTTCTGGCTTGATTTGGCACGTAGGCAATGGTTTGCCAAGCTTGGTTTTAACAGGTAAAATGTCTTAAGTTTAAAAATCCCTTTTTGGTGTGAAATTTTATATCACACGGGTTTAGTATTAAGAAATGATTTTGCATTCCTCTCCTGGTGTCTGCAGGTTTGGCATTGCCTGTAGTGAATACAGCATGGCAGGTGCTCCTCACCCATAGTGGGGCAAAACATTCTTTTCACCTCTGCCTTTGCCTAGTAGCTACCTGGCATCATTGCTCGAAAGGAGCAACTCAGGACGGCCTGCTTCTTATTTTTGCTGCCTACCATTCAAAGCGATGTCATGTTATTAGAAACTGTGTGTCAGTAATGTCCTTTTACAGAGTGTCAAAGCTCTACCCAGAGGGCTAGTGATTGCCCCATTACCCTCACATTCAGCGTGCAGCTGGATCTCTTTTGCAGCAAGCATTACTTGCGGGTGGGGACAGATTGGCTACAATAGGGCATCCTTTCTTGACCTTTATCGTAAGTATGGCTGCAAGGTGAACTGATGAAATTGGTCAAGAGGCCAGATGTGACATTTGTGTTAGGTCCAAGCCTCAAACCAGATAGAAGCTATTTAAGGATTTGGAAATAAGAAATAGGAAGAGCCTATCATTTGAGAGGCTGGCAGAAAGCATAGTAATACTGTGTTCCTAAAGGAAGCAGGAAATGATCACAGGTGCTGCAGTGTGAAGCCCGGGTATCAGATGAGACTATTTTGTGAGTTAAAACAATTAGGTACCTTGACATTTTATTGGGGGAGGGGGTGTGTGTGGAGTTGGTGTCCCAGAGAATTATAACTTGGAGTTCTAGCACCTTTTAAATCAACTTTTAGGAAACAAGTCAAAAAGTAATTTTGCAGTTTTCAGAAGAGGCGATTTTATTTTTCTGAATTACCTCTTGTCCTCTAACAGGCGATCAGGTTTTGAGGCAGTATGCTCAGTGGTTAAGAGCATGGATTTTGGACCCTGGCTTCCAATCCTTACTCAGTGATTTTGGGCCAATTAATTCATCTTTGTTTGCTTCTTCTTTTTTTTTTTTTTCATTGTAAAATGAATTAGTAGTAGTTTGTACTGTATAAGGTTGTTGTGAGAATTAAATGAGTTAATATTTATGAGCTACTTCGAACAGTGCCGGTTAGGGTCTAAATGCTACATGAGTGTTTGTAAAAGTGAAGGATAGACTTCCCGACTCCAGCAGTCAGCTCTTGCCTTCCTTTGGGAGTTTCCAGTGTTCAGAGGCATTCACAAAGGCCAATGACCCTTCACTGAGAGGATCACTCCTTTTGGTTTCCCCGTGGCTTGTTATTCATTAGGGCAACAAGCAATCCCTGAGGCACTGTGTTAGTGGGGATATGGTGAGACATTTCCCTTAAGGAGCATATGCTTAATTCTAAGGGATGGAATGTGTACCCATTCAGGGTAAATTATGATAATTATGATGAAGGCCAAGGGGATGCCGAGAAGAGTACTTGGATGGAGCCAGTGGAGGAAAGCTTCATGGGCTTTTGAACTAGGCCTTGGGTAGATTTTTATAAATGGAGCCAGGTGGGGGATCATTAGCAAATAATATACTAAAAATTATTATAGAATAAAGGTAGAGCGAGTCAGGTTGGCAGAGAATTAAGGCAGGGTCAAATCATAGAGTGATTAGTAGCCTAACTATTCATTTGGTTCAGATGGAGGCATACCTGGCTTTATTGTGCTTCACTGCTGGGGTCCAGCCCCAGAGGTCCAGGGGTTCCCAAAGGTGTGGACGGAGTCCGCGAAGAATGTTTTACACGGAGACAGTGTTCAGAACTCTCTAGCTCTCTTTAGTCTCCGTGGATCTTCCTGTGCCTGGCTGAGGCCACAAAGAAAAGATCCCAAGGCAAGCTGAGCCTTTATTTTATAGTGAGAGGTAAACAAGGTAGTGGTTTCCATAGTTACACAGTTCCTGTGAGTTTCACTTGTTTTGGCCACTTCCTGCACTTCCCTCAGCCCATTTGCTTCCCAGATAAGATCTAGAGAACCTCATAAGGTCAAGCCTAATTATAAGTTGGGAATTGTTTGTGACTTTGCCCACAGGTCAGTCCGAGGCTTAACCCTATATCAGCTCCCCACGTTTCACAGATACAGATGTTCATTTTTGTTTTGTTTTGTTTTGTTTTTACAAATTCAAGTCAGGACCCCCTACCAGCAAAAGCTTAGGACTTGATTTATTGCGACACTGGATTTATTGCAGTGGTCTGGAACCAAACCTAAAATATCTTTGAGCTATGCATAGAGTTATTTACTTCCAAGGAGAGCAATTCGTGTAGCTTTCCTGAGACTAGTGTCCTCATCGATAAAATGAGGAAAGTGGAGCAATTGATATTTAAGGTTCCCTCCAGTTTGCAGATTCCATAATTATTAGTGTCCATTGAATGGTATTTAAAAAGTTTTAAAACTTTTCATTGAAGTTTAACATACTTACAGAAAAGGACACATATCATTGGTGTTCAGTATGTATCATATAGCTCTCCATATTGTGGATTTTATTTACTTACTAGAGGCCTGATGCATGAAATTCGTGCACGGGAAGAGGTCCCCTCAGCCCAGCCTGCACCCTCTCCAATCCAGGACCCCTTGGGGGATGTCCGACTGCTTGTTGGATCGGGCCTAAACCGGCAGTCAGACATAACCTCTCGCAATCCGGGACCACTGGCTCCTAACCGCTCACCTGCCTGCCTGCCCGATCGCCCCTAACTGCCCCTGCCTGCAGCTGATGCCCTTAACTGCCCCC
>NW_005871051.1:15489907-15530638 GCF_000147115.1 Myotis lucifugus | reverse complement strand
GCCTTACTGCCCCCACGCAAGCCTGGTCGCTTTTTACTGCCCCCCCCCCCCCTGCCAGCCTGGTCGCTCCCAACTTCCCCCCTCTGCCGGCCTGGTCGCCCCCAACTGCCCCCCCCCCCCCCCCCGCTGGCCTGGTCACCACTCACGACCCCCCGCCAGCCTGGTCGCCTCACGCAGCCTGCTTGTTCAGTCATTTGGTTGTCCCTCACTAACCCCCCTGCTGGCCTGGTTGTAGGCAGCCATCTTGCAAGGGCATGAGGATTAATTTGCATATTACCTCTTTATTATATAGGATGTTGTATTTTAATTCTTTGATTGATGACTGTCTTCAGTTATACTACACATTTCATAAGAACAGGTTCAGATTTGCAGCCACAGTGCTAGACACATAGTTTCTTAGTGTTTGTTAAATGAATGCATAAAGGCTTTGACATTGGAAATACTAGAAGGACCCGGTTAATTCACTTGACTTACCATGAATGCCCCCCTAAGTTCCTGGGGTTAATTACTCATAGTAAACATGACTAAGGGCAGGGCAGGTATAGAAGGTACAGGTCTTTACCCCTGGGATCGCAGCTAGAACCACAACATGAACAGTCCTATTACAGTCCTACACGTACCTGGTGTTATATAGGGCTTGTGACGGCCAGGGAAACTACCAGACACTCTGAGCACCCTTTAATACTGTCCCCCATAGCATAGGGGCTGGTCTTACAAATGAAGTTATTGGTCAGCAGATCTGAAGCTCAGAGGAGAGCTATTAGGCTGGAAGTACAAATCTGCATAGAGATGGTAATTGAAGGCATTCTTTTGGGAGTGAGCACGGAAGAGAGTATAAAGATGATTGCCTAGGCCTGAGTTTTGAAACTTAACATTTGAACATCAGGTAGTAGGAGTGAAGACCAGCAGTTACTTAGATACTGCTTTGCTTTGGAGAAAAGGGAATTGAAGAGAGAATAACCAAAATTATTGGAATTAGGTATATATATATAATCTCTGTGGCTTGTCTGTCCGTCTCATCTCACATGGTAGGTTCTATTATAATTAGTCATTGATAATAGAATTCTATTGTCCATTTTGACTCTGATTTATTTAGTAGTTATTAACACTGAACAATTAGATAAGCTTTCTTATTTTTCCCATGCGATTTGCTTGAATGTGGCATATAAAATAACGACAAAATACAATGCTTCCATGCCATTATCCATATCCCTTACTTGTTAACAGATTTGTTTATTCTTGTAAAGATGAATACAGCAAATTGTTTAATTGGCTTGGAGGTCTGTGCATTTTGGTGTTAAATATGTTGTTCCACATTTAAAAATACCTTGCAGATTTTCTAAAATGTAAGAGTACTGTGGTAGCTATGTTGTCTAATATTAAATAGCAATTGATATATTATGGAAGCTTTGGGAGCCATTCAGTTAATAGGTCTGCCTGATAATACCAACTGAATTCACTATCCTTTTTTTTTTTTCTTTGCAAAGAAAATTTTATATCAATAGGACTTTTTTTTTTTTAATAGCTTGTTCTTACTAGTTAGTTCTTCCCTAAGTTATGACCCTGTGACTGCACTGATCTTTCCAAACCCAGTATAGGTAAAGTAACAGAAGTGCTACTGCAGTGAGAATTTTCAATGCACAGAAATTCTGTTACCCTGCAGATGCCTTTTCTTATTCTTCTAGATTTTTTCTTTCTAATATATGTATGTATATTAAACAGAAAATAAGGGAAGGACCAAATAGAATTGTTACTATGCCTGCATTTTTGTGTAGAGTCTTCCATTTGGTTCTTTCACTAAGGATTTATTGAAATCTTGCTGTTCATATAGCACCACGTTGGTAGGTAATCGTGTGCCGGGGAAGCTCAGAAAAAAAAATGAAAGTCAAGATCTCTTGTCTGTAGGGCTACAATCTATTTTGAAACAAACAAGAAAAACGAACAAACAAAAAACAGAATCAGGCAGATAAAATACAAAATATTTTGTTTTCAACTAGATACCATCTCTCTGGGACGTCGGAACATTTTGTAATCTCTTAAGTCATATATATAGTAACTTGGCTTATAAAACTACCCCTTAGGAAAGAGTGTAACACATTCAACGTTGTGCCTACAAGGAGAAAAACCTGAGATGTCTTAAGTTAAATTACAACAGGTCAGAGAATAGAAGGGAGAGACAAAAAGGGGTTCATCAGTTAACTGCAGTGCGAAACCAACAAAAGACTGCTCACACTCCCTGGTGTATGTTGGAATCATCTAATTAATTTCCAGGTGGCTATATCCAAGATTTTCCAAAAAGAGAATAGCTAGGACTCTGCTGACCTATCCCAGAACTAGCCCTGCTTCACCTTCTCATGTCTATAGCTAAAGTAAATGCTTTCTCTTGCCTACTTGATGTATAAAAAATACTTGTAAAACTCTAGATGGTGGACATACCTGTCTCCATTTCCTCAGACCTGTCTTTCTGTATTTTTTGCTAGCAATGGCCTAATAAACTCTTTCTTTTAAAAGCCTTTTCAGCTGTGGAAGTTAAGATTTTTGTTTACATGTGCTTTACATTTCTGGTGCAGGGCACAGATTTAGCAAAAGTGATAGCATGGAAACTAACACGCAGGAATTCTTGGGCTGCTTTGTGTAGTGACATTTTTATCTTCCTGGGCAGTATTTGGGTAACGCGGAGGGCCTGAATAGTTATGGGGGCGGAGGACGGGTGTTCTAGATGGGGGAGAACAGTCTGAGCAGTTGTGGGCTTGGTGTTGGGCCAGGGTATTTGAGAAATGTTACAGAGACTGACCTCAGGAGAGCACGGAGTTCTTGGTGAGCAGAGATAGAAAAGGTTGTGTTGGGGACCAGCATTTTGCCACCCTTAAGTCTGTCCTTCGGGACATTGATTCAAGACTGGTTATTAAGAAACAAGGGACTCAGGAATTGCCTACTTCCCCTGGGAAGTCCTAGACTCCTATCCCTTTCTCCTTTGTCCAAAATGGCACATAAACCTCAGCTTCTCAGTGTCTTTTTTTCTGGGTCTTATGTCAGTGACACCCCTGCATGTACATCTGTAATAAACTTGGAACATTTTCTCCTGTTAATCTGTCTCATGTTAGTTTGATTGTTCACTAGAAGAGCTTAGAAGAGGGGAGAAAAATTATTTCTTGTGCCAGGGTTAAGGCCACTGCCCAGAGTTTTTGTTCTATATTAAAGTGTAGACCAGTCCAGCATCTGGCTAGCTTAGCTTGTGTTCCCAGCCGCAGTCCTTTGCGTCACGTGGCTGTTTAAGGCCACATGGCCAGCGTGTGCGGGTCAAGCAAGGAGCAAGGGAAGGTAAGGGAGAAGCAGAAGGCAAAGGAGAGGAAACTCTTTGGGGATTTTTAACCTTCCAAGATTTTGCTCTCTTGCAGTGTGGCTTCACCCATCTAGACAGTGATCTTTTTCCCAGGCTGGATTGACACACAAGCACCTCTCCTTTGTCACATTGACTTCATGTGCATGTATGGATCTCCCTCTTTGTGCAATTCCTTCCCCCAGTGATCTGCAGGGAATGGACTGGTGATTTCCTGGGGAGCGTGAAGTTGTAGCTTCCTGGTAAAGCTGCCCAGATGACCATACTTATAGTGTCTGGTCTCCCCTTTGTTCTCTTTCTTTTGTTAATATTATTAAACGAGCTAATTATAACAATAATGTTTAGGTACAGGGTTCACAGTCATCTTAGAAAGGAAATTTAAGGTTAGAAAGAGAAGAATTAAGGCATCGAGTCATATTGCCAGAGAAAGCTAGAATGCTGTGGACTGCATCCTGGGGGTAGGCCTACATTGATAGATAGGAGAAACAGCAGCTTAAGAAATGCTGAAATAGGCAGATAAAAAAAAAATTAAAGCTCAATAGGAGGAAAGGTTTCAGGAAAGAGGGTGATGTAAATGTTATTTCACAGAGAGGTCACGGAGAATGAGGACCAACAATGCTTTGGAGAGCAGTTTCAGCAGTGGGAAGTTAGAGCTAGCAAGGTAAGGAGATGGATTTAGCTGGATAGAGCACTTTAAGAACTTGGCAAGGGGAGAGCTGGTCAAAAAGTAGAGTGGGAGGCACAATCTAAAGAAAGCATGTTTTCTTTTAGGTTGAAGGAGAGATTATCTGTGCATGTTTATATGCGAGGGGAGAAGGTGATGATGATGAGAGTAGAATACTTTAGGAGCCAGAGAAAATGCAGGATCTAGGGACTAATATGGTAGCACATGTTAAGAAGGAAAATGACTGAAGGAGATCTTTTCATCTGTGTGTGGAAGGGGAGGGTAAGAGGTAGGAATGAGTCTAGGTGGTGAAAAGCTCACAGCATTTGGCTGCAGTAAAGTTAATGGGATTGAGGAGCATGGGGATTGTTTACTCACAACATCTAATACATCACTTTGATAGCAGCACAGAGATAAAGAAGCTACCACAATAAATTTATAGAGATATATTTGTATGTCATTCTGTCTTTTTTATGATGGTTACTCATAGTCTGAGAGCTGGCGAGGAAGCAGTGGATAGATTTGTATGCCTGAGTGTTTAGAGATGCCTGAACAAAGTTACTCCTTTCTATGACTTCCCAGTATATGTTATAAAAAAAGTTACAGTTTGTACCGAATTTGGTAGTTGTTATTTGAATTCAGCAAGTATCCTATATAATAAAACCCTAATATGCAAATCGACCAAACAGGGGAATGACCGGTTGCTATGTTGTGAACTGGCCACCAGGGGGCAGATGCTGAACGCAGGAGCTGCCCTTGAGGCAGTGCTAAGGAGCAGTGAGCTGGGGAGCGGGCCTAAGCCGGCAGTCGGACATCCCCTGAGGGGTCCCGGACTGCAAGAGGGTGCAGGCCGGGCTGAGGGGACCCCCTCCCCCAAAGTGCACGAATGTGTTATGATAAAATATTTAACCAGGATGACCACATCCTTAACATCTGCTTTGAGAAAAGAAAGAAATATAATAGTGTTGGGCCTTGGATTTATGAAATGTTGGGTATAAAACATTTATCTATAAGTGACTAAGTCTTGATTGTTTTCCTTTCTTCAAACAGCACTAATATTCTGAAAGAGCCTGTGTGTTTAGGAAGATGTGAGCACATATTCTGTAGGTAAGTAGTTATGACTTGATATATATTGTATATATCACATATATAATTAATACATACCTATGTAGCAACTATGCTTTTTACTAGTAATAGTCATGTATTCATATTGATGATAATTTTTTTATGTTTGTGTAGCTGTCTTATACTGCAAGGTAACTTACTTCTATATTATCTCATTTTGACCCTTATAAATATCTTAATTTACAAGAAAGAAATCAAAGCTTTAAGAGGATGACTTGGTCAAAGTTATAAAGTTTAATAAGCATCTTTGCTATATTTGGGAGAAAATTAATATCTATTATATAATTCAAATATGTCTTTTTTTTTCTTCCAGTTAGTTTTGAATCTAGACTTTCTAAACTATAAAAGTCTAGTTCTTATAGTAATTGTGTTAGTTTCTTCAAAGCACCAAAACTGGGTGGCTTAGAACGACAGAAATGTATTGTCTCTCCCTTCTGGAGGCCAGAAGTCCAAGAGCAAGGTGTCAGCAGGGTTGGTTCTTCGGAGGGCTGTGCGGGAGACTGTCCCACCCTCTTTCCTGCATTCTGGTGGAGAAACTTCAGCATCTGGCAGTCCTTGGCATTCCTTGGCTTGTGGATACATCACTCTGGTCTTAGCTTTCATGTTTACATGGTAGGCATGTTTGTCTCTTGTGTCCAAATCTCTCCTTTTTATAAGTCACCTGTCATTGTATTAGGGCTCACCCTAGTGATCTCATCTTAACATGATTATCTGCAAAGACCCTATTTTCAAATAAGATCACATTCACACGTACTGGAGGAAAAACTTTTTGGGGGACATAATTCAAGCTGTAATAGTTATGGTGAAATTATATCCATGTTATAATGATAATATGACAGCCCTGGCTTATACAATACTAGATTTTCATCTCATCCTGTTTCTTATTCAGAAGAAATCAATTTAAGGACTGAATGTGTTTGTTTAATTGTCTTTGAGCAGGGTTTATATAGCCTCCTTTGAATCAATCTTTTAATTATTTCAAGTTATGACTATGGAACTGTCTGGGCTGAGAAAACTGCAGTGTGAAGTTTAAGCTCATAGGAAAATAATTTGCTTTGTGACTTCAGTGGGCTGGGGATGTGTGGGAAGCAGCTATGCCTGGGGTCCCGATTTTGTTGCTAGAAACATGGATCTGTTATGTGGGCATTTCTGGCAGGTGATGGGTTAGGAAGTAGTACCTATTACCTACCTGATATCCCCATTTGGAGGATGAAAGGGATTTCAGATTTGATATTTTCAGAGCAGATCTGTGGACCATCATCCCTTTCAACCTGTTCCTGTCTTGGTGGTCTTCAGAGAAATAAGTGATATTACTGACTGCAGAGTTGCTCAAGGCAGAAACCATAAGTCATACCTGATTGCTGTTTTTCTTCCTTATACCACATCATTAAGTTCTGTCAGTTTCATCTCAAAATGTGCTCTCAATCTTGAGTTTTTTCACCTTTTTCCGTATTTACTACTGTTTACACTTTAGTCCATGCCATCATCGTATTATCACTTCACAAAGTTCATAAGTGATCCTCTCCCCAACTTTCCTCATGCTTGTCAGTGCTCTTAAAGTGTAAATCACATCCATACCACTACCTGCCTTAAATCTTTCAGTGGCTTCTGGTTACAATTAGAATGAAACCCACACTTTGCACTAAGGTCTACAGACCATGGATGGGACCTAGTTTCTGCTCCCCTCTTGGACCACACTTCCCTTTGGCTCACCAAGTTCCAGCCACCTCCTTTCAGTTCATGAAGCATCAATCTCACTCCTGGCCCAGGACTTTTGCACATGCTTTTTCTTTCACCTGGAACATATTTTTGCCAAATATGTGTGAGGTAACTTCATCAGTTACACTTCAGCTCAAATGTCACCTCCTCCAAAAGGCCTCCCATGATCCTCTTATGAAATGATGCCCACTCCCTGTTTCTACTCTAGCAAACAGATTTAATTTGTCTCACTGTGCATAATAGATTAGTGACAAACTGCTGAAACATAACAGCAATTATATGTAAGGTACATTTGTGTGTGCGTGTGTGTGCGTGTGTGTGTGTGTGTATGTGTAAGAGAGAAGGAGAGAGCCATACGTACATTTAATTGGATTCTAAAGGGGTCTGTGACTTAAAATAGCCAATGAAAGATTAAGAGAGGCATGAGAACATCTTAAAAGAAAATGTCATCTTTAAATGACATAAACATAGGAAAGAAACAATTCAGAACAATTTTGGTTCATTTGGATTCTATGGTGCCCAGAATTAGGGTAGCTGTTTCTATTCTTTGCAGACCTGGAGTTGTGTAAGTGCTGAGCAATGCCACAAATACCATGCATTTTTAAAAGATGGTTTTGATACACAGACAATAGAGTGGTGAAGGCCTTGGAGTAATGGGTGCCGAGTGGAGGGGTCAGTGGGAAAACAAAAACAAAACAAAGGGGACATCTGTAATACTTACAACAATGAAGATAAATTTTAAAAAAGTAAAAATAAAAAACAAATAAAAGATGGTTTTGATATATCCCAGCAATTTTTAACCAGTGTACTGCAAGAATTTTAAAACATACAATACCTGATTTTTAGTTAGGGACACTGACCACTTTTCCCTTAAATCAGTGGTTCTCAACCTTCTGGCCCTTTAAATACAGTTCCTCATGTTGTGACCCAACCATAAAATTATTTTTGTTGCTACTTCATAACTGTAATGTTGCTACTGTTATGAATTGTAATGTAAATATCTGATATGCAGGATGGTCTTAGGCGACCCCTGTGAAAGGGTCATTCGACTGCCAAAGGGGTCTCGACCCACAGGTTGAGAACCACTGCCTTAGATTGTCAGATTAAAAAATGTAAACAGCCATTATTTATTGGAATTCAGATTCTGCTGAGTGTGTTGATAATTACATATATTTTTAAAATTCTTTTTCAGTAACTGTGTAAGTGACTGCCTTGGAGCCGAATGTCCAGTGTGTAATACCCCAGCCTGGATTCAAGACGTGAAGATAAACAGGCAGTTGGACAGCATGATCCAGCTTTGCAGTAAGCTTCGGAATTTGCTGCATGAGAACGAGCTTTCAGGTGAGCGCTGGCACTGTCTCCCTTATTTAGGTAACCGATGAACTGTTGGTCACATGAAGTGTGTAAAAGGGCTATCAGGAACTCTGAATGGTGTGTTTCAGATTTAAGATTGATAGTGTTTGGAATTATTTTGAGTGACAGATACCTTAGAGGTAATTAAGTCTCACTCCTTTTTTATAGATGAGAAACCAAGGGCCTCAGAGGTTAAATGGTCTTGTGTAAAGTCACACACGTAGCTAGTGCCAAAAGCAGGAGGAACAGTCCATTTCTTCTGATTGTCAGTCCAGACTTTCTTTTACTACTTCCACTGCCTGCTTTTTCAGTTATGATCATGTCTGTGTCATATGTGTAGAATAGTGATTATATCCTTAAACGCACTTGAATATACTTTTACAAGATAGACTACAACCTCCTTCCATGGATCACTTTTCTAGACTGAATTAATTAACACTTGGAGTGCGGGTGAATTTCCCGCCAAAATATAAGATGGCTCTGTCTTTTGGTTTTGTTCCATCCACTCCAGACTTTCTTTTACTACTTCCACTGCCTGCTTTTTCAGTTATGATCATGTCTGTGTCATATGTGTAGAATAGTGATTATATCCTTAAACGCACTTGAATATACTTTTACAAGATAGACTACAACCTCCTTCCATGGATCGTTTCCCGCAATCCAAGTGTTAAATGAGCACATTTTTACAGAGCAAAAAATCTAATATTCACTTTTTTTTCTATGTAAATGGGGGTTAATGTTTTTTAAATTGTTCTTAGACTCTGTGTATTAACTATGTATCTTCCCATTGTGCTTTCTGCTGAGAACTAATTAGCTGTGGAAAGAGAGTAGTGTTTTGAGTCTTCATAGTTAGATATGGGAATTGTCCTTTTATTGACCCGATCACTTCCTTTTAGCTTGTGTTCCTTTATAGGAGAACCTATTCTTGACTGGCAGAATGCCATGATTGATAATGTGCATATGAAAGGGCTGGATTTCTGTTTTAAAATCTTTTTATCTTCATTTTCTGACATGATGTGTCACTGTCAACTATTAATGGTGAAGTGATTTGGCAAAATAAATAAATGAGGCAAATACTGAGTCTTATTTACTAGGTCCATATTTTTAAGAATTAAAATCATAGTTACCACCCTAATCGGTTTGGCTCAGTGGATAGAGCATCAGCCTGTGGACCCAAGGGTCCCAGGTTCGATTCCGATCAAGGGTATGTATCTTGGTTGCGAGGCACATCCCCAGTAGGGAGTGTGCAGGAGGCAGCTGATCGATGTTTCTAACTCTATCCCTCTCCCCTCCTCTCTGTAAAAAAATCAATAAAAATATATTTTAAAAAATCATAGTTACCTACAAAAAGTTTTCTACTAGTTATCTGATTATTATATTACTCTCTATTCTTTTATGATAAAATGTGCTATCCTGATAACATTTTACTGACTTTCAGATGTAATTATACACATACACATTTTTAAAAGTACTTTTTTGAAAAAATGCTGTGTTATAAATCTCTTAAGAGCACAATGAGGAAAAGTTTTATTATTAAGTTCATCTGTATTCTTTTCCTTCTTATTCAGAGACAGTGCTGATAGTGTTTATTTTCTGATTAGAGAGATTAGTGTTTGATCTGGTATCCCCCTCCCCAACATTGATTAAAGCAGGAGTCCTTAATCAAGAGTCTCTGCATCTTTGGCAGTGATGGGGGTGGGGGGAAGGATCAGTGAGCCTCTTGAGTTAATTATACAATGTGAAAAATGTTCATGTCTCTGTGAAAGTGGTTTTCATGAGATTCTTAAAGATGTGTGGCCTGTTAGGAATATTGGCCAAGCATGGAAGTTTGGGGTGCTGCTCCGAGATTTGTGTCTGTCATGGTGATTTGATTTGATTCTTCCCCGGTTGCTGTGTAGTGATTATTAGTGCTACTATAGTGATACTAGCTTGCTGGGGCTGCCATAGGAAGGAGCACACCGCACATGGGGGCGTTGAAATGACAGGAAGTCCTTATCTCCCAGGTCTGCAGGCTAGTCCAAAATCAAGATATAGGTAAGATTGGTTCCTTCAGGGTCTGTGAGGGTAGGATGTGTTCCAGGCCTTTCTCCTTGCTTTGCAGATGGTGGTCTTCACATGTTATTCTCGAAAGTTTGGGTCAGATTTCCCCTTTTAAAAAGGACACCAGTCATACTGCATTCGAGTCCCACCCTGCGCATTACCGCTAATTACATCTGTAATGACCCTGTTTCCAAATAAGATCACATCCGGAAGTACTGTGGGTCAGATTTCTTTATATGAATTTTAGGAGGGACACAATTTAACCCATAACAGCAATGTGACATTTTTAATGGTGACAGAGTAACCCTTGATGAGTAGTAAATTATGGAGCCTGGGGTACCATGGGTGCAAAGAAAAGTAAGATAGAGGACTTCTTCAGAAATTTTACCTTGGTTAGTGATGTTTGAATCATCAGTATGGTTTTCATCTTTTGTGGACCATGATTGTGAAATGGCTTAATTTTTCATCATTTAAAAAGATATTTAGGAAAATTACTAGAACAAGTTTTTGTGTGGGATCTGAGGCCATTCCGAATGCCATCTTTCTCATCTGAGAGTAGAGGTGGAACTTGGGGAAAAAATGAGGGTGATTAGTTTTCTGAAGGCCATTTTGTGTTTGTTTTCCTTATTATATGATGAATAATGACTTCAGTCAGTTACCAGACTTTAGTAGTGCTGGCTTTAACGATACTTACTTTACGATGAATTGAAGTTTCACAGTTTGCGTGATATATAAGCAGAATTTTAGGAGCTAGAAGGTTATCTTTAATCCCTTTATTCTGCAGATGAGGAAATTGAGGACCTAGGTTAAGCCAGGCAGTCAGATTGTAAGTTTCTTGCTGTTTGTTTTGTTCTTTAGCACATTGCTTTTGTTAGAAGTATAGGTGTTCATTATGTTTGTTGATTGGGTTGGAGAAAGATTGGCAGTGTTAAGACTTCACTCATATCCCAGAGACTAAACTTAATCAAAACAAAACAAGTTTAAAACCAATTCTTAGGTTGTGCCTTCAACAATTCAATTTATAGTGCTAACATTCTTCTTTGCTAGTTTTATAGAAGATGATAAATATAAATTCTGAAATATACATTTCTAATCTAATTCTCATGTCTATGAGGAAGCTTTTTCTACTTATTGTAAATTAAATTGTCACCAACCTTTCCTCTCCATGTCCCTTAAAACAAACTAGCCTTGAAAGGGCATTTGAGAGTGTTTGTTTATAGTTTATCTATTCAATATATTTTATGTGGTACCTTTATGTTAGTTTATCTAGCAAGTGCTTAAAGTGGTGTAAGGTGAGTGAGATGAGTAGGTAGAGAGAAATAAGAGTTGGATCAAATAATGAGGATATTGGAAATGATCTCCTCATAAAAGAAGGGTATTAGATTAAATGATTCCTAAGGTCTAGCTCCAAAATCATATGGATAACTGGTCTAGTGTTGAAGGTGAATTAGGTGGAATGGTGGGACACCTTCCACATTTTCTCTATTTTTTTAACCTGTAGTTCACAATTTATCTTCCAAATGAACCTTGTTATTTGCACTTACTATAAAATATATAATCACTGTAATTAAGGTGGATAATTAGGAAGAACCTGTCAAGTCAGGGACATAGTATAGGTATACACTGGAGATAAAGCAGCCTGATTTACAGTAATACTCTCTAAAATCACCTTCTAAATAGTTGAATAAATTTTTCTCGGTTCAGTGTGTTTCAAAGTGAAGAGAGTGTCATAAATTTTTCTGACAAGCATTTATGGATAATTTTATCTTATTCTTTATAACATAATCTGCTTTCTACTAATGGAGTTAAATTTAAAAGTTTTTATTTTCTCTTGGCCCCGTCATATTAAATCAGACTTTGCAGGTGCTGGTCAGGTTCTGTGAAATATATGTTGGTGTTGGTGACATTAAAAAAAATTGTGATTATGCTTTCATAGGATCACAACTTTATTTTCTGGTTTCAGGAGAGAGGCTGGTCTCTCTGTGGCGAATTACATAGTGTTTCATATATGCTGTCACTTTTTTATAATAGATGAAGATGAGCATTTAAATAGCTGTGTTTTTATTTTTTAGGTAGAACTGAATACTTCTTAACTTACAAAATAATCATTCTTCAGTGAGGGCGCTAATGTTGCACAGATGGTAGCAAAGTACTTTCCTTTGATTTTTAATAAGGGGCTAGTTTGTCAAGGAGATTTCTCAACTTCTGTTGCGAAACCTATAATAGGATCATTTGAAAGGCACACAGTGTTCATCATATAATCCTTTGATGTAGATTAATGATAGCTGAATCACATTTGCTAATTTCTTGCCTTTTCTATAGTTTATTATTAAATTTTAAGAATAAACTTGGCTGAGCAGCTCCTTGGCCACATGTGCATCTCTGTTCCTGGATAGTTAGGAGTACTCAGAAATGTTTAAATTCAGAGAATAGAATTTTAAATGTCATCATTATGAGGTTTACTATGTAGAGGAAGGACTATGTGATTTTCTTCGTGAAATGAATATAATAATTTTTCATGCTTAGAATTATTACCCATATGAACTGTTGTAGCTGTCAATAGTGTGGTTGATGTTCTAAGAGTGGTGGGGGTTTTGCCTTTTATCGTTTTAACTGTGATATGCTGTATAAAGCCCAGAATTTACAACATACTTGTTGTTGTGGTCTTTGCTTAGGTAGGACAAGATACACAATTAAAATAATTCAGAGTAAATGTAGTACTATTGGATGACTAGTGAAATCGTGTGCCTATAAATTACATGAATATATGCTGTTTTCATTTATTGCTTTACTAGAGGCCTGGTGCACGAAATTCGTGCATGGGTTAGGCCTGGCCAGTGATCCGGGCCAATCAGGTTCCCCACCTCCTCCTTCCCTCACCACCCATGCACCTCCACCACCGCTGGTCGGTTGCCCGCATTTGTTCCATGCCACGCCCTGGTGGCCAGCACACATCATAGCGAGTGATTGAACTCCTGGTCTACCGGTCAAACTCCCAAGGGGACAATTTGGATATTAGCCTTTTATTATATAGAATAAGATAAGAAATATGTATACCTGAGTGAAATTTGTTGTCTTTTTAGATTTAGATTTTTTTAGTCAATTGGGTATGTTGCTACTACTTACTAGCCTTAATTTTTTCTTAAATGTCTAGTTCTACAGTAAGTTTTATAAGCATTCAGATTTCAGGATTTGACTTTTTAGTTGAAAATGTCATTATGTAAGTTTAAAAAATAAATTAAAAAAAATAAATACAAGGTATTACAGACTACCAGTGGATTAACCTTTATTTAGTCTTTGTAATCCTGAGTCTTTCTTAAAAAGTAATCCTGGTAACATTTCCTTTTGACCTTTCCTCTAGACTTGAGATTGTATCAGAAGTGACTTAGTTTGAAATCTACTTATCACTGCAGAGGAAAGACCTTGTTGAATTTAGAAATTATGTCTCTGTGTGAATGGGGTTTTATCCGAATCTGCAAAGGTTCAGGAATCTGGAGAAGGGGCTGCGATGTAAATTACATAAACTAGACGCGAAACATAAATTTGGGAGGTATGGGGGAGCCAGGGGAGGCTTAGCTCTAGTGACTAAGCTTCGGGACCCAGGGCTTCCTATTCCCACATTTTGCCCTATAGCAAAGCAGATATACATATCAAAGGTTAGGTTTGGTAAACAGTAAAGGATTATCAGGTTGGGGGAATTGCCTTTGGCTGTTCCAGCAGCAAGTAATAACATGCAGATTTTAGCCCTGCTGAAAGAGTCCATTCAAAGCTTTTGAGGACTTCTCAAAAGGACTTTTGAGGACTTCATTTATTATGACCTGCTGGACTTAGCCTCCAGCATGAATGGATGCTTCATTCTTCTGTTTTGATTTCCAAGATCCTGTCCTAATAACACGGTGGACCAGGTGCCCTTCAGCTAGGACATTAGAAGGATGTAGGAGGGTCTGCCCTTATTCACATACACACTCTTGCTTCAGCTGGGTTTATCAATTAGTCTTTCCAGTTCTGCCATTTTTCCACCAGGAGGAAGGCATGGCTTCTTTGGAGTGGAGTAGAGTTTGATAGAATTCCTTTGCTAGGCAGGGATCATATCTTTGTAATTTCTACTGAGATATGCACTAAGTATTTGTTTTTCATAATCCACCTTTTTTCTTTCTTTTTTATAAACCTGTTTTTGGCAGATCTATTTGTAAAGATAGTAGTTTTATACTCAAGAAACATGAAATAAAAAATAGAATTAATTTTGAACTTTAGATTTTAATTTACTAATTTTATAATGTATTATTAATTTTGAACTGATAAAATAGTAAGTGTTCTTTGTGAAGAAAAAATATCTAAAAGGAATTAAAAATATTTTATAATTTCCTTTTTCTCGCTAACATTTTAAGACATGAGAATGTTGAAAGGAAATCAAGAATAAGCACACTTCACAATTTTATGTAATACCTTAGTAAAATGACATGTTTATTTCCTATACAGTGGATGTTACCAGTCCTTAGTAGTAAGATATCATTGGCTTTCCTCTTAAAGTAACTTAATTTTAGACCTTGGTTCATGAAAATGTTACTTTAGATTATTTATTTATTTAATATATCTTTTCTCCATGACTGTTATAACCACCAGCATACTGTATGCACTACTTATTTATTCATATTTTCTGGTCATCCCCAGTGGAATATAAATTCCCTGTTTTCTTCTCCAGTCCCTAGAACACTGTCAGGACTAACGTAGGATTCTGTAAACATTTGTTTGAATGTCCAAATATCTCTGCTTATGGAGTTCATAGTCTAGGACAGAAGAAAGAGGTACATAAATTAAAGTGATATACTTTAGGAAAACCATAAACAAAATTCTGTGGGAGCTCAAGCTGGGAGAGAGTAAGTTCATCTGACAGATTTCTCTTCCTTTTTTCTATCAGATTTAAAAGAAGAAACATCCAGGAAAAATTTATTTAATCATGCAGAAAGTAAGAAGAATTCAATAAAAATGTGGTTTAGTCCTCGAAGTAAGAAGGTCAGATATGTTGTAAGTAAAGTTTCAGTACAAACTCAGCCTCAAGTGATAAATGATGAAAATACTCAGCAGGCCTCAACGTATGAATATGTTTCTGCGAGTCCTCCGGTAGACTCTTCTGCGAGGGCTAAAAAAGCTTCTACAAGATCTGGGAAAAAACAGAAGAAGAAAACTTTAACTAAAATCAACCAAATGTGGAATTTAGAGGCAGGCAAAAAAGATGGTCAGCTTGACTCCAAAGAGAAATTTAAGGAAAAGCTGGTATCTTTCTCTGTCCAGCCATCTGTTAATGCCAGTCCTCAGAGAAATGGTGAAATAGACTTACTAGCAAGCGGCTCTGTGGCAGAAGATGAATGTTTTGGAAACTTAACCGAAGTCTCTTTACCATTGGCTGAGCAAATAGAGTCTCCAGAAATTGAGAGCAGGAATGAAGTCATGACTCCGGAGAAGAATCTCTGTGAAAATGATCTTTCATCTAAGAATGGAAAACGTGGGCGTCACAGGAGACTTTCTAGCCCCATTTCTAAGAAATGTAGAAACAGCATTCCCAGCACCAGTGAAAATTTTGTTAAGCAAACAGGGCTCTCAGAAAACATCCCATTGCCTGGCTCTTCTTTGCAGCCTTCAACCAAACTTAAAGTTGGAGACAGAGTAAGGAGGAAAACCAGAACTATATTAGATGAATCCATGAGCTCCTCACCCTCTACACTGAATAGCACACCACCCTCTACACTGAATAGTACAAATTACGGGCGAATGCTGTCCAGCCCCTCAGCAATGAAACTGACACCCGGTAACCTTACGACTGTGAAAAGAAATCATAAGGGCGAGACTTTGCTCCATATTGCTTCAATTAAGGTACGAAACTTACTTTGAAATAACAGTTTCAGAATGAGACCAACTATAGAACAGTTTCTTTGGAGTTTGTGAAAAATGAGGAAAGATGACGAGAATGATTTAACTCCCACAGATGTGATACTTCAAGGTTGAACCAGAGAAATAGAATTCATAGGGACTAAAGCCCATCTCAGTTAGGTCCCCAGGCCTGAGGAACATGATCTTTAGGAGAAAATCAATGTTTCAATATTTTAGCTTCTCTTTGGGCAGCTGCTTTTGTTTCTTTTCTATTCTATAATAGTTTGTTCCATTTTCACCATTTTATTTACCCATCCTTCTCATGCTTTATGAGTAAAGATAATTGCCAAGTTACTGCTGGCAACATGTCCTTCTAAGCAATAGAGCTAGGGGCACTGTGAGAGGTGGCAAGCTCCTAGAGGGCACAGCTAGAATTTGGAAGGTTGAAAGATGTGATCTGTACGTTTCTCCAATGATCAGGAAATTCGACTGTGAGAGTGGCTCCCGTGGTTCACCACAGAGGAGCTGTTCTGTGCCCTACTGCCAGCCATTCCTTTCGCTAGTCTGTTCATTGAAGTTAATTCTCTTTATTTATTGCCTCAACACCTGGGGTGTGACAGTGTTTGTTTTGGAACCTGGCTGGTTTATAGAGCATGAGGTGGTTAATCTTTGAAATGGAAAATATGACATGGGAGAGATTAATACTAAATTAAGATAGGTTTTAGGGTATTCCAGTAAATTCTATGGGAAATCCTTGGGTCCTTTGTATGGATAGAGAACTTTGGGAGGTTTGGAAGGAACCCCTCCATGAAGTTGGTGACATAAAACATCTGGGAACAACATGGGGTAGACATTGAGTCAGGGACCCCTGTATTTTTTGTGTGGAGAAAGGGAAAAGCACAAAAATGAGTCTTTTCCAATTGTTAGTGTTTTATTTTTTCCTTGCTTTATCTTCCTGTATCTGATGCAGTTTGGGAGGGAGAACCTGCAATATGACTACATACTCAGGATTACATATCTTTTGAACAACTTGAATTTTTAGAATTAGCTCTAGTTTGATTTTAGTTTGATTTTTGCAAAAAACCATACTATTTTTTATCTTCCTTGTTATATATAATGTATATACATATACACATAATACATATACACATAAGCTATTATACTATTATACATCTTAACATAATATTATTAATGCTTCATAGACATAAGTAGCTAACATAATAATTATTTTTGTTCACTTTTCTGAATAGTACATAAAAATGTGGCTACTTTAATGTCTACATTTTGCTTTCTGGGAATTATTTTCAGTCCACCAGGTAAGCATCCACCTATATTGGTAAATAATTTCTTTTTTTATTTTTTAAAATACATTTTTATTGATTTCAGAGAGGAACGAAGAGGGAGAGAGAGATAGAAACATCAATGATGAGAGAGAATCATTGATCGGCTGCCTCTTGCACGCCCCACACTGGGGATCGAGCCCGTAACCTGGACATGTGCCCTTGGCCGGAATTGAATCTGGGATCTTTCAGTCTGCAGGCCGACGCTCTATCCACTGAGCCAAACCGGCTAAGGTGATAATTTTTCTTTTTAACAAGAAGAATTATTTATCTTTATTAATGAGGATCTCTAGGACTTAGAATCTAGGCCATGGTTTGGTAAATGCTTTTTTAAAGGGCAGTTAGAGTAAATAATTTTAGCTTTGCAGGTCAAATAGTTTCTGTAACAACTATTCAACTGTCTTGGTAGTGCAAAAGCAGCCATAGACAATATGTAAGCCAATAAAACTTCACATCCACAAGCAGATAGATATCTGGCCCACAGGCCATAGTTTGCCGACCCTTGGCCTAGCCTAGGCCATGGGAAAAAGCCACAGTAGAATCATCAGACAGGAAAACATGGTGGCATGAGCTGCCTTGTGAATTTTCTCCATTGAAGATTGTTTCACATTAGTTCTGTGAGATTGTCAGTTTACTGAGAGTCTTGCCAGCATTAGAGTTACCCATTTTGATTCTTTTGAACTTATCAAATATTGTTATTGTCATTAGTTGGCAGGTTCTGATGCAGTACACTTGTGAAAAGCTAATGGATGTTTATTGTTTTTTAAATCACTAACAATAGTGCCTCTTTAAAAATGTTATTAAAATTAATCCCTACCCAGCTTGATGGTAATAGAACAAATACTTGAAAGAAACTTAGTGGATTTGTTTGTATGTGTGCATCTGTGTATTATAAATAATATTCGTTTTAGTTTTTTACCCTAATTTTTTTCATTTGCAGCTGAAAACGAAATAATGTGTGTGTGCTAGAAAACCAAATATTGCCATTCCGCTGTCTTAATTTGTGTTTTGTATCCACCTACTTGAGAAAAGGATTAGAGGGGGCTCCAAAGTTAAAACTACTATAAAATGAACAAGGCACAGAAAAGAGGAAAAGGCTGAATAATGAATATAGATTTGATGACCTTTCAGACAGCCAGAGCAAATAAGGGGAAGTACCAGGTTTTATGTTGTCAAGAGATAGATTTTAGTTGTCGTCATCGTACTTGTTATTTTTCCATAAAGGGTCTTGGTAGACTTGCATTTCCCATGTTTCCATTGCCCCTCAGGTTAGAGGAGTTGTGGTTGTGTGATACATGCTTGGTGTATGCACTGAGGGCAGAGGACCCCGGGTAGTTTGAATGTTCTCGGCTGGCTAGCTTCCCTTGCTGCAGTGATGGCTTTACAGAATGATTTCTGAATTTGGTAACATTATTAACAAAATTCTTTAATATCCTGCTCCAGACCTTCCTCTGGGCATCTCTGTTGACCATAACCTTTTCATAGCTACCACCCTAGTGGAAGCTAGTTGTCTTTTCTTGTTGCCCTGACCACTTGTGTTAGTGCCCTGTTGCTGTCACTGCAAATTCCTACAATTTTAGTGACTAAAAACAAGGCAGACTTATTTTCTTAGGTCAGAAGTCTGGTGTGGCTGTCACCAGGCTAAAATCAGCATGTCAGCTAGGTTACTTTCTGGAGGCTCCAAGAGAGACCCATTTCCTTGATTACTTGGGTTGTTTCAAGGAACTGCATGTTTCTTGTGGTTGTCAGACTGAGATCCCGTTTTCTTGCTGGCTGTGCAACAGAGGGTGGAGTCCTTGCATCATCTTTCTGACCTGGCCAGGAAGGCTCCCTTCGTGTAGAGCAGCGGTTCTCAACCTGTGGGTCGCGACCCCTTTGGGGGTCGAACGACCCTTTCACAGGGGTCGCCTAAGACCATCGGAAAACATATATAATTACATATTGTTTTTGTGATTAATCACTATGCTTTAATTATGTTCAATTTGTAACAATGAAATTGGGGGTCACCACAACATGAGGAACTGTGTTAAAGGGTCGCAGCATTAGGAAGGTTGAGAACCACTGCTGTAGAGGCTCACATGGCTACACCCCAGGGCCACCCTGAGAGTGCAGGGCGATCTCTCACATCTAGATCTGTACCCTAATCACATTACAAAGTCCCTTTTGTCATGTAAGGTGACATACAAGTTCTGGAGATTAGGACACAGACAGTTTTTTTGAGGGGGTCAGTATTCCAACCACACCATGAAGTAGCGTCTCATTTTTTGCTCTGCTTTTCTGCATTCAGTTCTCTATATGACAGCCATAGTAATCTGACCTAAGTTATTTCTCTACTCCCCTACCAATAATAATAATTCCTGGCCCACTTAAAACAAAATCCAAAGTCTTCCATGCCTACATAACCCTGTGCGATCCCTTCTTCAGGCTTCTGCTCAAATGCCACCTCTTCAGAGAGACTTTTCCTAACTTCTGTAAAATAGCATTTTTGGCCATACCCTTAGCTTGTATGTTTTTCTTCCTATTATTATAGGATAAACACTTATGTTGTTTATTCTTCTGAGTTAATGAAAAAAAAACACCTTAATATTTGACATTTTTCTAGACAGAGAGATTTTGATTTGTTACTCTATTATGTCAGCTTTGCTGGAGGTGCTGGGAAAAACCTCCCCAAAGTTCTCTAGTACCGATCTTTAAAATGGTAATGATTACTCGTAATTCATGCCACAGCAGTGAATAGGTTGTGAAATACAAGAATGGCTTGAAGTTGGCATGTCATATGATAGATTTGTCATACAAACATAATAGGTACTATTTTGAAGGCAACTTACAAGACATGATGTGCTTAACATAAAAAAGGTGCTGAGGATTTCTTGGGAAGAGAAAATCCCTGGTGAGAAGCCTCCTTCAGTCTTTGACTTTGTAATTCATGTTATACTGTGTGTAGAGTCACATTATTACACGATCCTTCTTACTAGCTTTTCGAGAAAGTAGCAAAGGATTCAAGAGCACACTGGCATCTGTGACATTTTAAGAGTTTAATTTCTAGAACACCTCTTGGAGTCTGTATTCATTTTCCCTCTGTCTGTCACCCACCACCTTTGTAATACCAGTAACTTATGTCACGATGACTAGATAGTCCGAATCATCTATGAAATTATTTTATTCAAATAGTCAACTCTGGCTCAGCGGTCAGGGGTATGTTTAATATTTTTGAGAGCTCCATTCGAGATGGTTAAATTTTTTTTTTTTTAATGACATCTGGTTGCTAAAAGAAACTTTAGGTACTTGGTCAGTTTATATATGTGGAAAGCTTAGCCATTTGGGGTAACTTGTGATTATTGCACTTAATCGTAATGTCCCGTACTATTTTTATAAAGATGTTTATTAACAGTATCTTGGAAATGTAAATCTGTATATCAAGGAAGAAGTTCTGTTTGTGTGTGTGTTTGTTTTTGGAAAGTTAATTTATATTGTTAAAGTATGCATGAATGTGTGAAGAGTCCTTTGAATGAAAGGTTAGCAATAAGAAAATTCAGTGTGGCATGCATGCTTCCTCATTTTCAGCCTTTAAGGTATTACTTCAAAATATCAAATCCATTTAAAATTTCTTATAAGCCTTGGTAAATATTTTCCTCAGATGATTTTTTTTCTTGCTGTGGTTAATAAAAAAAAGTCTCAATTATTTTTGTAAGTTGTGAGGAGCCTAAAAGTGAGTGCTTATTACTCAGAAAATATTCTATTACAGAAGAAAGCAATTTAAAGAAATCAGGAGCAGAAATTAATTTATTTCTTGGAAACTTCATATTGGTTCAAACTTACCCAGTTACTGTGGATCCTATCTAAGTATCATAATTTTATTTATGTGCATTACATTCAATTTACATAAAGGAGAAGGATGAAAATATGACAGACTTTTAAGTACTTGGGGAGAGAAAGCAGGTTGGGTATTAAAAGCAGGCAGTTTTCCCTAACTGGTTGCTTCAGTGGATAGAGCATCGGCCTGCGGACTGGGGTCCCAGGTCGATTCTGGTCCAGGGCATGTACCTTGGTTGCGGGCACATCCCCAGTGTGGGGTGTGCAGGAGGCAGCTGATCGATGTCTCTCATTGATGTTGCTAACTCTCTATCCCTCTCCCTTCCTCTCTGTAAAAAAATAAAAATAAAAATATATTAAAAAAAAAAAAAAGCAGGCAGTTTGCCAACAGTGGTGATTGTGGGGGTGAGGAGTGGGCGGAGGTTGAAAGAGGGTATAGAGGAATAAATGGTGATGGAAGAAAGAAAATAAAGGAACAAAAATAAGCAGTTTGTAAATCAGCTATACCGTTCAGGGAAGTCTAGGGGTGCAATTGTAACAGAAGACGTCTTTGATGATATGAAGAGGTGACATGAAAGAAAAACACCACTGTCCTACAGCCTTACAGGAGATTCTGACTTTAGTCTCTAAATTGTCACTCTCTTCCTACATGACTATTCCCATGCGACTCCTCCATTTCACTCTTGTGCTCATGTTATTTTACGGGCTTCTTAGGTGAATATGGTTTTGTGATTACCATGCAGAGTTAGAATGAGGAAATTTTTGAGAAAGTTTTTTGTCTACTTCTTGTGTTTACTTTCATGTTGAATGTTGGGAATGGGTGTGGTTGTGGTAGTTCATCTGCCCCAAATTATTTTAGAAAATTCGTATTTGTATTTTGTCAGATTTTCCTGAACTCATTTGGAACTGACTTGAATATAGAGCAACATTTGCTAAATACATGCTACCTTGCATTAGAGATAGAGAATGTATACCCCTCAAGAACTATGGAAAAATGTTTTTTATATGAACTGAAGCATTTGATTTAAGACACATAGCATGCTTATTTTTTAGGTGCGTTGAATATTTAAGGTCGTTTTGTTAATTTAGGAACATAAAAATATATATGTTGCATGCGGATTTGCTTTTAGAAAACTAAGTAAGTTACCATCTTAAGATATGCTGCATTTGAATGGTGGCCCAAAACAATAGAATAAAAGCAAATGTTACTGTATTAAGGGGTCTTAATGATTTCTATGTTATCAACCTATAGAGGCTGAAAAGTTATTTCTGAAGAGTATAGGGACTGGGAGTGGGAGGAGACAGATTGGTTCTCCCTAAAGAGGAGCTTCACAAAACAACAGTGTCATAAGTAACTTGTCAAATGTAATTTTTAAATTTATTTTTCAGAGAAAGCTCTGTTATTTTTGGAAAAAATAAGCCTTGCTTCTGCCTAGAAAAATATCTTTGAGCAAATAAGGTGAATATAAGCTAAGTTAATGTATTAAGGATAGAGTGCCCGTAAGACAGTTTTTGGCAGCCTTACCATTGGTTTTACTGAGCAATCTTTCTGGCTTTAATTTTGTTTTAAACAATACTCAGGAACCATTTTTATAAGTGCTCAAAAGAATGTTTTTCACAAATGAAATGACTTTAAAACCTTTATTATGATCACATAAATGATCTGTGGCTAGTGTCCTTTATTTGGTATTTTGAAATGAATTTCAGTAGGGGTTGCTTATAGCAGAGATTTTGTACTCTGTATTTAAGGATGTACGTACCATATGAATTCCAGGACTTGGTACCTCAGAATAGCTCATACATACAAACCTTATTCTTTATTAGCTTATGAGCAATATGCATAAGGGAAATATTTGTTTCGTTTTATCTTTAAAGGCGCAGAATCTTTAAAAAACAAAACAAAACTCAATATCTTATTTTTTTCCTTGATGATTTTTAATTTCTTTTTGTTTTCTTTGTCTTATACTAGGGCGACATACCTTCTGTTGCATACCTCTTACAAAACGGAAGCGACCCAAATGTTAAAGACCATGCTGGCTGGACACCATTGGTAGTTTTCTATTTGTTTGTTTTTTTATTCCCATTCTGTTTATATTTCCTAGTTATTAATAGTTTATAGTTATGTAGTTGTTTCTATATCATTCTTTGCCATATATACACCCTTTTAAAATCAGAAGACATATTTTCAACAAGTAAGAGAAAATGATTACTTGACATCTAGCTCTTCAATTGTGATAGGCACCAAATGAGCTACCTTTAGATTTAGGAGACCAGTTATACCATGTTGCTGAACTTAGCAGCAAATGTGTGGAGAGCCAACATCAGGTTCCATTCTGCAGCTTTGCATGCAATTGGAAGCATTTTGTGGAGCAAAGAGAGGCCAGAGGAAATGGGTGCTTTAGGAAGGTATCACTAACAGTGATTCTTACTGAGGTTCTATCTCGGCCTCACGTATATACCCTACCCAATTCTAAATATACAGAGGCAGTAAAACTTTGCTTCATTATCATTTTTAAAGTCTCTGCTAACTACTGTTAAAATATAGTGTGAAGAGTAATCTGAGAAAAGAATGGCACAAATACATGGAACAAGTGCTATCTGGGTTAATTATATTAGGACAGTAAGTATGTGATTTGAATATAGCCATAGCTGTGTCAACAGATGAGGTGGATGGCCTTATCTTGGGAACTGGAGATTCACAAAAATTGGGAAATTCTTATTAGATTAGAATGTTATAATGGCTTCTCTTTGCCAAATTTAAGGTAGGAAGGTTTAGTCAGGATCAAAGTGCTTGTTGTTGCACTCTGGGTTTGTAGTAAAAGTTGATGAGTGATTTAGAGGACCTTATGCTTCATTTGGATTCCTTTATCCTAGAAATAAACCTACAGATGTTTAGTATGTACTACTTATTATGAATTGAATAGCACTATGCCAGAAATTTATTAGATTACAACAGAATGGCATTGTTAGCAGTTCATGAGACATAAGGAAAGATTTGCATGTGAGATACCTTTGAACATTCCATTGTTACCAGTTATGTCATTCATTTAGTAAGCTCTCTTTGAGCATCTACTCCATGTCATTTCTGTTATCATTGATGCTAGATGTACAGTCATTTGTAGCTTCAGCAAATAAGAGAAGCTTGTCTTATACTCATTCACTTTATTGGGTGGTTATATATATGTGTGTGGGTACACCACTTAGCTTATGGCTAAGCATCTGATTTAATGAATTCTATTCAGCCTTGGAGAATTTCAAATGTTATGCATGATTTGGTTGTTAAATACTTTCTAAGTTTTTTTGTTTGTTTGTTTTAAATTTCTTATTGTAGAATAATTTTTTAGGAGCTATAATCGGTTTAAAGCTACATTTTCTTTTAAAATAAGAGCACTTGACCTCAGGCTCAAATGAAAAACATCTTCTTTCGTGAATTGCACAGATTTTGATCACCATGTATCTTATCACAAAGATTATGAATAGTGGCTTTTACTCTGTCAACAAATTATGATCTGTTGTATGAGTGTTTAGGTAAGAACCAGTTTGCTGACTGAGGTTCATATTTATTTTTCTAAAGTGTGGTTTTATTATGGTATTGCTCTTCCTCATCACTCTTCTCACTCCTTTTCTTTTTTCAAAATCAGCATGAAGCCTGTAGTCATGGGCACCTGCAGGTAGTGGAATTGTTACTCCAGCACAAGGCTTTGGTGAACACCCCTGGGTATCAGAACGACTCACCACTCCACGATGCGGCCAAGAATGGGCACCTGGATATAGTCGAGCTGCTACTGTCCCATGGAGCTTCCAGGAACGCTGTGTAAGTAGTTCAACATGCAGACTTTTTTTCATTGACTTGTATTCCTAAATCAAGGTCTATCATGAAGCAGTCTTTTTAATCCAGTTGATGGCTCTCTTCTCTTTCACAATTAGAGTTAGATGTGACCATTAAATTCTGGTTTTAAAGTCATCATTCATGCCCTTTTCCTTTGTGAGACATATTTGAGGGAGATATGCTCTTTTAATTCAGAAATCGTTGTCCAATTTATTTTGGAAGCTGTGACTTCCTGTATAAATTCAGTTGGTTTTTATATTCTTTGGATTGATAATACTTATTATTAGGAAAAGAATTAGAAGCATAGGAATAACTATTATATGCTTACCAGTATTTTCAAATTGTTTTAAATATTCTATTCCTTTCCTGTTTTTTTTTCCCCCTGCATATTTAATATAACAACAGCTAAAATGTAAGAATTCAGATGTTAGGCAAGGGCTGTCACACTATTTCTTAGATTTTTCACATCATTCAGATGAAGCTCTGGGTAAATAGTTTTTCAGGATCAGGGCAGGGATGCCTTAGTGAGCGCTGGCCGCTACATTTAGAATTGTCATTGTAAAGACTGTCAAGCAAATGCTGTGTGTGGATTTTATATCTTTAATCTATAACTTGGTTCATGTCTCCATACATATTATTTTACTCTTTTCAGTTAATGAGGTAGTTGAAATGGAAATGCAAGAATTATCTCTCTGTGTCCCCATTGCTTCTGTAGGTCTGGAGGGAACACACAAAGGTCAGACTTACTCAGGTTACAGAGGCAAATAAGAATTACAAAATGCAGAGCTAATAGGTTATAATTTTTATAGGTAACCAAATGACACAGATTACTAATACAAGAGTACCTTGGAGCTTTTAGTTTCAGTAAGTGTGTCTAATGTTCTTTCCCATCATATGTGATAAAATACTTGCGGCAATCTCAGGGAATGAATATTCTTTCTTATTTTCTTTTTTTTTTTTTTTTTTGCTTTACACACACATATACACACATACTTTACGTTAGGTCTATATATAGATATGAGATATGGACCTAACAGGTATGACCCTCCTGTGGATGTAACAAGCCATTTGATGAAGCAAATGGTTGCTTGGGTCAGGTGAAATAGAATAGTTTCTATCCTTGGCTTCTTAAATCAGCCATGACTACTTTAATGAATGGGGTACTGGTCAGGGCGTTAGGGAATCCAGGTTCTGTTTGTGACTCCATTATTGACTTTATAGCCTCAGGCAGGTTAATTTCTGTGCCTTGTGTTCTCACCTATAAAACATGGGTGATGCCTGTTACTTTTCTATTTCTTCAGAGCATAGTGAGGATTAATGAGCCCAAACACAGAGCCTGTCTTGTGGCTCATACACCACGAGTCTTCTGCACTGTGAAGCTTATTAATATACAAGGTGTGGGCATGAGACAGTGAGTGAATCTGTCTTCACAGGTGCCTTCTCAGGTAGACATTTACCTGGTAAAGTGGCAGACTTGGGTATATCTAAAGCGCAGCACTGTCAATAGACCGTTTTGCAGTGCGGGAAATGCTCTATAGCTGGGCAGGGTACTCGGTAGCCACTAGCCATCTGTTGCTATTGAACATTTGAAATGTGGCTATTGCTACTGTGGAACTAACTTTTAACATGAATTTTATTTTAATTAATTTAAATAGCCATTTGTGCCAAATGGCCACTGTGTTGGACAGTTGGTTGATACAGTTAGGATAGTGGGGAAGGAGGGTTTATTTGGTATGAGAGGTTGGGAATGATGTTGGATAAAGGGTAGTAAGACAATTAATTATAGGGCAAATGCAGAGGTTGATTTAGTCTAGAGTTTAGTAGTGCGGTAGCTGTTTCTAAATGTTATTGTTCCTTCTGTTCCAGACTGTTAGTCATCACACTTAAGTATTTTCTTCTTTCTGTTTTATTTCATAGTAGTTGTTGTTCACCTATTTGGCTTCACTATTTTCTGGTCTTTTTCTTTTCAGATTACTTTTTGTTTTACAGCCCAAGAGCTTTCCAAAAATAAAAGTTTGGCCAAATTACTTATTTGCTTAAAACACTTCACTGGCTCCTCTTAATGTTTTTAAAATAAAAGTCAGACTTCAAAACATGGTTTCTAAGTCCCTGGACAGTCTGACACTACTTACCCCTTCAGCCTTGTCTTTCTACACTTCCTTCTTCACACATTTTTTTTTGCAGTGACCTTTTAAAACTTTTTTATTTCCTTAAAATGTGCTAGACTGTTTTGTCTTCCAGCCTTTCCCTTTGCCCATTTTTGGTGGCTAATTCCTCATCTCAGTAAGCATTTCCTTTTGCGTGCCTCTTGATTCCTTTGTCTATATATGGTGTTTCCTTCCAGTCATAGAACTTAGTAATAGTATCTTTGCTTCATATTATCTTCTTACTAGAGGCCCAGCACAGGAAATTCATGAACAGGTAGGGTCCTTAGGCCTAGCCTGTGATCAGGGCCGATCTTCCCCGGCTGCCAGCAGCCAGCCCCACCCCCCACTGCCCCTGTCTGCTGCCACCCACCTCTGGTTCTTCGTTCCCCATCAGGCAGTCGTTCCCCATCAGGCAGTCAGAGCCTGCCAGCTGCGGGAAGGGACCAAGAGGTTGGCTGTTCCCGCCCACTCGCCGGCCCCGCCCCCCACCGCCGGTCACCCTGTATGTGTGGGGCGACCTGCGGGGCGATCAGGGCCTGCTTGCTTGTACCTGCCTTGGCCTCGTGCTGCCCATGTCCGTCGCCACCCACCTCCTGTTCCTCATTCCCCATCAGGCGATGGGAGCCTGCTGGCCGGGGAGGGGGGGAGGGACCAAGAGGTTGGCCAGCAGGCCCTGATCAAGTGATCGGGGCCTGGGGACTGGGGGGCAGCTTCTTTGTTGAGCATCTGCCCTCTGGTGGTCAGTGATGTCATAGCGCTGTCGCATATTACGCTTTTATATATACACTGTAGATTAGTTTGTACAGTCTCTGTCTGAGGTATCATGCCTGCTGTCCCAGGCCCTGCCAATTGCCTAACGTAGTCTGTACCCACATGTATTTGGAGTGAATTAGTAGGTGTGTGAATGCATAAAAAGATGATATATTTTGTCCTGTCTTACAAAGGGTCAGATGAGATCAAAATAGGATTTGTCTTTTTCTTCTCCCAGTTTCACTGTAAATGTGAAGAGAATATCTAAAACCAAGTTTCTATCGGCAGCACCTTTGCTAAGGTGGTAGAACTGTGGTAAATGGGCAGTCGGACATCCCTCGAGGTGTCCCAGATTGGAGAGAGTGCAGGCTGGGCTGAGGGACATCCCCTGCACCCGCAACCCCTGTGCACAAACTTTGTGCACCGGGCCTCTAGTTATATAATATTTGGAGAGTGCTCCAATTTTGTTACTAGTAGTTATTATTATCACTGTGAACTGCTAATGTATTAATAGTAGACCACAGATACTAAAGACCAGGTGGATTTTTTGTTATTCTATTAAATTTTTTCTTAAATGGTCCCTGTAGACTATAAAAACAAAATTTACCCATTTTTCAGTTTAACCTGAGGCTGTGTTTTTCAGGAGGATGCCCAGGAACTTCCTTTCACTGATGCTTAGCAGAGGGCACAGCAGTGAGACAGGGTCTGTGAGGAAGCAGTGTCCCTAGTCTATTTCCCACATGTATATGAGCATTCAGACCTGTAAAGCTTCAAGCCTTCCTGTATATATTTTTTAGGCAAATGTTGTGATAGTTTCTGTGTATTGAATGTTAAAAAGAACTTCATTTCTACATATTTCAGGGCCCTATGAGCTAAAGTAGGCCCCTGGGCCAGCATCATGTCCATTGATTCCCACTGCTCTATACACACAAGGAAGTGATGGTTGATGGATTTCCTGTGAGAGCATGTTTGATAAAAGACCTATGTCCTCACACCAGCTGTAGATTCATTCTTCTTACTCAACATTGGGTATATTTTGATTGACATTACACCTTTTCTGTTACTGTAGAATTTTATTTGAATTATTTTGATTGGGGATAAAGCAAACTTATAGAGAGGAGTAAAGATTTTTGTAGCTTAGCCTTGGGTGAGTAAAGAACACCAAGACAAAATCCAATCTTAGAGTTTTTCTTTAATGTGTTCAGAAGAGAGAAAGGGCTAAAGGGCCCACGTTAGAAAGTTCTGTATCTGTTAACGTTTTGTTGTTAAATTGCATGAATGATGCTAACACCACATGACTTTAAATATTGGAGGAAAACTCAAGAACAGTGATTCCCAAAGTGGGCGCTACCGCCCCCTGGTGGGCGCTGCAGAGATCCAGGGGGGCGGTGATGGCCACAGGTGCATTTGTTTTAACTTTTTTTGTATTACCTTTCTATTCTGAGTTCAATAAATAGTTTCATAATTTCAAACTTCAATGTTTCTAATTTACACCTTTCTTTACTATATTTTACGAAAAAGGTAGAAACATTAATACATATATCTTTCTGTTTAATTGCATTAAAATTAAAAAAAAATTAATTTCCAGGGGGCGCTGAGTAATATTTTTTCTGGAAAGGGGGCAGTAGGCCAAATAAGTTTGGGAACCACTGCTCAAGAACTATCTTCTCAGTAGTAATTTATAAAATGTAAAGATTACTGAGAGCCTTTTTGTGGCCCAGGAAGTGGGGAGAGTCAACAATTCAGTAATATAGTTAGGCATTGAATGATTATGGAAGGCCAGGCCGAGGGAAAGGAAGAATGGAACATTATCTACCTCAAAGCCAAGTGAATCGAAAAGCATCTTATTGAATACCAGTGGAGGGAAATCTTGAAACCTTATAAGGCAAGGCATGATACCTAGGAATTAACCATATACAGTGTTAATTTAAAATATTGACAATATATTTGCCATCTTCATGATTTAATTGAAAGATCTGGGACTTTCATAGGTTCACCAACCCTATTTTTCCCCATAGAGGCTATGATCTTCAACAATGAATTTTCCTACTGCAAGGTTTTTGGGCCTTAAATTATTATGATTATGGAGGAAATATATATATATATATAGATATGTATATATATATATGTATATATATATACACACACACGCAGACACGATAGAGGGGCATATCTCGACCTGAGACGTTAGCTGCTGCTTTGATTGAATTTTAATATTCAAAGACCTTACTGATTTTTTTAAAGTTCCATTTTACTTAGAATACTTTATTATGTGCTTTGAACTTTTGCTGTGCAAACTTTGGTATTTTTTTTAAGTGCATCTTACATTTGAATTTAATTTTAATTCCTTTAACTCTGAACTTCTATTTTCATGACAGATTTACCTCTAGTGAGCTAAAATAAGAGTCCATTTTTCAAGAGGGAAAATGAATTCTATTTTGACCTCAGATAATGATAAAAAGGTTCATATCTTCTGTACTTCTTTGTTGCCTGAGAATATTTCTGTGGGTAACTGTTCAGAACTTCCTTGACGGTCCTTCCTCCCCACTGCCTTCTTTACACTGTGTCCCTGGTGGGAGCCTAAGACAAGAGCTCGTCAGGCACATTAGAACCATTCCGAGTGCATGGAGAATATCAGATGCTTTTTTTCTTTTTTATAGAATTGTAGTTTAGGATTTGGAACTTGACCTGCCATTAGCAGAGTTTTCTTTGGAAGGGTGTAAAATTCTTAATTAGAAAATATTATATAGACCATTGCTCCTTTTGATTGCCCTACCGAATTTTTTAAAAATTAATTTCCTACAACAGATCATTTATGTTTAATAGCTTAAAAAAACAGCAACATGTTGCTCTTTTGAATTTCTATGCTTTTCCCTGTTTCACAGCAAACCAAGTGACTTAAAAAATTAAAACCTATGTGCTTGCAATTTCTTGGTTTTTCATAACGATTTTATTCATGGACTATCTCCTGTCAGTTGTGATAGGTTTAGCGTCAGTAAAAATGCCTTTTTGCTTATCTGTGTTTATGATTGAGTGACTTGTATGTACCAAGTGCAAGTTTAATGTGCCCATCTCTCCCTCCCCCCTTTTAATAGTGGTGTAGCTCGTCACAGGTACAGTTGTAGGCAGGTGCCTAATATATCATTCTTGAGGGGAAAGGACATTACAGGACTATACTATGTTCTGAACACCACTTTTGGGGTGAACCTTTAAACATTGTGGTTTAACCATTTGATAAGTATTTCTTTTTCATCAGTCGTAGTGATCAAAAAGAATACTAGTAAAGAAAAGTATTTTCAGGGTAATCTAGTACATACTGTGTGTCTTTAGATTTGTACAGGAAAATGAATATCTATTCCTATATTACTTCATGTTATTAAGAAAACAGGCTTCTCTACTTTTCCTTGGTAAACCTCCAAATTATCATTACAAAGCACACATGAAGTGCATTATAAAGTTGGGGAAAATGAAGATAAGGATCCTGTCTTCATTCTGTATCTGTCTTCCAAAAAGGCAAATCTAATAATGTTAATAGCTAGCAATTATTAAGCTTTTACTATCTGGTAGGCACTGTTTTGTGTGCTTTTGGTGTACGGATTCATTTGGACAATCCTATAAAGCAGTAGGTTGTATTATTGTTCCCACTTTACAGATGAGGAAACAGGCACAATAGGTTAAGTAACTCTTCTAAAGTCACACAACTATTGAGTGGCAGAGCTGGCATGTAAATTCAGGCCATCTGATTCTGTGACCCCAGCTCTATCTTCCATACTCTATTGATGCCATCCCGTCTGCTTACAACCATTAAGAGAGCTGGCTATTCAGGGTTTCTTCCTGTCCTTAGGATAAAGTCCAACTCTAATACCACTGTTTTGTTCTTACTTAATCTGGCCACAGCTTACATTTCCAGAGCACACCTTTCCCTTGTGCGTTCTCTCTGTCTCTGTCTCTGTCTCTCTCTGTGTGCCTTGCTCTCTTTATCCCTTTTCTTTTTCTGTCTTCTTGCTCTTCTCTTTCTTTTTTTGTTGTTCTAATTTGCCGCACTAGCTCTCTCCAATGCCTTTGCATACACTTTCCTCTCTCCTGGAATACTGGTATTCTACTTCTCTATCCCCTTCTTTTCTGTCTCCTTTCACATCTAGGAAGTTTTACCAGTTTTAAGTCCTTCCGATTTGCTTCTCTGTGCTTTGTCCCACCGAGCTCTGTGAGGACAGAAGCTCATTGGTTCTTTAGTGACTGAAAGAGTTCTTAGAGTTCCTTGTTGAATGAATACTTGCCAAGCTGATGACCAAATGATATTTATAACCCCCATGTTTATATACATGTGCTCATTCTGAGTATATTAAGTAAATAATAATTAAATGATTATTGCTAGTTCTGGTATATGTATGTTATGTGTATGTATATTCATATATACAGCCGTTTTTACATCGAATCTATTAACTTATATCAGTAGCAATGATCTTCCAATATTTCTTAGTAGCTTTCGATGGCAAAAAGCAATAACTTAGGAACACTTAGATTTCTGCGAAGACTTTAAGTTTAAAATCTTCAATCACTAAAAGTTTTATATGAAATATATGTTCAAAATTATTACAGCTAAAGCAGCGGTTCTCAGCCTGTGGGTCACGGCCCCTTTGGCGGTCGAACGACCCTTTCACAGGGGCCGCCTATGACCATCCTGCATATCAGATATTTACATTATGACTCATAACAGTAGCAACATTACAGTTATGAAGTAGCAACGAAAATAATTTTATGGTTGGGTCACAACATGAGGAACTGTATTTAAAGGGCCAGAAGGTTGAGAACCACTGAGCTAAAGGAATAGAGCAAGAACTCATTAGAGGAAAAAAACTGGTAAAATTTGCCAATGTACTATGTTGTGAAGGAACAGAAAAAAATCAGAATCAAAACGGTATCTTCTTGGTTAGTGATCCTGTAATGTTTCAATAACCAGAAAAGTACAATTTTTAGGGTTTAGTATAGATAAAGCATATTATCTGTGTAACCATTTGGAATTCACTGAATTCCGAGAGGCTTCCTCTGAAAGGGCATTAAGAGAACTGAACTGTCAGAAGTGGTGCATGTGACAGGTGTTAATAGACTGTCATGCACTACGTGTAAAATCAACAGTGAAGATGCTGATGTTTTTCCACATTCTGAGCACAGCCTTCATTATACTGGTGTTACATTGGCCCAAAGAGCTTAACTAGTAGACGCTTGTGTCTTTCCATTTTCACAGCTACATGCTGTCTTTGTCTCTAATGCCCATTGCTTCATGCCTGATTATTTCATCAATTTTCCATATCATATTTGGCTCCTACGCATGAGCGTGCAGTGATTAGACTCTTCAGCCTTGATGGAAGGCTTTCTTCCATTAATTCCATTCATTTCAGCAGTCATGGTGCTTATTCCCTCCACAGGCCCTTCACATTCATCCACCAAATTCCAGTTTCTAGTCCTGGGTTTAAGGCCATTCTATTTGCTAATGTGTGTTCTTTACCTTCTTTGGAATGCATTTCATATTTCACCTCATTACTCGTGCTTTGGTTTATACTTTGTCAGTTTTATACTTATCTGTTGAATGAATATATCTCTTCTAAGATTACAGGCAAGGACAATATTTTCTAAGTCTTATGTATCTCTCCAAAATACCTAGTTTACATGTTAGGTTTTAGGTTAAAGTATGTCAGAAAATAGAAAATATATTTAAGAACATTTTGAAAAAATTCACTCTGTAAGCTCCCTTAGGAACTCATTCTAATGAAATTATTGATGTTTAGTCTGAGTCCATGGCGTTGTGGCAGATCTAAAAAAAAAAAATCTTCACTGTGTAGTAATGGAGAATAGCAGATTTATCACTGTCTTCAATTAAAAAACAATCACATTGGTAGTCCCTGAGTATGACATGTGACTTTTCCTCCTTGTGTTACCTATTTTTTAAAAGAGAATAAATTTAATTATGAACATTTTAAACTGATTTTTCACTCAAAATCTGTAAGCAAAGTGTTAGCTCATTCAAATATATCAACATGGAGGAAAAAGGTTTTATGACTTTTTTTGTGCCCCTATAATAAAAAGGAGAAATTTTACATATGTTCTGCCTTCTCTTGCAGTGGTTTATGAAGTTTTCATTTAAAATCTTGTGTCTAACTCCAAGTTACAGTGGTCACAACATCACAGAAGCATGAGGATGTAATGGGCTCCATCTCCCATTATGCAGGGCTGAGGTTTAACCAATTATTTCTCAAACTAGCATTTGTAATGTGCCATTCTCTAGTTCACTGATAATACAGAAAGGCTAAAGGGCTAGTGAATTATGTATAAGTAGAAACCAATCACAATCTAAGTAGAGTAACCACAGTGTTTTAAACACCAGATGAAATAGTAAGTTTTGTGTAAAGGACTGTAAACATAAATTAGACTCCTGCTAGTCATTAATGAAGCAGTTCTTCAGACAGTAAAAGCATCTTATGAGACCATTGTTTTATTTGCTAGTTTTTGGGTTAAAGCCCTCATTAGCCGATGGCCAGGTACTTTGGGAAGTACTTTCATTAACATTTTTTTCATGTTGTTACTGTGGACTTGATTTGTATCATGTAAAGTAAGTATGCTACAGCTATTATGCATTAAAGTGTACGTGATTGGGCTCTTACATTTTATTTCTTTGAAGTATAAATTCTACATTTGTCTTTGTTAAAAAGTCTATGTGTGCAGTGATTTTTTTTGATGGCATATACTGTGACTTTTTTTGTTTTTTATTCAGTTTTGCACTTGGTGATTTAAGACCTGGAATGTTGGTTTTGAACTCTGATTTCTATTTTTTGATTGTCATATTTACAGAGTATGTCTGTGAAGAGAAAGTTGACATGTGGGCATAATGATTTAGGAAATGCAATTGAGAAGTATCAAGTGTAGTGATGAGATCAGCTACTTTTGAAATGAGCTGAGGTTGTCTGCTCTAACTATATGGGAATTTGTGAAGACCCAAATTCCAGGACAGAGATGTGTGTCACTTTGTTGTAAATCGGAAAGCTGAAGTGTAATTGATAGTCGTATACCTCGTTGGAAGAAGACTGTTGCCAGAGAGAGGTTACACATACCTGAACCTGGGCACAAAGGGGACTCTGAAAATACAAATCTATCAGTGTTTACCTGGCACTGTCCCAATAAGGAATAGTGACTAAACCCAATAGTCATGGATGGCAGTTATTAGAGAAACATTTTTTTCTTAATTCATTTGATTTTTTTCCCCTTCTGTTCCATCAAAACAACTTTCTGTAAGGTCTTTAATGACTTGTCCCTAAACCCAGTAGATGCTTCTGTCTCTTATCTGTGTGTCTCTCATCCAAGTGCCCTCCATTCAGCATCGGAGGAGACCCCCTCTTCCTCCCTTCTCCCTAATGTTTCACTGTTTCCTTCCGGGTCTTTTTCTACACATTCAATACAGTTGTAAAATCTGGTATTATACCATGTTTATAATTTTATATCCTGTTTAATACATTGCATTTTCACGTGAACTTTAGTGGCTGTTATATGGATATACGATAATCTTAAAAACCATAAAAGATTATGCCCTAGCCAGTATGGCTCATTGGTGTCATCCCATGCACCAAAAGGTTGCAGGTTTGATTCCTGGTCAGGGCACATGCCTGGGTTGTGGGCTTTGTCCCCAGTAGGGGTCGTGCAGAAGGCAGCTGATCAATGTTCCCCTCCGATATCAATGTTTCTTTCCTCCTCCCTTCATCTCTCTCTAAAAATCAATAAAAATATTTTAAAAAACTATAAAAGATTATAAGAGAAATGTTCATTTTAGAAAACTTCTGCCATGGTGTATTGTATTAAAGTAATTTTGAAATCGTATGTAAGGAAGTGGAATAGTAGACAAAAGTTGTATAGTTTTTAGAATTTACTGATAAATGAAAGACTAATGATGGGCAATAATGGATATTACTGTTAATGAACAAGGAAAACGCGGCCTTAAGCCAAGTCATTGGACCTTCCTCTGTCTGTCTTCTCATCTTTGAAATAGCAGTTATACTGTGTGTAAAGTCTCCTCCAGGGTGATATTCTGTGACCTGTGAATTAGGTAGTATGTGGTGAGAAGTCTGCTTGTTCTCTGAACCATTCCAGTGTGTTCTGTGATGGTGTGGTTATTACAGAGTGTAGTGTACTTACCTATTAAAGTTAATTTAAAAAGTCACTACTTTAAGTTGTTTGTCATGTGGCATTGGTTTTCCTTCTAGTGGATCCAACTACCTATCCTGTGAATTTATTTGACTTCTGATTTCTGTGTTTACTTATATAGATGGTAGAGCCTATAATTGCTACAGTAAATGATTTTTATTTGCATTTGAAAACATCTTACACATAGTGATTAATGATTTAAAATATTAATATGAACACAAGAATACAGAGCTGTGAAAAAAATTCATGTGTAAGTTAACAATTTATTCAACTAAAAATACCCCCTGTGATTGTCTGGTGTCAAATTGAAGTTTCACCTCTTTTTTTCCGTTGAATTCAGCTGCGTGTGCATACTTGATCCTTATAGTTTATGTGAATTCTGAGTCATTTCTTTAGTAAAAATAATGTACTGTTAAGGAAGTTGAAAAATTATATTGCTGGTGCATTCCTTTAGTTAAGAATCAAATCACATATTTTATGTACTTAATCCACTTGTACTTATTTTACCAGTAACATATTTGGTCTGCGACCTGTGGATTATGCAGACAGTAAGACTATGAAATCGCTATTGCTGCCGCCAGAGAAGAATGAATCATCACCCACTCGCCATTGCTCAGTAGTAAGTGTGGATTTAGCTTTGGGGAATTTATATCTTTTACTGAAATTGTTTATGAAAGAAGCATAATTAAAAAATTTCCAGTTAGCAAATTGCTTTCATTCACAAAACAATTATTGAGCACTTCCTGTGTATTAGCTCTTGTGAATTTGAAGACATAATTGGAATAAATGTATCAACAAATATTTGTTGAACCCACCCCCCTCTATATTTTAGGCAGCATTTATCTGTAGTGAATATGACTGATATAACTCCTATTCTCAAGGAGCTTACATTTTAATGGGAGATAGGAAACATTGTAAATGTATAAGCTAATCTAAATAAAATAATCCACCATCATTGCCCACTGTAATCAGCTATACAAAGTGAGTGTGGCAGTCCCAATAAAAGGAACTGCTGCTCAGAGACGAGGAAGCATAAAGAGCTTGGAAATCTGAGAAACTAGAGTTTAGTGCAGCCGTGGGCAAACTACGGCCCGCGCCCGTTTGAAATGAATAAAACTAAAAAAAAAAAGACCGTACCCTTTTATGTAATGATGTTTACTTTGAATTTATATTAGTTCACACAAACACTCCATCCATGCTTTTGTTCCGGCCCTCCGGTCCAGTTTAAGAACCCATTGTGGCCCTCGAGTCAAAAAGTTTGCCCACCCCTGGTTTAGTGTGAGAGGAGCGTAAGGTGTGTAAAAGAGGAATTGACAGTGAAGAGCAAGGTTGGGATCAGATTGTGAAAAGCCTTGAATTCCCTGAGGAGGAGTTTTGACTTTTATTTCCCTGGTTAGTGGGGCGCCTTCAGTGTGTTTTTAATGGAGTGGGACTGCAGAGGGTAGGCGGGGTGGGACAAGACTGGAGACTGGTGAGGAAGCTGTTGTGGTGGAGCCTAGGTGTGCAGTGGTCAGGACTGGAACTGCAGGTGGTGGTGGTGAGGTGGGATGGGGAGGAGGACAGGGTTTTAGAGAGATGGATGGTGGACTCCCTAGATTTAGCAACTGCTGAGATGGGGGAAATAAGAAAACGGGCTATGTTGACATCTAGGACCATGAGAGAAGACTTCTTGTCTAGTAAGGGCAGTGGTAATGAACTGGAAGAGAACCTAGAAATCAGGTCAATTTCCTCATTTTAGGAATGAGAAAGTTGAGACCTAGAAAGGTTGTGATTTGCCCTGGGTTAATCAGCTGTAATTTTTTTTTTTTAATGGATAAGTTAGAACACAAATTATTAGGTCAGTCAGTACTCATTCCGTCTCAGCATACTTAACAACTATAAATTGGACTTATTTTATTCATTTGAACTTGAACTCTTCTGGCAGGACATAGCATAACTAAGTTGTCATTTGCCAATGTTCCTTTTATGTAAAAGCTAGAGAAATGTTATTTTAAATGTGTCAAAAAATAAAGATATCTTTATGAAATTCTTGAGAAAGAAGCAATATGATTATCCTCTCAATTCAACTATCCAATTACTATTGTGTTTTTCTTAAATGTAGATTTTCTTAAATCTGTACTTTCTGCGTGTCACATGGACATGGCCAGTGAATATCCTTATTTACTGTCTTAATGGTAGATACTTGATAGTAATGGTAGATACCATAACCAATGATAAGTTCTAAGTTGAAAGGGATTTTTCTTTATATGCAATCTTAAAAGCTAAGTTCTGGGATCTGCCTTCCTCCAATCATACCAGACTCCCTTCACTCATTCTTTTCCTGCCACATGGGCTGTCTTGCAGTTTTTTGAATCCACTAAACATACCCCATTTTAGGTCCTTAGCACTAGCTCTTATCTCTCCCAGGAAAAATGTGGGACCAGAAGTCCAAATGGCTCCTTACTCTTCAGATTGGACTCCATTGTAGTCTCACCAAAGAGACCTCCGCATTACAGTATATTAACTAGCACCCTGCCAGTGCTTCTTACCCCTGTCCTGACATTATTTATCATTTTGTTGGTCTCCCCCACCCAGCTAGAATATAAACTGTGTGAGGGCAGGCACTTGCTGTTTAGTTTACTTAGAACAGTGTCTGGCAGTTAGCAGTGCTCTCTAAGTTTGTTGCCTGCATGAATGACTTCTGGAGGGTTGTTCATGATATACACTTGCCCCTGAAACAAACACAAGTGCTTCATTGCTGAGTCTGAAATCCTTCAAATCAGTGATTTCTAAACTCTGCGAGCTGCTTCAGGAAGCTTTATGAAGAAGAAGGGGTGACGAGTGGGTGGGGGTTGAGTTTCTCTACTTCCCATTTAGAAGTTTTATTAGTCTCAAGTAAAGGTTAATGGCTGTTGGAAAGCATGTTTAAATTTGAGAAGCAGTCTTTAAGCTTAAAGACTTAGAAAGCTGCTTTTTAGGTTCATATTGTGACATCGCTGACCATGCTCCCTTTGAGCAACATCTTTGTCCTTTTCCTTCTTTTCATAGTTTTTAAACCATATTTTTGATAAATTCATTACTTAAGAATAACTGATTTATCTAAGAAGACATTCCATATCCAACTATCCTTTAAATAAGAGTCTAATGCCAGTGTACATAGTATCTAATCGCTATAAAATCAAGATATTGAACCCCTTGGGGTGTTTTTTTAAAAATATATTTTTATTGATTTCAGAGAAGAAGGGAGAGTGGGAGAGAGAGGGAAACATCAATGATGAGAGAGAATCATTAATTGGCTGCCTCCTGCACGCCCCACACTGGGGATTGAACCCACAACCTGGGCATGTGCCCTGACTGGGAATCAAACCCTGACCTCCTGGTTCATAGGTCAACGCTCAACCACTGAGCCACATCGGCCGGGCTTGGAATGTTTTTTGAATGTCTTTTGAACCTCATGGTTCTCAGACCTCTGCTTATTCAAACCAAATGTCTCCTACCCTCTCCCCTCACCCCTGTCTCATATAGGCTTGTGGCTTTAGCAGCTGTTTGCTTTATGTTTTGTTTGTTTTTAATAGAATTTCTTAACTATGAGAAATTATGGCCAGTTTCTTTTTTTTAAAAATTCAAATTTAAAAACTGTGATAGGAAAAGGCTTGACCCACGTTGGTGCTTTCCTTGGCTTGGTAGAAATAGTTGCATGTCCTATATTTGGAGTTGATATCTTTTCACTCTTGTGTAGAGAATTAATTTAGCTGAAGCGAAGTTACATAAATTGGAAAGTAAAATGTTTCATTTAGAGCTATCCTATGGCACCTATTTGTATAACTGACAAGAATTATTGAAAAACTGTTTTTTTTAATATTACCATTGAATAGTAATTGAACAATCCATAGAGTACACTGAACTATTTTCAGGTTAGGGAGTGTTTGCAGTATTTAGGGTAGACATGGTTGCAACATGTTATAGTTTAGTGAATAGGAAAGATACATGGACAGGAATGTGGTGTAAATGTGTGTATGATGTACACAGCATGTCCAGTAAAAGTACCTTTGCACTCAGCTGGTGTGGTTCAGTGGTTGAGCTTCAACCCATGAATCAGGAAGTCACCATTGATTCTGGGTCAGGGCACATGCCCCGGTTTCAGGCTCAATCCCCAGTAGGGGGCATGCAGGAGGCAGTCTATCAATGATTCTCTCTCATTGTTGATGTTTCTCTCTGTCTCCCTCTCCCTTCCTCTCTGAAATCAATAAAAATATATTTTAAAAAAAGAATTATTGAGATCTATTTATAGATGTAGCCAACAATGTAGATGTAGTATTGTAGGGCATCAGACTGGATGAATGATCTCTATGATAGGTGAAGTGCATGTATAAACACCAACTTTCTCTAATCTAATTGCTGACAGTGTTGGTGATCATACTGTCAGTGATTCACTCATGTTCTTTGGAGCTTTAAGATCCCAGATGTCCAGTACACATATAGACTCACATGGAGGAAAACCCTAGGTCTTGTATTTGAAAACTGCACTACTGTTTTTTGCTTTACCCTGTAGTGTAATACATTCGTGTTGGTTT
>NW_005871051.1:15482298-15489807 GCF_000147115.1 Myotis lucifugus | reverse complement strand
TTTAAATCATGTAACTTTCAGCTAACTCTGATTCCAATTCCATTTATTAAATTTCGGTTGGCTACTATTGAATGCACTATCTATTGTATTACTTTTTTTTTTTTTAAGCTTTCAATTCTTTTCCCTAATGTCATCCATTGGTAACTTCTCTTTATTTTTGTCTTTTTTAATCTTCTGTAATACAATTCTAAGTCTTTCTATGGCACTTATTTCCGTTCCATGAGCTTCATTGACTTACTACTGAAATGAATCTGGGCAAACTTTTGTTTCTCTTGTCTATTTTCATTTTCTTGGTTTTGAAAAGTAACTGTCCCAGTGATAAAAATGTGTTTCTATCTTTGAGATCACTGCTGTTCTAGATGTCTTAGTGTTTTTTTAATTTTATTTTTCACATAATCTAATTTTAAACTAAATAGACCAAGTTTGAGTTCAACTTTATTAGAATAAGTTAGTGGAGCAGAGACAGGGAATTGATCATTTTAAATGGGTATTTGCAGTTACTTTAAAAAAAAAAAAAGCTTATTGGTGATAGAATGAAGTTGTAAAACCCTAAAGAGATCCAATTTAGAATCAAGGAAACAAGATGCCCTGAGTGTAAAGAGCTATCCCAAGTAACATTTTAAATGGGGAGGGGAGAAGGGCAGTTACTTCAATGAATTGAGCATTAAGGTTTTGAGTGGTGAATGAATGGAAATTATTGGGAATTAGTAGATAAAGCTAAGTAATGAAATTCAAGCTTACATCAAGTGAAGGTCAGCTTATTATCTTTCTCTAGTCCTTAAATGTTTTTAACACTGTGGCATCTCTTTTTTATTCACAGATGCATGCTGCTCAGCGTAGGGATGGACCTCTTGTACTCATAGGCAGTGGGCTTTCTTCAGAACAACAGAAAATGCTCAGTGAGCTTGCAGCAATTCTTAAGGCTAAAAAATGTGCTGAGTTTGACAGTACAGGTGAGGATTCTTTATTCATTTTTGGTAGAAAAAATTTTAAATAGGTTAATCTTTTGTAGAACTCCATTGGGTTATCACTATATACTTTTCATCTTGTAATAAATTTAAAATCTTCCTATAGTTATAAACTACTTATAGGCTTAATTTGGTGAGGAAATGTAAAGTTTAAAGCTTTGCTCTTAGTTTAGTACAGAACAATATATCAGAAAAACAAACTTTTGAGTTTGCTAATAACAAATAAATTGTAGTGCATGTAATGCTTTAAATCCTCAGTTTTGATTTGAAAATAAAGGAAAAAATATGGTATATGCTAGAGTGACTTTAAGATATTTGCTGTATGAAATGATTTTTCATGTTGGTGGCCCAACTACAGAATGATGATCAAAGAAGGCTTCTAAATTTAAAAATGGTTTTTGAAGAAAATTCAGATAGAAGCATATAAAGTGTAGACTAGTTATAAAATGCAGACTGTTTAAATACTTACTTTGGTTTCTGAATCTGTTTCTCTTACTGCTTTTTTTATGTTCTAGTGACTCATGTCATTATTTCTGGTGATACAGTTCAAAGTACCCTGAAATGTATGCTTGGGATTCTCAATGGATGCTGGATCCTGAACTTTGAATGTAAGTGTTAGAGTTGAGAGAATTACAAAGTGAATCAAGTAGACTAATTTCATTTTTCATAGTTCACTGTTGCCAATAATTGTTTAAGGAACTTACCTCTGGTTAGTACTGCATTTTACAAAAGCTTGTGATATTTATGGTATCATTTTGATGTTCTTGGTAAATGTCCACAGATATGTTCTGGTTTCAAAGTGTTTTTTTCTACAATACCAACTATTTTAATAATGCATAAATGGATTGTATAGTAGACTCTTTAAAAAATTTATCTTTATTGATTTCAGAGCGGAAGTGAGAGGGAATCAATGATGAGAAAGAATCATTGATCAACTGCCTCCTGCACGCCCCCCTACTGGGGATCGAGCCCACAATCCGGGCATGTGCCCTTGACTGGAATCGAACTTGGGACCCTTCAGTCCGCAGGCCTATGCTCTATCCACTGATCCAAACCGGCTAGGGCTGTATAGTAGACTTTTTAAGCCCAAGCAATCCATATTACTATTTTTTAAAAATATATTTTATTGATTTTTTATAGAGAGGAAGGGAGAGGGATAGAAAGTCAGAAATATCGATGAGAGAGAAGCATCGATCAGCTGCCTCCTGCACACCCTCTACTGGGGATGTGCCCGCAACCAACGTACATGCCCTTGACCAGAATTGAACCTGGGACCCTTCAGTCCCCAGGCCGACGCTCTATCCAGTGAGCCAAATCGGCTAGGGCTCCATATTACTATTAAGTGATCAATTTAACTTAATAAATGCATGTTTTAAATATGCCGTTATGAAATAAAAGTACTCTATGATTTTTGAAAACTTATATGTAAACACTCTTTTGCCTTTCTCAGCTAATCTGGTATATTTTAGGAAGCTGCTGGGGAATTTAGACTACCTTGTGTGACATCCGATTTGGGGCAATTATATCAACTATTATCTAGAACTTGCTGCAAATGTATCCCCATTACCCACTTCTTGTTGGTAGTCAGATAACACCATCATCAGAGCTGCCTTTCACCTTCCCTACTCTTGACTTGTTTGCTTTTCTTAACCTTGGATTCACTTAGGACTTGCAGACAAAAGAAAACTCACACAAGGTTATTTTCTACTCCTGAATAGCAAAAGTATCTATTTTGGTTACAGTGGCTGAAATAGGACAATAGATTGACCTTTTTTGTAGAAAAGAATAGTGGTGGTAAAGGGGTTAAGGAGGAATCTTGTGATGATATAGTTAAGTATTTTGATCCTAGTGGTAGTTACCTTTCAAAGGCCACACAGGTAATTAAATTATAGATCTATAGACACACACATACCACACACACATAAGTGCATGTGTAACTGATGAGATCTGACTAAGCTGTGGATTGCATCAATGTCAACTTCTGACTTTGGATATTGTGCTATAGTTGTGTAAGATGTTAACATTGGTCCCTGGAGGAAACTGCATGGGACTTCCTATAAATCTAATTATTTCACATTAAACATTTAAAGAAACAAAGAATAATATTTTTTTTAATGAAACTTTCTTTTTAAGAAGTAAATGATGGATCAGAATTAGTTTTTAAAAACTTTGTTTTATGGCTCTGTGTTTTGAAGTTTTTATGGTAGAAATGCTTGATTTATTAAGATCTTTATTATATTATTAATTTAATCTATAGTTTGAAGTTGATTTGGTTTATAAAACTATTTCCTTTTAGCATTTTGTATTCATGTCCTTTTTATTTATTGATTTTTAGAGAGAGAAAGAGAGAGATGGATTTGTTGTGCCACTTACTTCATTTATTGGTTGATTCTTGTATGTGCCCTGACCAGGGATTGAAGCAGCAATCTTGGCCTATTAGGACGAATCTCTAACCAACTGAGTTACCTGGTCAGGGTGGTGTTAATGTCCTTTTTAATGCAGCTACCACTTGTCTTGTGATGCTGGTCTCCATTGATATGTTTCTGTCCAGCTAAGTGGATGTGACTGGCAATGGCACCCCTCTGTCCTCATCATTCTGTTATTAATCTCTCCCAATCATGACCAGTTTAAAAAATATGGTAAAAAATTGGACTAACCATTTACATAGGAAAATAAAGTTTTCCTTTTTTGTCTCATTCCTATTTTTTTTAAAACTTATTTTCCCTTTCAAATTCATGGCAAGTCTTACTGGGCCTCAATGTTTAAAAAATTGATTTAAAATGGTTCCATGATTCTAGATGCTTTTGTACTGAATCTGTGTCAGAAATATTGCCAGTGGTTACAGGAAGGAATAGATTTTCATAATAATAAGGTGTCAGTAATAAGGAAGCCATGTGAAATTTTGAATGTTACGGCATTTACCACTTAACTTGAGTATATGGTTCTTGTGAATATGCTGAACTTGCATTTGGTTACATATACAGGCTACATGATTCATGTCCATAAAATCTGCCTTTTATAAGAAATGGAAGTTTTTGTCAATTGAATGGCTTGTCAGTGTGATTTTTATAGAATCACTGATGTACTCTAGCTGACTTAATAGGGTGCTATTTGGTGATTCTCACAGTAGTGAATAACATATACTAATATCAGTGATTCTTTCAGTGTAAAGGATGGATGGAATCTCTTATTGAAGTGCATAACCCTATATTTTCTAATACAGAGTCCAAAGAGAAATAGCTTTAGGGCTTGAGACAATTACTTTAAATAGTCACTGGATTTATAAAAAATAGGCAAGAACGCTCAAAATACCTTTTTTTTCTAATATATATTTCTTGCAGTTTCTATATTCTTAGTCTTAGGCATCCAGTTTGATTTAAAAAAAAGTTCAGAGCTATTCAAAACTATCTGAAAACCATGTATATTAAACAAAGAAAATATGGAGCAGAGCTTTCAAAGTTAATTGTAAAGTTTTGTGACTCATTAAAACTAGATATTGCACTTGAGGTTATTCATTAGTTTGCTGGAGACAAAAATCTTTACTGGCTTAACTATGTAGAAACTTTAATATAATATAATCTATTTTAATGGGATTTTCCATAAACTACGGAGATTCAAGGGGAAACTAAATGTTCTCTGTAGATAATTGACTTATTTAACAAACTAAACAAATTAACAAAAAGAAAAACTGTTCAATTTATTGGAAGTTTTCTGTTTAAACATGTTTTGTCTTTGTTGGTTAATAACCCTTATTTTTCTATGTTGTATATGGAGAGTGTGTTAGAATGCTTCACTTAATGGATTTAGCATGAGGATTCGGAAAATCGCCATAATATTACTATTGCACCATTCTGTCTCATCATATGTATTTTACAGATATTTTGTAGAAATGGGAGCTATAGACGGGAAAAGTTCCTTCTTCAAGATTAAATTTTTGGCTGAGATTCTATTTTATTCCTAGTTTTAGTACTAACCTCCTCATAGGCAACTTATAACCAGCTCTGTGTAAGGGTGAGTTTTGGCAGGGAGGTGACTAGAGTGAAACAGTGGAAAATATATAAATGTCATTTCATTTATCCCTTAGAGCAGCGGTTCTCAACCTAAGACCATCCTGCATATCAGATATTTACATTATGATTCATTACAGTAGCAACATTACAGTTATGAAGTAGCAACGAAAATAATTTTATGGTTGGGTTACAACATGAGGAACTGTATTTAAAGGGCCAGAAGGTTGAGAACCACTGCCTTAGAGTATAAATAAGGTAGAACTTCATCCTAAAGATGTAAATGAGCCGTCAGTGAGAAAATATCTGTTGACCTGCCCTTTTAGTACACTGCTTTCAAAATTTCCTCTAGTCTAACCTTTAAAAAAAATGTTTTTTAATTCTGCCTCTTCATTTTTCATCATTGTGAAGGGGAGAGCAGATGGCTGTCATCTTTTCTTTAATAATCTCTCCCTCTTCCCCACTCTCATCTAAGTTTAAATATAATTGCTGCTGTAGGAGTTTTGAAAGTCCTCAGCACCTAAGGGAATTGCTGTGGGAATGTGCCAAACAGTTGACATTGGACTTGAGTCTGTGAGGTGTGGAAGGGCTAAATAGGGTGGTTTTTCCTTTTTGTTTTAAGTTGAGGAAGATGGAACCTAAAAGACATTATGTATTTTATTACAAACCTCGTAATCAGGTTAACATGCTTTTACTTTTCTATTGAAATTTTATCTTCAAATGAATATTGAGAATGCTGTTGAATTTTAAAAATAAATGTAGTTATTTTTTTATTCAAACTTTGTTAATTATCAAAAAATGAATATACCAAAGCATTTATATCAACTAAGATTGATTAGGCAACTTCATGCTTACAGAAATTCTTTACCAAAAATTCTCTAAGAATAAAAATAAATAAACATCCTTTGGTCTAATAATTTTCCTTCTGAGAATTTACCCTTTTCAAGTAATGAAGATAAAAAAACAAAAAGCAAAACTATTTGTGTTATTATTTCTAACTAGAGGCCCGGTGCACGAAATTCATGCACGGTGGGGAGTGGGGGGCGGGGGGAGGATGTCCCTCAGCCCGGCCTGCACTCTCGCAATCCAGGATTGCTGGCTCCTAATGGATCGCCTGCCTGCCTGCATGATCACCCCTAACCACTCTCCTGCCTGCCTGATTGCTCCTAACTACTCGCCTGCCTGCCTGCCTGATAGCCCCTAACCACCTCTGCCTGCCTGCCTGATCGCCCCTAACCACTCTCCTGCCTGCCTGATTGCTCCTAACTACTCCACTCTCCTGCCTGCCTGATTGCTCCTAACCACCTCTGCCTGCCTGCCTGATCACCCCTAACCACTGCCTGCCTGCCTGATCACCCCTAACCACTCGCCTGCCTGCCTGATCACCCCTAACCACTCTCCTGCCTGCCTGATCACCCCTAACCACTCTCCTGCCTGCCTGATTGCTCCTAACTACTCGCCTGCCTGCCTGCCTGATAGCCCCTAACCACCTCTGCCTGCCTGCCTGATCGCCCCTAACCACCTCTGCCTCTGCCCCCGCTGCAAGGCTTCATCCAGAATGACTTCCGGAAGGTCATTCGGCTGTCCAGTCTAATTAGCATATTATGCTTTTATTATTATAGATAGCAAGAAGTAGGGGGAATAGCTTAAATATGAGATAAGAAAATTCTGGAAGACAGCAATATTCTCTGAAAAGAATTATATTTTTATATGTTATTAACACTGGAGTATGAAAAACAGGATTGTTTCAGTTTTAAAATGTGTAGGACAATTAATATCTCTATTTTCAACAATATATAAATGTGTGAATGCATACAACAAAGAAATAAAAGAAAACAGTAGTAGACTAGTAGGTAGGTACCTGTTTGTTTATAACCATTTTAAAAACTGTGTGTCTGTTAAGCAGAATTCAGGTTCTCTGGAAAGAAATTCTACTCAAGTTGCAATATAGTATCTTCTGTACAGTTTTTCCAAAGAGTAATTGGATAGGTAAGGTCTTAGTCTCAGTCAGGGAGATTATAACCTGTGTATGTACACTTCTCCACTCCGACCCACCAGATCTTTTATACCTGTTAGGCAGACCTAGCAAATACATTTTCATATGGTGACTGTTTTAATCAAAACAGATATTCTTTTTTTTTTAATGTTATTTTATTGTTTAAAGTATTACAAATAGTAGTACATATGTCTCCTTTTTTCCCATTGACCTTCCCCCGGCCTCCTGTCCCCCCTCCCTCCCCCCCCGCCGCCCCAAGGTCTTGCATCCATTGGGTATGCCTATATGAGTGCGTACAAGTCCTTCGGGTGATCTCGTACTTCCCCCCCAACCCACCCCTGGAACAGAAAGGGAGCTCTTGGGTAAATATTTACACGTTAAAGGGGTGGCTATCAACGAGATCCGGCTACCGGATGGAGAGATATTTGGTTAAGAAAAATTTGGGTGTTTTGAGGGCCGATGGGGCGATTTTTTGCCGGGATAGGGAGGGGAGACTCTTTGAAATAAGAATGTTAAAGAGGGAAAGGGGAATGTTCAC
>NW_005871051.1:15404881-15482198 GCF_000147115.1 Myotis lucifugus | reverse complement strand
TTTGGAACTTTAAATATATCGGGTTGGAAAAAGAACACCAACTATGAATTTTTAAATTATTTAATTAAGAAAAATTTTAGACATTTGACTCCCACTTGGTCATTTAACCACATCTATAAAGAGAAGAATTATTTTGATATTATTACTCATAAAGTTTTAGAGTTGCTATTTAAAAAGTTGCCTATGAAAATTTTATAATGCAGTAATATGTTATGAAGGAATTTGACCTGTTTTCTTAATATGCATTAAGTAAAATAAATATAGCATGCTATCATATGAGGAAATATGTTTTTATATGTAAATATGTTTATAATTAGATAACTGGCTTAAAAGTATCCAGAAATAACTAGCTGTTAAATAATATTTATCTAGCATCACAAAAATCTAATGATTGGTGACAGTGTTTTCTGTGATATTCCAAATCTAGAGGTTTATGCTGGCACGGGTGGAGCATTTAGCTTTTATTTTACTTTTTTTTTTTTACCTTTATTTAATTGTTCTTTTGCTCTTTACTGTGGATTTTAATAATATTGGCCTTATATTTTCTTTTTCTTGTCACCCGTTTATTTCAAAAATTGCTGTATGTGTAAGTTGTTGCTTTTCCATTTTTTGTCATTGGTCTAAAAAGTTTCCTCTCGTGAGTTTCTTTTTTATTAAGTTTATTGATATCATAGCCTAGTTTACTAAAAGGACTAATAGAAAAGCATTTAAAAAATGAATTCTTTTGTTTTTACAATGTGAGTATTATTTTTCTAATAGAATCAGAAGGGAAATTCTTCAAAAAATGTATTCATATGCTTTTGTCTTGAGTTACGTAAGTGCCTATTTTGGACATCATGACATATATATTTTTTAATTTTAATTGATTTTCGAGTGGAAGGGAGAGGGAGAGAGATAAAAACATCAATGATGTGAGAGAATCATTGATTGACTGCCTCCTGTACGCCCCAGCCCCAGACATGCGCCTTGACTGGGAATGGAACTGTTGCCTCCTGGTTCACAGGTTGATGCTCAACCACTGAGTGACACTGGCTGGGCTCTACTGACATATTCATTAGGACTTTTGCTTTTGACAGAGTGATGTTTGATTCTATTTTAATTGTTTTTAGGACATTTGGTGTTAACTAAGAGTGATACTTAATTCTGAGTTTCAATGCTACTAGTATTTCAGTTACAAATCTAGATGTTTATAATGGCATGTGTAGAGCATTTAGCTTTCATTTTACTTTTTACAGTAGCTCCAGAACAATTCTTTAAAATATAGATTCATTTATAGCTCTAGCTTTTGAAGAGACTGGGCAAATTCTGGGGCCTTCCATAGAGGGGTATTTTCCCCCTTTGGACATTTAGCAGATATTCATATTGAAGCATTATTCTGTCTTAATTGTATTCTGTAAACATGGGTGTGTAGCAGTGCATACAGGAACCCCCTTTTTCCTACCCCCTTCCATTTGTATGATTCTTTTTTTCTTCTAAAATGATGAAAATGACTAAGCTTAATATAGATCCATGGGTATCACTACTGGTTCATACAGCTAAAATAAAAATAAACACCTATAGATACATCTACTTTTATGAAGTAGGAGGTAAGAGTGGCTACTAGAGATTTAGAATGAAGGAATACCTTTCTGTATAGTACAAGCTTCTTTTTTGGAAAAAAAAAATTGTAGCCTGGAATTTATAAGCTGCTTTAGTATGCACATATTCCCAGCGTTGCTAAGGTGGCCAGAGCTTCATTAGTGACTGTGAGTTAATAACTGAGTTAAGCAATACTTTGGGAATTGGGCTGCTTACCTATAAATAAAAACTGTAATACGATCAGGGACAAAGGAAAACTTACCTGAAATGGTAGGCATGATCAGGAATACACTGAGCTAAAAGATTCTCTTTGTTTTAATAAGAAGAGAAATCCATTCCTGCATTTCTGCAAAATGATAGCTTCAGTCAAAATCTTAAAATATGGAAACATGTAAAACATAAAAGAAAAGATATAAAACATATCTTTTGTCCAGCTGGTGAGACTCAGTGGTTGATCGTCAACCTGTGAGCCAGGAGGTCATAGTTCGATTCTCTTCTGGGGCACATGCCCAGGTTGTGGGCTCAACCCCTAGTGCGGGGCATGCAGGAGGCAGCTGATCAGTGATTCTTTCTCATTATTGATGTTTCTGTCTCTCTCTCCCTCTCCCTTCCTCTCTGAAATCAATATATTTTTTAAAAATAAAACATACCTTTTTTTTTCTTTTTACTTTTTATTCCCCCCCCCCCCCCCAATCAAAAAGCATATCTTTTATAGGGAGAGTGGCCTGACACATTTTAAAGTATATATATCATTTTTGGCATATACAGAAATCTATATTTGCATAAATAACATAGCTTATCCATGTTAAGTCATTTCAGTTTGGAAATTATTAGTGAGAAAGCTAACAGTTTGTCTTGCATATGCTTTTTTCTTCAAAAGAGAATAAGTTTATCTTTGTGCTAAACTATTTTAGTGGCATATGATGGAATAATATGGAGAACAATGGCCTATTTTAAAATTTTGATGTATGTTACAGTATATCATACTTTCAGTGCGTTTATGACTAGGAATGTTGGGAAAGTTCTGATATTTTGTTTAACATGGAAAACATGGAAAGTAGACTTAAGAATTCCTGTTGGAAATTAACTTTTTAAAAAATATATATTTTATTGATTTTTTACAGAGAGGAAGGGAGAGGGATAGAGAGTTAGAAACATCCATGAGAGAGAATCATCGATCAGCTGCCTCCTGCACACCCCCTACTGAGGATGTGCCCGCAACCAAGGTACATGCCCTTGACCGGAATCGAACCTGGGACCCTTCAGTCCGCAGGCTGACGCTCTGTCCATTGAGCCAAACCGGTTAGGGCTGGAAGTTAACTTTTATTGAGTAAACAAAACCTTAAAACATCTGTTATTTAGGCTTATTCATTAGGTAATGCTTTGGCTGGGATATGCTTCCATTTCCTCATTGGTGTTAAATGTATCACTATTGAAATTGCTGAAAGTTTATTTTAAAGTTTTTCATTCTTGTTTTTCTACTTGTTTAGTTATTCAGTACAGTTAATCTCAAAACTGGTTCACTAGAAAGTTGATATAAATGTGTAATTATCGTAAATGTCTACTGTGCAGTACATCTTCCTTCTGAAACTCCTAGGATACAAATTAGAGTGGCAACTTTGAGTAGGTAGATTAAATAAACCCATTGAAGACAAAGCCAAATGCATTGTTCCCCCCACACCTTCTTCCCCAAGGTAGTCAGCAGTTTATATGCCATTTCATATACTTTTTGGCTAATCTCTTACAAATAAGGATCCTTCTATTATTCATTTAATAACTGGTTTTGTAAGAGAGGCACAATATAGTAAATCTGAGTAGAGAATGCCTGGCATTTCCTAAGATGCTTTAAAAGAAAAATAATAAAGATTAAAGAAGAAACATTTTTAAATTAATCTAGGAATTCGAGGCTATATGAGTTCTCATCTTAGTTGTGTCACAGGGAAAGCTGCTTCCGTCTCTTAGGACTTAAGTCTCCTTATCTATGAAAGGAAGAGACTGATTAGATGCAGCGTCAGGCCAAAGCAGATACAATTTATGTGGTTGTGTCCAGCATACCCATTTAATTTTTGTGTCTTTGAGTATGATGTGTATTTTCCCATTCACTGCTGTCTCCACAACTTCCTGCTAATTAACACCAGGCTCCTCACAGCTGTTTGGAATCTGATTGGCCCTTGTAGACATTATAGTTAACAACCCTTGGACTAGATGTCACTCCCAGCTTTTAAGAAATTCTTGATGTTTCTTATGCTATGACAGCAGTTCTAACAGAGCACTTTGTCAGCATTCGAACATGTTGTTTCTTAGTTTTCAGGAGGCGGGGTGGAGCACACTATATTTTTCTTTAGTTGGAGCTTCATTAGGTAGCCTAGAGAGTTGGCACATTGTTCCTTAGAAGAAGAGAATATCAGAGGGATGTATTCATTCAGCTCAGCAGTTAAATGTGGATTTTTCTGCCTTTACAGAATTTACTGAATAACTGCCATAAAGCTGAAAGGTTTATGACTTGAAGCATATTTACACTCTAAGGCACTAGCATCTTCCTGTGGAGGTTCCATGCTTCCCTGATGGTGTCTGCCATCTCATTTTCTTGATGCCGGCTTATCTCATTCTAGTATCTATTAAGGCTACATTCTGTTGAGTGACTAATGTCAGCACATTACCAGCATTGATAGATACTATTTTAATATGCTTTTTTGACAGTAAATAAAACCATAATGAATAAGCAACAAGTATAGTCATGGCCCATTTATTTATTTCTGTAATTAGACATTAGCCATCCACTTGTTACAGTAGATACATAGGAGTATTCAGGGTTAAGTCCTTGGCTTTATAGGTTGGTATATTCATTTATCTAAAGATTCTGTTATGAATGCTCTGCAAATATCATTAAGAAAGGAGATTTAGAAATGGGGCTCTGTGCTTGATAAAAAGTTGAAGTAATAGTTTACATGTAAAATAATGAGTGTGATGTAAGTCAGTGATATAGCTAGATTGCTAATGTTTTGGGGGTTTGGTGTTAAATATGAAAATAGTCTATGATGTAATGCGAACACACCGGCAATGTTTATGGGATAATACTTTGACCTATTCAGACATTTTGAGACTCATTTTCAATACACAGTAAAGTTACTATTTTAATACTAGCTTCATTAGAAAATGTTTTTTACTCATTGAGTGATTATTAAAAATTATATTTGTAAAATATAAGTTTTACTACATGCAAAAACAACAATTTCTATGGAACCATGATATTTATGATAAATTAGAAGAATAAGATTTTGACATTCAGTGTAGCAAACATGGCTAAATAGGATTCTTTTATTAAAAACATTGAGGGAAAGTGACACCAAAGCACAGGCAAAACTAACAAATTAAGAATCACAAGATAGGGGATTATAGATTGGCCAAGGTTTAGTGTTGCATTTGAATATGCATGAATAGCCCCAAGTCTAGAAAATACTTAGCCTCTTGACAAAGCTCTGCTTTTGGAGAGATGGAGTAGGAGTATTGAGTTGTTCAGTCTTCTGACTTTTATGTATTGAGCAGCATCTTGGAACATCTCAGTTGACATGCTCTAAGGCAGTGTCGCTCACCAAGTCATCTCTAGAGGGTGACTTTAGTGTGTACCTGTCGGATCCCAAACACGTTGCAGGCTCTGCTTGTTGTTGATTTAACAAGCACTGTGGAGCCCTGTAGTGTGGCCAGCTGAGCCAGGTGCTGTGGACCAGAGCACTTTTGCTCATAGTCCAACAGGAGATGTGACATGATTGTGAGAATGAGTATGCGGGTGATAGCATTCAAGTTCAGATTGCTGTGGGCTGAACTAAACTTTTTATTCACCTTCACTTTGATAACTTAGAGTTTTATTTGTGTGTGAAGTAATGTATTGATTTTGGTTTTTCAGAAAGGAAACAAATTTGTTAGTGTCAGTATGACTTCATTGCTCAGTCCTCTGAAGGAAAGATTTGTATTTTCTTTATATGGAAAGCCCATTTTATTACTTGTTTTAGCATAAGTAAAGTTTCTATTTTTATTTTTAAATAATACTTAACCATGAAGAAGAATCGCTTAGGTAAATTGCTTACTTTGAATGAGAAAGAAGCCATCCCCACTTGATAATTTATTTCTCATTCTTGTTTTTTGTCAGGGGTGAAGGCATGTCTACAAAGCAAACAATGCGAACAGGAAGAGAAATATGAGATTCCTCAAGGACCACAGAGAAGCAGGCTCAACCGAGAACAGCTGGTATTTTCCTTTCGCCACTACTTTCATTGTTCTTATATCTGAATATTATTATCACTTATCACATCAGGAAAAACTTCTCCTGCCCTTTCAGCAAGTCCAGGTGACTGATTAAAATTTTAGTTGTACTTATTTCAAGCACTTGATTCTAAGAGATGATCACGAAGAGCAGTAAAACCCAGAAGGTAATAATTTCACACTGTTAATGGGTTTTTGGCATCTTGAACGTTGCCATAAACCTTTCAGAATCTGAGGTGAAGTCGCAGATACAGGAAGGAACTTGAAAGAAGACTTACAGCTGCTGCTCGGATTTGGTTACCATATGTCTTTATTGCCATATATTGCAGTTTTAATGGATAATGTTCCATTATCCTGTTGATGTATACATTAGAAATGATGAAGAAGAAAAATTTTCATATAAGGGATTCTGAAGCTTTTTTTTCCCCATAAAGCACACAGAAGTGTGTTTCATAGCTAATTGGATCCTTGGCCATGGCTTCATAACGTATTGTGCTCCATGCAATACATCTCTAAACCCTGCAGCCGCACTCCTGAGCAGCTGCCCTAGAGCCTTAGGCTGTTAATATATAGGGCCTCAATATAGATGGGCAGAATTATAAAAGTTCGTGGAAAAGATGGTATCCTTATAATTTAACTTGAGCCCGTGTCCCTGAAGCATATTTCAGGTACCCAGGAATCCTTGGGCTTTTAGGTCCCACCAAATAGGAATTAATTTTCTGATAAAAGAAATTTGATGAATAGTTTTTGTTTACTTTTTTTTGTGGTTGTTTTATACAAAACACATCTAAAATCTGATGAGAGTCAAAAGTACCTGAGATGGTGACTGAGTCTTAGGGGAAAAAAGTATAACTAGGAAACCTATAAATGCACAAGTCTTTTTATTATGACCCAGAGAGTTCACTTGAAATACACCACATCCCAGCACTTAAGTAACTGCTTAACTGCTCCTGACTGTTTTTAATTCCCTCATTTATATGCAGTGTTTTAAAATATTTTGATCTGCTTTTAACAAGCTTTTTTCTTTTAAATATATATATTTTTAATTGATTTCAGAGAGGAAGAGAGAGAGAAACATTAATGATGAGAGAGAATCATTGATCAGCTGCATCCTGCATGCTCCCTACTGGGGATTGAGCCCGCAACCCTGGCATGTGCCTTTGACCAGAATTGAACCCAGGACCCTTCAGTCCACAGGCCAATTATCTATCCACTGAGCCAAATCAGCTAGGGCACAAACTTTTTTCTTTTGTTATTTCAGTTGCCAAAGCTGTTTGATGGATGCTACTTCTATTTTGGGGGAATCTTCAAACACCATCCCAAGGACAACCTTATTAAGCTCGTCACTGCAGCTGGGGGCCAGATCCTCAGGAGAAAGCCCAAGCCCGACAGTGATGTGACTCAGACCATCAACACGGTCGCCTACCACGCCAAACCCGATTCCGACCAGCGCTTCTGCACGCAGTACATCATCTATGAGGATGTGTCCTGTCACCGCCCAGAGAGGGTTCGTCAGGGCAAAGTCTGGATGGCTCCTTCCAGCTGGTTTATAGATTGTGTGATCTCCTTTGAGTTGCTCCCTCTTGACAGCTGAGTACTACGCCACAGGCACACGTCAGATTGAATGTAGACAGTGTGAGGACCTAGCCATTTCACTGTCTTGATCATTCTCATTTTTATAAATAGGTAGACTGATTCATATTTTTTCCCTTGAATTAAAAAACAATCTTATGCCAGATTAGGAATTTAGTCTGTGCTTACCATTTAGATGCTGAGATTGCATTGAAGGATTTTCTTTTTAAAACTGATATATGTTTTGATTCATCATGTCTCTGTACTCAAATGTCAGCTATCAAAGATTAATGAGAGGGTATCAGAACTATTGCTTGATATAACAAGTGGTGTCAGTTATATCTCAGTCTTTTAATGTTTTTTTGATGAAATAATCTATACCTGCCATCAGCAGAAATTGTCATTCTAGTAAACAGAACATTGTCAGATAATTTATTGTTATGAAAATAGAGTACCTGGTTTACATGTGTTCCGATAGGTGTTAACTTTTTCTCCTCTCTTCGGTTGTATTCATTTTACATTGTTTCTTATAACTTAGTTTCTTATAATTTTCTTGGATGTCTGTAGCTACTTTTTTATCTTGCCTCTTTATTAGGAAATCATGATTTGAACCTTAACGTTAACTGTTCTTTGGTGATAAAAGTCAGCATTGGCTCATGGCACATATTTTTATTGTATGCACTGGCTTATCGTTGCTGCTATATTTATCTCTATGAATACATACTTCAAGCATTTTCTCCAACATATTTTAGTATCAATAGTTCTTAGAATGTCTCACCAGACTAGCAAATTGTCAATCAAATGGTAGACCTTGCTATCTATTGCTAAAATAATTTTTTAAAGGTCTTAATTTCTTCCTTCATAAGGTTTTTTGTTATTGTTCCTTTTCTTCTTTCTTCCCTCCTTTCTTCCTTCTCTCCTTCCTTCCTTCCTTCTTCTTTTTCTACTACTACTACTTTTTAAATTTTTAAGTTGCTGTGGAGGCAGAAGTTGGGGATTACTTTATTTAGAACAGATTTTATCCAGATGACACAAAAGGCCATAACAGTAAGTCCAGAGGTAGGAATGGGAAGAACTTACTCATAATAGCACAATAGTCAAGGCTGCGGAGAAGTGGACAGGAGGCCACCTGAGAATGGGAAGACCTAGGAGGTTACTCCAATCTGAATGTTCTCGTTTGTGGATCTGCAAGGTACATTAGGTCATTTAAAAACATGTTTTAAGAAGTCTTCCTAGAAATTAAATGTTCTTAAAACTCTAAGGACATGGAAGGAAGATACTGTGACACCTGTCAGCTTGGTCACTCCTGGGCCAAAGAGACAGTTGGATGACCACTGGACTAGAATACTGAGAGCCTGAAGTTAATGGACATTTTAAGATTCATTTATTTTAAAGTTGAAGATTCTGCTGATTATTCAAAATAAATTTTACTTTAGTTTCTTCTTAGACATAATACTTTTTGATATCAAGAAATATATTATGTGAATGCAGTACTGTACTGCTAACCCTGACCTTCAAGGGTGAATTAGCTCTGAAACTCCAACCAGTAATGTGTTTGTCCTGCATTTCCTTCTAATGGAGAATGATGAATACCACAGCACCAAACAAAGCTGAGGGTTAGATAATGTCTGGATGGAAGAATTTAAGATGCTTTGGGATTTGGGTTGTCATTTTTTATTTATAACTGACTTTTCATCATTTTCTATTAGCTCATTGGTCGCATTCCTGGACAGGTGTGTGTCTGTTCCTCTGATCTGAATCCCTGTTTGTAAAAACCCCTTTGGGGATGTTGCTCACTTTCCTTTATTCCTTTTCTTGGTCTGTCCTCCTCACTCTTTGTCGTATTTTGTCCCCCACTATTCAGCAGTTTTATTATTGCTTTCTTTAAATACTTATTTTGATGGCAGTGGATTGATGTCAAACTTTTGAAACTTGTACTTTCTGCATAGATATACTTGTAATTATTTTCATTTCCAATCATAGATTCAAGCATCCTTTTATGTACCTTAAATCATTAAAGTTATTTATGTTTGTGTATCTTCTTAGAGGTGGTTTATTCTGTTCCTGGAGAATGAGACTCAGTAAGCCTTGTGAGGAAATCTTTCAGCTAATAAACACTTATCTTTTGAAACACTAATGCTTTTTAATTGACACCTGGAAGTTTCTATAAGAATGGCTCTGTGAGGAAGTGGGGAAGGCACTACACGATTCACCTTTGACTTTTCTCCCGGCGCATGAGTGAAGTTTCCCCCTCAGTAGCTATCCTGGCCATTCAGCTATGATTTTGTTTGGAGGCACTTACTTTGGATACCAAGACTGCTTAGAAACCCACCTTAGAAAGGACTGGCCAGACTCCCATCAGCATGTGTCACAAGCCTGGGTTGCGGGCTCAGTCACCTCAGCCCCTCTGCTCCATGACCTTGGGATAACCTTACTTTACATATTTCTAAAAAAAAAAGGAGGCTGGTCTTTTCTACTTTTAATCCATAATTTCTGAGACTCTTGGAGATCATTCCTATTTGCTTCTTGGCTAAAATATTACTAAAATATTTTGCCGTCAATGAAATATAAAGGTCTTTTCCTGAATTGTACCAATGTGGCTACCTTCAAATTTCTAAATAACTGCTTACAGAAGCATTACATAATTACTGCAGAAAATTTGCAAAGTACAGAAACACAAGAAAGAAAATAATTTCCAAATTGAGGAATCATAAAGTGACTAATTGTTTTGTTTGGCCTCCATAGTGTTAAAATTTTTCATTGAATGTTATTGAAAGGGCACTGTGCTTCAGTTCCCCACAGTCCCCACTACTACTTACTGTCTGTCCCCTTCCATTTTATTTATTTACTTGGCCTTGGAAATATTGTCAACCCACAACCCAAAATAACTATTAACATTCTTATCTTTTTTTTAAATTTAAGCATACACACACAGCTTTTATAACTAAGGCATAAACCTTGAATATACTTTCACTCCATATTTTCCCATGTAATTAAATATTCTTGTCCATAATTTTCAATAGTTGCATCCTATCTATCAACAACATATGTTATAGTTTATTTAACCATATCCCTGCTGTTGAATATTTGGATTATTTCTATTCTAGATAAAGCTATATAAACACACTTATAATCCTATATAATAAAACCCTAATACGCAAACCAACCGAATGGCGGAACGACTGGTGGAATGACCAGTTGCTATGATGCGCACTGACCACCAGGGGGCAGATGCTCAATGCAGGAGCTGCCCCCTGGTGGTCAGTGTGCTACCACAGGGGAGCACAGTTCATCCAGAAGCCAGGCTCACGGCTGGCGAGCGCAGTGGTGGTGGCAGTGGCAGACGCCTCTCCCACCTCCGCAGCAGCGCTAAGGAACAGCAAGCTGAGCAGTAAGGAGCAGCGAGTGGGCAGGTGGTAAGGAGTGAGGGGTTCCGGACTGTGAGAGGGATCCTGGACTGCAAGAGGGGTGTCTGACTGCAGGTTTTGGCCCAATCCCCCCTCAGCGGACATCCCCCAAGGGGTCCCAGACTGTGAGAGGAATCTCCCTCCCCTGCTCCAGTGCATGGATTTTGTGCACCGGGCCTCTAGTATGTTTATAGTAATAAATTTTGGTCCTGGGGGGAGTGTGAGATTTTCTTTAAAATGTAATGCTAAGTCACCTGTCATTACCATTTCTACAAAATGCAGTGCACACCATATACATTTAGATTAAGATGTATAGTTATGCTTAAAATATAAAAATTATAAAATGAGCCTTAATTGCTTGCTATGATTTTCATGAGTTGATGAGACTACATATAAGGTTGAAAACATTTCAGCTCTTAGGGGTTTGAAACTAACCAGAAAAAAAGGGGGATAAAGGAATCATAGGCTTTTTGGTGGAGACAAAGACAGGGAGCAAGAATAGGATGGATGAATGTAATTTTTAAAAGTTCTCTAGGTGATGTTTATGCCTGCACTTCCCACAGTTGTAAGTCACTGCTCTGGTACCATTTATTGTTGGAAATTTACTTGTGACATGGTCACACCATGTAGAAATTGTATTTCTGATTTAGGTGCCCATTGCAATGCAGCATGTGTGTGTGTTTGACTAAATGTAACCATGTATTATGTATGTTTTCTATCTGATTGCCCAAGACACATTTCTGAAGCTAAGGTATTTGCTATAGAATATGGTGATTGATATGCCTTACAGTCATCACTGTTCTCCTTTTTCTGCCGAAGTCCAGACACCTGGCGGTAAATTCAGATTATTTTTCTGGGTTGTGGAGTGGTGATTAACAAATACAACGTTTAATTAATTTTAAAAGGGAATTCAGACGTTCTGAAATGTAAACCAAGTCTGAAGATCTCGATTGACCTTTCTTTTCCAGGTATGTGACAGAAGAGCTAAGCCTTCTTGTGTAAAAGGCAATAGACTTCTAGGAAGTACCCTCTTATTTATAAAGAGCTTTGCAAAGATTCACTAGCAATTAGACATGTGCATTTTACCCTCTTCCTTTAAAATATATGTATCTAGCTTTACATTTTCAAAAGAGGTTGAACAAGAGTCTGGTACTGATTCACTTACTAATTTGTACATTGATTCATGAGACTTATTGGGAAACTACTGGATTTCCTGCTTTGTTGTTCACCTGGAGCAACTAAGGTGAGCAAGACCTGGCTACAGCCTTTGAGGGGCTTACCCTGCATTAGAGCCACACAAGTAAGCCGGTGATGGCATAGCTGCTGTTCTTGGCACGGCAGCCCCTGCAACTTCGTCAGGACACACTTCGAGGAGGCTGCCTCGCCACACGTGACTCGCTGGGCACAAGACCCAACTAGTGTTGGCTCTGGACCTAATCATGTTAGTTCTGAAAAGGAATCTCCAACTCATTCTTAGGACCAGATGAATTGTGTTTCCCATTATTCTCACTAAACCACTTTCTGATTCCCCTTGAGTGATGATTTCAGTGTTTTGCAGAAAAGAATGACATTCCATCAATAGTTTATTAGAAGGTTGTTTTTTTTTTCTTTAATTAGGAAGTCAAGTCAGAAATAGGAAATGCAGCCTGCTTAAGCCATGAATAGGAAATGAGGTTTTTGTTCTCAGTGTTTGATTTGCTAAATTAGCAAATTTGATCTCAAGAGAATTTAAACACTAAAGATATCCAGATTTATCTACTACATCTTTTAAATATTCAAACTTTTTTTTTCTTTCATAAATTCAGATGTAGTCCTGAGAAGCCAGGGTTTTTTTTTTAAATATAATATGAGTGCATTCATGGTTAATTATTTTAGCAGGAAGCCTTTCTATCTAGTGTTTTCTGGGCAGGCACTTTTTTTTTTTTTTAAGGTAGCACTATAGAGATTAAGAAACTGTGTAACCCAAAAATAAAGGCAGTATTCACAGGAGATCTGCTAAAATGCAAATTGAAGTCATGTAGGTGTAAGGAGGTGATGAGGGTTTTAAAAAGACATCATTAAAGAAGGAGCCATCAGCCCGGCCGGCGTGGCTCAGTGGTTGAACTTGGATCTATGACCCAGGAGGTCACCTGTTTGATTCCTGGTCAGAGCACATGCCTGGGTTGCAGGCTCGATCCCTAGTAGGGGGCATGCAGGAGGCAGCTGATCCATGATTCTTTTTCATCATTGATGTTTCTATCTCTCCCTCTCCCTTTCCCTCTGAAATCAATAAAAATATATTAAAAAAAGAAGAGGAAGGAGCCATCAGTTGATAACACAAAAAGATAAGGACAATGGATGGTGACCCGTCAGGAATTTGGGGGATGGAACATCCAGTAGAAAGCCAGTCAGTTTCCTGCAGCTGAGGAAATGGGGAGAAAGAATCAGCACGTTGAAGTGTACGTTTGAAGTGTGTACATCTGAAGTGTGTGTGAATTGCTTTATGTCTTTTTAAGTTATACTCTAATTTCATAAGAATGGGTAGGTAAGCCTAACCTCTTCACTGGAAGATTAGTTTGTAGAGATTGTGGCTTTTCATCTATAAGAAAATAGTCATCCAGTTTTCTCTTTGTGCATTGAGGGAGTTGGGGGCAATAAACCACAGAGCTTGCTTTGGGTAGTAAATAATCTCTAGAAATATATCCAGGTGCTTACCACTGGGAAATATGTTAGAAATTACATAATAATTCTGGAAGGAAATGAATTCATAGAATAAAAAAGAGGAATTTAAGAACTGAACACATCCCTGATGGGCTCCTTCTCACTAAAATTGTCAGCATGAGCTGAGTGTCAGGAAATCGTGAATTAGAAACTTGAGCCTGAGCCATTTCCTTCTCTTGTTCTGAACCTTTTCCAAAACTTTATTCCTTCATAAATCATTTCCATTTGGAGGTGAGCATCAGGATCACTAAAAGCAGCTTACTGCTTGTTTAAAAAGGTTACGTCACACACAAGCTGAAAGGCAGCAGAATTGGAGCTCAGAGCTTTCCCCTCCTGATTAGATGTCCCCATTTTCTCCACTTATACTTGGGTGTGTTTTTCTCGCCAGTTCCGTCAGCAGACCTTGTCAATATTTTTCCTTGATGAGAGGCCTCTGCCTCACCTTTGTCCTGTGTCTTGAGCAGAAGCCTGCTTGCATTGTCGTTGGTGTACCTTTCTGTTTTACTTCTGCTAAATCTCCATTCACCGGGGTGTCTCCATTTTCCCGCTTTGCTCGGTGTGTTTGCCCCTCGTTCAGTGGCGTTCAGTTTCAAGTTCTGAGCTTAGAGGCTCTCCAGTTGTTTTCCAGCTGGTCATCCAAGAGGAAAAAAATGTTACACGGGGTTCTTGGATTCTCTCCAGGCCTTCATTTCCTCAGTGCTGGGCTCTGAGTGTTTAAGGGGCTTGACCAAAACTTCATTTTAGTTTTGCTGAGAGTGGAGCTCAGTCTGATTCAAGAGCCTGAACCTCAGCCTCCACAATATCTCTGAGCCCAGACATGACTCCGGAAAAGGCTTTGGTGTGAAGAACCAGCCCCCAAGCTGATTGCAGCAACAAGTCTAACGAGAATGAACTCTGAAGAGCTGTGGGAAAGAGGCCCCAGACCACAGTGGTGAGTAATGGGCTAACTTTAAGGTATAAAAGTTAACTAGAATAATTGGGGCAGGTAACTCTGTCACTTTCTTTCCTTTCTGTAAAATGGGGACAATAATGTATTGTGGGGTCATGAAGATGAAATATAATGTGTTGGCATAATCGAGTAATCAATACAGAGGGCCCAGTCTGAGCAATAGATCAGCTACATGGATCAGAACAGCAGTGCAGATGGGGAATCTTATCTAATAAAGAGGGAATATGCAAATTGACCATCACACCAAAGTGGTCAAGATGGCTGCGCTCACAGCGGAGGCCGAGTTCCTGTAACGAGCCTTAACAAGCAATCAGCAGGGACCTGAGGCTGCACCCCTGCCTGGTAGGGCTTGACAGGGGACCTCAGGCCGCGCCCCCCACCCCGGTGCCAGGCTGGGGGACCTCAGGCCACACCCCCCCAACCCGGCAGTGGGCCAGGGGACCTGAGGCCGTGCCTCCCACCTGGTGGGGCTTGACCTCAGGCCATGCCCCCCCGCCGGCATCAGGCGGGGGACCTGAGGCTGCACCCCTGCATGCGGGACTTGACGGGGAACCTCAGACCACGTCCCCCACCCATGGGGCTTGACGGGGGACCTCAAGCTGCGCCCTGTGGCCTGGGCCAGGAGACCTCAAGGCACATCCCCTGGTGCCGGGCCAGGGGACCTGACGGTGCACTGGGGGACCTGAAGCTGCGCCGCCCGCCCGGCATGCACTGAGGGACCTGAGGCTGCACCCCCCACCCTGCGGGGCTTGACGGGGGCCCTGAGGCTGTGCCCCCCACCCTGCGGGGCTTGACAAGGGTGGGGCTGGCTGGGGCTGGATCTCACCCAATGGGGGTGGGGCCGGCTGGGTCTGGGTCTCACGCGATTTTGAGGTGCCACGGGTGTGCGGGGACTTGACTCTGGGTCCTGCAGCGCACCCCAGACTCTGATAGGAGGAAGATTTTCATATACATTTTACTAATTTTCTTTCATCTCTGACACTCTATTATAGAGAAAAGGCAAATAGCAATATTAAAATATTTCCTCTAATTAATCCCCTTTTAATATGCACAAATTTCGTGCACCGGGCCACTAGTTTATGATATTTGTCTTATGTAACATGAAATCTAGGGCAAATAGGTCCTTTTCCCCACCTTGCAGCATTGTTACGGGTGTTTACAGCTCTGGACACCATGTCTGCATTTTAAATTAAAAGAAGGAAAGAGCGCAAATGCCCAGATCTCTCAGCCACACCCCAAATCTGCTTATGTCTCATTGGCCAGAAAGTCACAAGATCAGCCCATCTGCACGGTGTTGACTCTAACAACAACAAAAATAGAGCTGTTGGTGAGGAAGCAGGGCTAGCCAGCATACTCTGTGTGTGTGTGCATGTAGGTTTGTACATGGTAATTACATGTGTGTAGTATGTTCCAGAAGCAGTAGCAGAAATGACAAACTGCCACAAAACTAGGGAGGAATTGGAGCAGCAGCTGTGGCCAGCAGCACACCAGCAGGGCAGCTGCTGAGGCTGGAGGGACTCAGTTGGGAGAGAATGAGATGTTCCTGCTACATACATTAAGACAGGAAAAATGAGCTTGCAAAAGAACGACAGGCAAATATATACAAACATGCACACACAAACACATGTCTCTATGTTTACATATATTCCTGTTTAGGCCTTAAGAAATTACCTTCATTGCCTAGGTAGAGTGATGACAAAAAGCCTCTACATTGGGCTTGAACTCCATGAGGATTAATTACCTGCTTCCTTATCCTCTGTCCTTGGCCTACCTCATAAATGATTGTCGTCAGACAATAATTAATGTGAATTTTTCTCACCCTGTCCCCACTCCCAGGGGAAATGCAAACCAAAACCATGGAACATTCACTTAAGAGAGAATGGGCTGACGGCATTGTCTTTGCTCCTGAAGACAAGAGCTCCGTGACCAGCTGCACAGGGTGAGTGTGGGCATTCTGGCCACCGAAAGGGACTTGTGTCTTGGTTTAATAAGATTTCAAATTCACTTGTTTATGACAGACAGTTGTATCTAGAAGTAAAGCTATTTTGAGATAATGAAGTAGGAGCCATCCTTTCTGTTGTCCTTGACAAGCAGTCAGCAGCCCAGCTGCAGAGGGGCCCCGCCAGGTCTTACTGATGAGAACATGTGGAGAAGAAAGTGGCAAGGGACATGTGGACTATGAGTGTGGAGAGTTTGTGAGGAGTGTTCGAGAAACTCTGTCTGGGGAAGGCACACTTGGCTGACCTATGTAGTTCTCCAGAGATCCTGAGACACTGGCTCCTGCTGTGGCCGAGGAGCTGGTCGTCAGTGGTGCTAAGAAGGGCTCTGGTCCCTGGAGCGATGACCCTCAGAGCAGACTCCCCTGACCTTCAGCACGGGTGCCTCTGGTCCCCACCAGTGCCCTCAAACAACAGGGACTTTTCGTTTCTGCGCTGGCAGCTGGAATTCACCTCCCGGTTGGTTAAGCCACCTCTCCAGGGAAACCAAACTCATAAAAGCTATACCTCCAATTAAATTGGGCTTTATTTCTTTCATCTCCCCTGGCCTGCAACAATGGTGTGATTAATCTGTCACTTGTTTGGAGTACATTACTTCTTAATTGAGCTTATTAAGAGATGTTATCCTGTATGCTATTGGCTTCTAAAATTATTATAATTCCCACAGCAAACCTGCGTTAAATAAATGGCTGGCAGAGACAAAATCAACCTCTGAGTATAACTTTGCCACCTCCCCATACAAAACAGGTCCATACTTCATTTTAGCCATGTAACTAATGGGTAAAATAAAAGAATCTTCAAGAGTTCCAGTGCAAAATGGACGAAACAGATAGAAATACAACCCACAAAGAATACTACGTTCACTGCTAGTGGTGAATTTCTGATAATGCTGGAAAATGGCCCAGCTAAAGAAGATAACTATGATTTTCTCCTATCTGCCTTAAAATATGAAGGTAATGCAATTTTAATATGCCCGCATTTGAGAGAGGAGAGTGGCCTGTATGCATTTCTTCTGCCTTTGATCTAATAGAATTTATTTTACCCTTTCGTAAAATAGGCCACCTCAGAGAATATTCTTGCATTTTTAGTTAAAATGGACTAGTAACCAAAGAATTCAGAAAAGAGGCAAAATTGGTCCCATCTAGCACAAAAGAAACATTAAAATTTTGGAGATACATTTGAGTGTTGAACTGTCCTTGGAAACAACAGTGCAGAATTTTTAGATAGGCACATTTGTGTCCCACAGTTATGAGTGGAGCTGGGTTCATCGTGGCCCTGATGGAGTTTGCTGGCTTCGGCTGCTGGGTTTTGCTATTGTAATGATAAGAGCTGATGCAATGGGACCGAAGCACCCGATATTTATGTAGATGTACTCTCTGTGGCTTGAAGGATTCTGCTTTACCTAACGAATTCCAAATCACTGCTAGGCATGATTAGGCCAGTACAAGGTTTCTCAATTTCTTAGAGCTTTGCTACATATTTCTGCTACATAAAAGTCAAGGCTTGATTAAATTGAATCACCATCTCCTGATAATAAGATCTGTGACTGCAAAGCAACTCTTAGATCAGAGCACCCACTCATATCCAAGCCTTAACATGTCAAGCATTTCCATCTCTATCAGAACAAATCCAAGGGTTTCTGAAATGCTTCAAATATAACATTTTGTCAAATGATACTTTGTTTTGTATATTAAGAACATAGCATTGAAACCATTTATTTTTATTTTATTTATTTTTAATTTTTTTAATTGACTTAGAGAGTGGTAAGGAGAGGGAGAGAGAAACATCAATCGGCTGCCTCCTGCATGCCCCCTACTGAGGGTTGAGCTAGCAACCCCAGATGTGCCTTGACCGGGAATCGAACTAATGACCTCCAGGTGCATGGGATGACGCTCAACCTACTGAGCTACACTGGCCAGGGCAGAAGCCATTAATTTTTTTTTTAAAAAATAAAGTTCCCTTTGGTTTTTATACTATTGCCAATAATGGCAACTATGAAATCAGGATTTAGCAATAGTTTTGATTCATGAGGCAGAGTAGCTTGCATTTTGCTCTTCTGTGGCAATATTGGATTTTCAGAAGAGGTGGTAGTAAAATATTTATTTTATCTGAGTAAACCAAGCAGATGGGAGTCAGAGGACATCAGGAAGGAAATATATGTTCTTCTGATACTGTTTTGCAGAGGCTCTTTTGGACAATAACCATACTTTATGTCCCTGTCCTTTACAATATTCTGAAATTTCTAGCGCAACATAAAATAAATTTATACTTTTCCTGTTAAGTCAGTGGTTGTAGGTTCTTCAATAAATCCCTCAAGTTAAACCCGGTTGTGTGGTCTGGAGCAGCCTGATGTAGTAGCAAGCCCATGAGACAAGGAGTCGAAGTTTTGCTTTGCTTGGCTTCCACTGGACCATTTACCAACTGTCAACCTGGGCAAGGCCTTTCAGAGTCTCGTTTTCTTGCCTGAATCAAAAAAATAATCATCTTTGACTTTACCATGGGGTTGCTTTGAACATCAAGTAAGAAGGGGTGTGTAAATTGTTAGGCCCTCCACTGATACAAGGAGTTATAACTTAGGAGGCTTAGGACCTCAAGCTCGCCTTTCTAGACTCAGGGATTATTCCATCAAGGGGAAAAAAATAGCCAGCATATGTACTTGACCAAGGCAGATGAAGTGATTGGCTGTCAGAGAAATGGGAAGAGTTTTTGACATCAAATAGGTCTGCTGTTTTAAATGGCAGCACCTCCCAGAGCTCTCTAGTTCCAAGATAAAGATTTGCAATAATTGAAATATTGTCAAAATATTAACCAATTTAAAATTGAGATATTTTATGTGCCATGTAATCAAAGGTAAATAAAATCAATGATATTGTTACAAAATACATTACACTCTTAAAATTATGTAATACCTTTATTGTACACCAAGATACAACTATTATGTAGTTTGGATAATACGGTTTATTTGTCATCCTCCTTCATATTATTTTAAGGTAGCCAGTCATTTCTTGAAAATGGTTATTTATATTTTTAAGAAGATATTTTTAGATGAAAATGTTTTATTCCTAATACTTCTATTCTTTTTAAAGCTCATAGTATATAAAAAATATTTTCCTGAGCTATTCCTCATAATTACATTCAGTAGTGTAGGAGAATCATAAATCGCAATCAAGATTAATCTTTACATTAGATTCTCAGTCATGCATAGATTCAGTATCACCTTCAAGAATTAGAAAGGGGGACTTTAATGGCATAGACTATTAAATTCGCAAAGAAACACATGAGAGGAATCTAAAAAATATATGTAGTCTGAGCTTGACAGGGAGTAAAAATATGTTAAATTGAAATTTGGCTCTGAACTTATAAACTTGCTAAGCTACATAATAGTACAGGAAATATTTTCTGAAAAGTATTAGAAATCAAAGGTCAATTCAATAGGACAATAAAATGACATTACCAGAAGTTAAGTGATTTTCTTTTTTATTATTGAAGGAAAGCATCTTATCAGTAAGTGTCATTCTCCTTAAAGTGCTCAAAATAATTTCCAGAAGAAAAGTCGTACTGAGATTTTTACACTGCCTCCTGTACTACTCTCACTGGGGATCAAGCCCACAACCCAGGTATGTACTCTGACCTGGTTCATAGGTCGACACTCAACCACTTAACCACATGGGCCAGGCTAAATTTTGGTCTGGAAAGAGTTTTGTAAACTTGATTGCACCTGATTCCTCCTTGTTGGTTAAGCAGACAATCAATAGTCCTTCAGAGATGTGAGTTACTTGTAATGGAAGGGATATGTCTTATAGCACTAAGAGGGACCACTTTCTCCTGTCTTTCCCTTTTCTTGTAACTCTGCATCTTCTCTAATAAGTATTCCTAAAGTCCTGTTCTTTTGCAAAGAGATCTTTGTTAGAAAAACTAAGCATAAAGACTGCAAGATACTGGACCGTGTCTGCTCAGCCTTGAGGTGAAATATAGGCTTTTATGTTTCTCCATAGGTATAACTTCATAGCATTTAAGAATAGAGGATGGGAGAAATGCTTTTGCGAAGAGTACTCATTAGCCTTTACGGTTTATCAAGTGACAATAATTCCAAATAGTAATTGCTTTCTTTAGCACATAACACTAAAGTCAAAATGATCTGAGGCAATTAAAGAATTATAGTTGCCAAGGTCTGATCCCTGATCTTCTGAATCAGAATCTCTGAGTATAAGGCTATACAGATAAGTGTTTTTAAAACTAGCCGCCAGAATATATTTTCTGTATTCTTTTTTATCTTCTTCTTGGTATGTCTACCAGTCCAAGTTAGAACTTCTGGGTATATTCTTTATTTTTTGTTTTCCTGAAAATTTTTATACCTTTTAGTCTACCTTCTGGGAAAGTTTCTTGCATTTCCAACTTATCTACTGAAAACTTTATTTCAAAAACATATTAAATTTTAGGTATTCTTGTTTTCTACATAATATAAATATATGTTCTTAGTTGTTTTTTCTTGATATTATCTACAGTGGTATCAGATTTATTTAAAATTAACATGGAAATAGGTTTATCTAGATCTATGAATATTTCTTAGAAGTAGGATTTTTAAATGATGATGAGAGAAAAATACATAAATTTGGAACCCTTGAGAATGTTTCTGACTTTATAATTTTAATAAAACATTTTCTTTCAGTTTTATCACTAAAAAGCTAATACTTAAAAAAATCATTCTAATTTTGTTCTTGTTTTCTATGCAATACTCCCTTGAATATCTTTGAGGACACAAAATAGCTTTTGATTCATCTGAGGGTGTTTATCTTGGTTTTTATCTCTAATGTTATAGATTTTTCTCAATTTTTGGGAACTTCTGATATTGAATCACATTCTAAAAATGGGGACTGATGGGTGGATGCTCTATGTACATGGGCAGAGTTAGTAACACCAGGTTTGTTTGTTTTTTTTCCCAGGGTGAGTGTTGAGGGAGCAAATTATTATTGCCAGGTGTCAGAATCAGAAGGGCTATACTCAAGGGCACACCGCACTGACTAGCTGTCCTATTCCAAGATCTAAAAAAATAAAAATAGAAATGTAGACATGGTCTCTGCTTGGATATAAATGCTGGCTACCTAGACTCTACATGGAAGGGTGGGGATGTGAGGAGAGTGGGAAGCGAATCACCTTTTCTGTGGTATACACAGACGTATGATCAATTATCCTAGTTTCTGCCTCCCTTCTCCCTCATGTCCTTTGCCCGACCTGCTCTTTGTATTAAGTCTGGAGACTTGATTAGCTCTCTACTACACCGAGTCCTACTTTGTTTAAACTCTAGACTACAGCTTCCACAATTTCATCTCATTTACCAACACTCTTCCATCTATTTGTCTCTTCTAGAAATATGTTGAACTAGCTCACCTGCTGAAGGCCTTCATCTAGTCTTTGTGGCCTTTACCCTGCACTGTCATTTGAATGGGGTTTAATAGAGAGAGAGACAGAGCACATGCTCAGTCAGCCCATGGTCTTGGAGAAGCCAACCCGGCACCCTCTTCAGCATCAGTGATTCCAAGAGGTGTTTCCCACCCTCCCTGGTCTTAGCCACGAATTCAGGTCTGATGCCTCTAAATCAGCTTGGCTGACTCCTCTAAATTAAATTGATTAATTAGCTTGATAATGTGATGCTCCGAGATCCCTTTTATTCTTGAGATGCTCTCTTGCTGGTAAGAGCTGCAGCAGGTAGCGTCTGGGTGTCTGCTTTTACTCTAACCCATGTGTAGGATATCTGCCAAATATTTTCTAGTTTCTGACATAGTTATACAATTTTTTTCTCTTTTGATTATTTGAATAGAACTCTGTGTGGAGTTAAGTACCCACCTCAGTTGCTATTTAACTTGGAAGTCCTTTTAAAAAAAAAAAAATTAAATCTTTAGTGTTGAAAGTATTACATATGCCCCCTCCCCCCCTCCATTGACCCCCTTCTAGCCCACCCCCACCACCCACCCCAGGCCTTTACCACCTCCATGGGTTATGTATATAAGCATATGCATTCTTTGATTCCCCCCCCCCCTTCCCTCTGAGGTTCAAACCCTTCATTTACAAATACGGACATTAAAGTAGAGATAGTAACTCATCTGAGAAGTGACAGGTGGGCTTACACTGAGGTCTTCTGACTGCCTTCCCAATGCTCTCTCCCAGTACACCACACCTGTCCTGCCACCGCCTGGCTCCTGGGCATGAATTATCCAGGGCCACTATGATCGTGGACCACAGGAGCATCAGAGTGTCTTGCGTTCTGACTATTAAATTATTCTTATTTACGTGGAGCTAAAATGTGTAGCCTAGTAGCTAATACTAGTTGGTGCTAGTTTTTCCTTAGGGTCAGAAAAACCAGTTTCTTTTCAATGTAGTGATTCTTCATTAACAGCTGTGCCCTCCTTCTCTATGCTGCCCATGCGTCTTTCTCTTTTTCTGATTAAACGATCTTATTTTTCCCCAGCACATTTTAAGTTTGTAATTATGGTAAAATGCACATCACATAAAAGTTATTATCTTAATCATTTTAAGTGGGTAGTTCAGTTATGTTAAGTCCATTCACATTACTGTACAATCTCCAAAACTCTTTTCATCTTGTAACACTGAAACTCTGTACCAGTTAAACATCACCTCTTCATTCCCCTTCCCACAAGCCCCTGGCAAACTTTCTACTTTCTCTCTCGATGAAGTTGATACTCTGTAAGTCCCTCCTATAAGTGGAATCATACAATTTTTGTCTTTTTGTGCCTGGCTTATCTCCCTTAGCATAAAGTCCCAAGCAGTTTTTTTTACAAGAGGATATCAGACCCCCCTCACCATCACAGTCACTTTGAATTCTCTCCTGTTTGCCCATCTCCCACTCAAGGTCAGGTCCAAACAGCCTGCATCCATCCAGAAAGAGGCTGAGTGTTGGAACAGAACTCATTCCAAATATTACATTTCTAATAACGAACGTGGGAGACTTTTTGATTGCCTCCTGCCGCAGCTGACTCATACTAAGCTTTACTATCAACTTGAACTTGAAGTCCTAAATCCTTTAAGCCACGTCTTACCTGCTGCCCCTCCCCCACCACTGAGGATCACCAGGCACAAAGAACAATAGAAATTGCATATTAAGATTATAATGAGATTTCTAAAATCTGCATAGGATCTGCGTGATGAATGTGTTTTCTTATGCAGTTTCTTTTATAATAACATTTCACATTTTCATTAAACTGTGGTTCATAGGTAGATGAATGCAGTGACTTTGGGAGACAGAAAATAATAAAAATTATTAATATGCTCTGACCCCGCTCTCCAAATTTGTGTTCTATAATGATCCGGAATTACTATGCTGAACACTTTTATTTTCCACTGAAGGAACAAACATATGAAATTGAATTTTTTTTTCTTTGCAAACACACATTAGTTTGCATTTAGCAGAAGCAATCCTCAAAATGTCAAGCTACACTTATATATCTGTGGTAAAATGGTTTGTGAACCCAGACATAGGTCATTTGTTATTAACATGAATACTAAAGTTTATAAATGAGCTAACTTTTGTTAAAAATTAAGGTTGACCCAAGGCTATCTCTCTCACCTACTTTCTGGTATGGGAGAAAAAGGGTTGAGTTGTAATTTATTAGCTGGGTGGAAATTGTACCTAATTCACAGCCTTGTCATTGGAATTCAATTGTTATTAATGTACTGATAATATGTGAGCGATTATGAATCACTGAAATCCTAGTCAATTGCAATTCTAATTATTTTTTAAAATTTTTTACCAAAAGGTTAAATTTATAATAAGGAAGAGAGTAAGGAAAAAGAGACTGTGAATGAAAATCTTAATTCTACATTATAACCGTGGGACTGTTTGTTTTAGCTCCTAGCTATTCTTTGTTTCATGAAAGTCTACATAACCATGGGAATGAGAACACATGAATAGTGTCCATTACATATGTCAAAGCTGGAAAAATATTGAGAACCACTAATATAGGTAACTAGAGGTCCAGTGCACGAATTCGTGCACGGGTGGGGTCCGGCTGGCTTGCCCTAATCAGGGCTATAGGGTGGGCCGGCCAGGGGGAGGGGCTGCAGCTGGCCATGGGGAGGGGCTGTGGGCAGTTGGCTGGCTGGCCCCTCCCCCGATGAGGGGGGGATTGGGGGTGGGACAGATTGGGGGGAGGGGTCGGTGTGTGTGTGTGTGTGTGTGTAGGAATCATTTCTGAAAGTTTTTAAAAATATGTGTGAAACAGCATATGAAAACTTATGTATACTTTAAAGAAATATAATAAAGCTACTACCATTTGTACTATCCAGCCATGAAATAAAGTATCTTACTATTCTAACAACAACAACAAAATAATTCCCTTTTCACTAAACCCTCTCCAGCTTTCTGGGCTGCCTGGACGGGTGTGGTCCTAGCGATGCCCTCAGGGCTCCAAGTAGCTGTCTCCTATCCCTTGCCTGTGCTGCTGTGCCCCGTATCTTCTGTCCCTGGATTATTTCTACAAGGAATCTCTGCAGCCAGTTCTGATCTTAACTGTTCCCTTGACACTTCACTGTGCTCATCTGTTCCCTTCTCTCTGGCTTTTCATGTTGCTCTTCCCACCAACCTGGCTCTGGCGCTAAGAGGCCTGACTCTTACTACCATTGCTCTGAAAGTCAGTGGATTTCCTTCCTTCCGGTTCTTGAGCCAACCACATGTCACCCTTTGCAATGTTCCATGTTTGCCATAGTGATATGGGAAATTTGGACTGGAACGCGAGATGTTCCCCTGGGCAGGATGGTTCCTGGGCTCTTTGTCTGGTGGAGTCGAAGAATGAAGCCTCGGATGAAAGATGGTATAGCAAAGGTGGAAATTTACTGAGAAACAAGTACAGACTCCCACGTGGGGAGGAGGAAACAGTACCACAGCACAGACTCCCATGTGGGGAGGGGGAAAGAGTCCTACCCAGTCCCCTTTTCCATGGTTTATAAAGGCTGCAGTTTTCTGTGCCTCGATATCCCCTCTGATTGATCACTATCCCCCTTTGGTTTGGTCACTATAGCAACCTCTGAGGTGAAGTACGTGATGTTCCCTCCTTCTTCTCCCTTATTGTTCTCCTATTCCCTCTTGGCTTTTCTTCCTCCCTCTTTGAATGAGGGACTTCCTTCCCTTTATTCTGTAAATGTGTAACTTCTGCTGCTCCCAGCTCCCTTGCTTATGGAAATGTACCCTTTGCAGCTTATGGAAATGTACCCTTTGCAGCTCTGTAGCCCTGTGCTTTTTCCATGGACCCCTTAATTCCTAAAATTTTCTAAACCTGCCTATTTCACCCCTAAAAATTCCTTTCAATATCACCCATGACATTGGTTCATGCCATCTTTTGTCCATGTTCTTGGCATGGGCATAAGGTGGCTGCAGCAGCTCCAGACATCACACAGCACCCTCCCCATCTCTGGAACAATGTCTATGCCTTTATAAGAGCAAAGGAAACTCCCCTATAAGTTAAGCCAACAGAATAGTCTTCCCCATCTCAATGGTCAGAACTGGATTGCTGGACCAATTCTGAATCCAGTTACTAGGAGGGGAACAGAGTTACCATGGTTGGCTGATACTAAACAAGACTTTTCCCCTTAGTTGAGGAGGGACCCAGCTTCCCCTAAAACACAAGAATACAGATTCTTGCACAGAATCATTTCTGTCTACAAGAAGAAGGGGTGAGACAGGAGGCCTGGATATTGGATAGATCACAACCATGTCTAAAGCAGGAATAAAGATATTTGATTGTCCATGTAAGAACCATGGCCAAACCACTGAGATCAGATGTGATGAAATATACTCTCCAAACAGGCCTCCTGTCAGGCCAAGCTATCAACATGTCCTTTTAATTCCTGTAGCAACTGTGGGTATAACACTCACTGACACTTAGCATATCTGACCTTTTGCAGTTAATTATCCTCTCATGCTGTGTTCTAGTTGCCCAACTAGATGGGAATGGTGTGTAATACTTGGCATTTGAAGATCAGCGAAAGGACAGTTTAGGGACTAAGTCCAGAACCGTGTTCCTGGTCTCTGCCTCCCTTCCATGTGCAGAGCAGAGACTGCCCTGAGCACTGGGTGAGGTCCCCTGACATGCCTCGCCTGCTCGGACCCAGAGGCTGCCAGCTGCCAGCTGCGGGCTTGTCCGGCCCACAGAAGGCTTTGTTCCAATAATATAATATTTATGAAAAGGTATTCAACAATTAATAATATTTAAAAATTGAAAGATGTTATCGAAAATTCTGATTTTTCGCTTCTTTGGAAAAATTGATGCTATAAGACAACTGGGTCTACATCCTTCGGGGCAACAGCTGGCTGGGGCTCCCAGCGCTGGCCCTTCTGGAAGGGAGCCTGTGCTGCCCTGTCCTCCTCGGTTCCCCCAGAGCCGGGCCCTCTTCACACTAAGAGCATTGCACCCATTTAAGGTACAAATTTATATCGGAGACGCCTCTTCCAAATCATTCTGTACATCACTGTTACATTAATTGTTAAAAACACTCTCTACTCTACACTTTCGGTTGTTTCTAGTTGTCTTTAAATTGTTTTTAGCCTCCTCAGTGCTATTTTGTCCTACCATGTGCATGAAGATTTCCCACCTCCATTGCATAAACCTTTACCTTACCATTGCTCAAGTGGCATAACTCTCTCCCCTTCTCCCATGCCTTTTATCAGAACATGTTAATGGCCTGGCACACCTCTGTAGAAGGCTGAATAATTTTCCTCCTTCCCCAAAGAGACCCATGTCCTAATCCCTGGAACCTGTGCATATGCTACCTCATGGGGCAGAAGGAGACTGTGCAGACATGATTTAGTTAAAAATCTTGAGCCCGGCTGGTGTAGCTCAGTGGTTGAGCAGTGACCTATGAACCAAAAGGTCACAGTTCCATTCCGGTAAGGACACATGCCTGGGTTGCAGGCTTGATCCCCAGTGTGGGATGTGCAGGAGGCAGCCAATCAATGATTCTCTCATCATTGATCTCTTTCTCCCTCTCCCTTCCTCTCTGAAATCAATAAAAATATGTATTTTAAAAAAATCTTGAGATGGAAAGATTCTTCTTTATTACTCAGGTGGGCCTGATATAATCACAAAGAACCCTATAAGAGGGACACAAGAGATCAAATTAAGAGCAGGTGATATAAGACAGAAGCAGAGATGGAAGTGATGCCATTCAGAGTTAAGAACTGCCAAGCTAGCCTTTAGCAGCTGGAAGAGACAAGGACTGGATTCTGACCCGGAGCCTCCAGAAGGAACCAGCCCTGCTGCTGGTGCCTTGATATTGTTTCTCTGAAACATATTACACTTCTGATCTCCAGAGAGTCAACTTGTGTTGTTTTAAGCCACTAAATTTGTGGTAATATTTTATAGCTGCAAAAAGAAAATTACTATTACCTCCTCTATCTTTGCTTATAAAGGTGATTGACCCTTTCCTTGAAAGGTCATCAAAATAATGCATGATCTCGCACTGATTTTAAGGGTCTTGGTTCCCCGACGAGGCTGCAAGCTCATTGAGAACAGGCCCTTAGTGACTCCATGTTGTTTTTTCCCAGGTCATATTAAGTGCTTGAGCACAGTTAATAGTCCATAAATATTTGTTGAGAACAAGGAAGGTAGGCTAAGAGGGAAGATGAGGGATACAGTGGCCATGAGGAGCAATTGTAGGTCAGAGCAGTAGTTTATATGTTTTGATCTTGGAATGTTAGTGCGTCTAGATAACTTTCATTGGCCTGATGCACTGGAAGGGGAGGAGCATAGAGAGGGGAGAAGTGGGGAGCCGGGTTAAAATGGGAAGAGTAGATTTCCTCTATCCTTCAGTTTGGGTGGGGTACAGATCATGAAAACCCCCTTTACCTGTTGGAGCACCAGCAGAGGCAATTTTACTCGATGAGTTTTAAATTCTACTTCTATTGAGGGCTCCTCCTAGATGACATGGACTATGGCATTTTAAAGGCATTTTTCCTGTGGAACCTTTGGTCTAGACTGCTGTTCCACTGTTAGAAATTATATATTCCCTTAGCAAATGAGATAAAGATAATTTTCCTTTATTTTACTTTTTTTTTGTTTTTGCCACACATTAGAGTAGGTTACAGCTATCTAAATGGACAATGTTACTTCAGTGCAAACTAGACATTTTCATCTAGGCAGAGAGTCTCCAGGGAAGGTTACACATTTGCATAATGTCACCCAAGGTTTGTGCTCCTGTATTAACTGACAGAGATGGGCAATGACAGGATGCCAGACAGCTGCAGGGATGACAGAGCCTCTGAAAATAGAGAGTGCATGTTCTTTCAAGATGACATCAGCCTTCAATTAAAGGAAGGTGGGAGAACACCCAAAATGAGGAGACAGGGGAAAGAGCTACCAGAAGTTGAGTAGACAGTCTTGTTTGATCACTGAAGGAAGGAGGGAAGCCAATATTTCAGTTATGTTAGATTTTTGATAACAGGATGTCAAATGTGGCACATATGGGTTAAGCATTTTATATAACTAAAGAGTCAATGGATTTGTTGCCACTTTGTTGTTCATAATTTTTTATCTTTACCTTTTTCTTCTCCTTCCTCTTCTTAAAGAATACCCTTCAGCATTTCATATAATAACAAATACATATCTATCAACAAGTGAATCTAAAAATCAAATGAATAAAAATCTGATGAACAGAACAAACTGGTGAATGTAATAGAATCAGGGGCATGGAAAGGGAGCGGACTGACAATTCTCAGGGTGAACGGGGTGTGGAGGGTGCCGGAAGAGATTGGACAAAGAGCTTACACCTATGGATGAGGACAGTGGGGAGGGGGCAAGGGCCTGGGGTGGGGTGGGAACCGGGTGGAGGGGAGGTATGGGGGGAAAAAAGAGGAACATCTTTAATAATCTGAACAATAAAGATTTTAAAAAAGTCAATGGAAAGGAGAACAAATAAATTAAGGATTAGGCTAATACCATTAAGGTTATTTTTTCATTCCATTTTATTGGGCACAACTTAAACATCTTGTCTATTATGGGTGTAACCAGAGGGAAATGCACCCTAATTCTCTGGCCTGGTGTAGCTGAACAAGAACAATTTCTGTTTTTACTTCTTGCCTATCCCAATGAATAACTCAGCACGTGGTCCATTTCTGCACACGAATCCACTTGTGTGTAAACAAATCAGAGTGTGACAGACATCACTTGAGATCTCATGGAGGAGATGATCTGTATGTGTGTGTGCAGTGGTTGGGGAGTGGTTATACCACACAAGTCACCAGCTCTATCTCAGCACCTACTACTAAATTTATATTCTCAAAACCACTGAAACAGAGGGGCCTCCGATTAATAGGACTCACCAAGTTTAGAAGGCCAGTAACAACCACCTATGCATCCCTTTCAGGATACAGCCAGCACCCAGTGGCTCATTGTTTCCAGAAGCAAACTGTGAACTGAGAATTTAAGTCAGGTGGTTTATTTAAGGTGAGGTGCTCCCAGGAGAAACTGGAAAAGGAGTGAGGGAAGCAGAACACAGAGGGGAAGAAACCAAACAAAGGTGTATTCTCAGGTGAAGTCCTGGACTTGACCAGATTTTATGGTGAATAAATTACTTGAGGCAAGAAGACTGGCCTTCCATGCTCTGGCACCATTGATCATTGGCCGAGGTTCAACCTGAAGGGTAATAAACTGTCAGGTTCAATAGTTTCCTCCCACCCCCTTACTTATGATGGATACCTTCCAAGACCCTCAGTGGATTCCTGAAACCATGCACAGCACCATACCTATATATGTTTTTTCCTATACATACTAGTACATACTTTTTCACTTAAAAGAAGCACTTTATGGCATCTCTTGGACACACCCAACATGCCAGCATCACTACTCTTGCACTTTGGGTCTTTATTACATAAATGTTACTCAAACACTGATACCATGGCTGCTATTGACCTGATATTCAAACTAGCTGCTATGTGGTGAGTGAGCAGATAGCACACAGCATAGATGTGCTGGACAAAGGGACAATTCACATCCCAGATGGGATGGAGCGAGATGGCAGGGGATATCATCACGTTATTCAGAAGATGCACAGTTTAAAGCCTATGAATTATTTCTGGAATTTTCTACTTAATATTTTCAGATCTTGGTTGGCCATGGTTAACTGAAATCATGGAAAGTGAAACCGTAGATAAGGGGGGACCACTGTGCTTGGTGCTTCATTACATGCAGGTAAAGGGCTCTGGTAGCCTGAGCACAGTCCCTCGAAGAAAAGGTGCCCCTGTGGGCCAGATGCACATTAAATCTGGAGTGAAGAGGCTCATAGAAACATAGAAACAGGAAGAGGAATCCAAGAAGATGTTGACTGACCACTGACAGTGTCTTCTACCCTTGTTAAAATATTCTTTCCACTCATTGAGCGCTCTCTCTAAGAGGACTTCTTGATCACAATATCTCTCCCTCCTATTTTATGTGTTGCCCTCTACCTACAGATTTACTGTTGAGGATTGTAATGACTTAATCGTGGTATACCTGGTGTTTTTCAAGTCAATCTAGAGCATCCCTGGTTTTGGAGTGACATTTTCACAGGTTTGAACCCTGTTTTGAATTACTGAGATTCATTCTTCCCTTATTAATGATAAAAGTGACAGCTACCATATACTGAGTGCTTCTTAGGCAATTTAGATATAAATTCTCACATTGGTCCTGACAGTGGGTATTATTATTTTCTTTTTATGGATGAGGAAACTGAGGCTAAGTAGGAAAAAAATAAACTTTTCTAAGGATCTTTCTACCCTTAACAGGTGGACATTGGGTTTAGCATATCTAATGACTTCATACCCTTCTCCCCTTACATCATGGCTCACTGCTCTCCCCTGGGCAGCAGGCTTTTGAATGTTACATTATTGAGACGAATTGAAGGCAAGTACATGTTTGTTTTCTTCAAGGTCAGTGGTAGGTCGTTTTCTTTAGTGAAGCCTGCTGATGAATGACAATCTATTATTCGACCCTGTGTGTGGACTATCAACAGCCCAAAAGGTAGTTAGCTGTTCTTTTTGCAGCCTAATGTTCGTTTGAATTGATGGTTTCTGTCCTCATTAGAGGCTCTTAGCTTATCAAAAAGGTGTTTTAAAAATCACGCAGAGAATCCAAAGAGCAACCACAAGCACATTTTGATGTAATCATAATGAGGCTAGCTACTTCAGTTAATAAACAAGCCTCCGCACGAAGAACGGAAGTGTCTCCCAAATGGTCCACACAGATGAATCCAGTGATGTGGAGGGCCCCCGGGAGCTTGACATTTCTAAGATGCCATGACTCCTATGACATCATTGAGAGGTAAGAGCCAGGGAAGGATTGCCTGCACTGGGACCAGTCTGGGCTGCTTTTATTTTCTTTGTAAAGTCTAGATTAAACCAGTTTTAGGTTCTTTTTATTTTTTCAAAATCTAGACCATGGTTAGATTCATCTTTCTCTTAAAGTAACAGTGTTCACTAGGAGATAGGGGAGGCCGGGAGAAGGTCAAGGGGGGAAAAAAAAAAGAGACCTATGTACTACTCTTTGTAATACTTTAAGCAATAATAATAAAAAAAAACAGTGTTGTTTACTATCATTTCATGATGACCTAGTTATCTATTGTTGTATGCCAAACTGTGCCACACTTAGTGTCATCTTTAAGAAAAAAAAAGTTTTATCTCACAATTATTGGGGTCAAGGATTTGGGCACAACTCACTTGAGTCTGTTATACCATGTGGTGTCAATTAGAGTGACGTGGTGGTCTTCAATTAATATTTGGGCAGGTGAAATAATTTAATGGTTGGTTTGAAGTGAAGAATAAATAAAACTAAAGTAAAAATTAGTAAGTTGAAGATCAGATTGAGATACTCTCTATGAAAGCATCAAAAAAGGGTAAAAAAAAAAACAACGAAAATTTTGAAAGGAAAATAAAGAGATATAAAGACTAGAGGTGAAAATGTCAAGCTTTTCTTTTAATATAGTCCCGGAAAGAGAGAAGAGAGTTAACAAGGGAGAAAATAGCTAAATAGCTAATCATGGGTATAAGTTCCACATTCAAAAGTCAATGGCATTCTTTTGCAAAAGATAAAACTAAGTAGAACAAAATGAGAAAATAAAATCCCTTTCATAACAAGAAAAAACCCTATAAAATTTTTAGGAATAAACCTAGTGAAATGCACAAAATTTTTCAGTAGAGATATCTTATAAAGCTATTTAAGTTAGTAAAAGTAGACTTACATGAAGAGATACAGTCTATTCTAGGCTAAGATCATGTGATATAGTGAAGACTTAATTTCTCCCCAAATTAATCTTAAATTCAATGCAATTCCAGTTGGAATTTCTATGGATGCTTTTATGAAATTGGAGAAATTGGCCTTCTAAAATTTATATAGAAAAATAAAAGTCCATGAATAAACATAAACATGTTTTAAGAACAAATTTGAGGGATATGTCTTTACATTTTGTTCCAAGTACAGCTGATATACAATATATTTTTTTTATATTTTATTGATTTTTTACAGAGAGGAAGGGAGAGAGATAGAGAGTTAGAAACATCGATGAGAGAGAAACATCGATCAGCTGCCTCCTGCACATCTCCCACTGGGGATGTGCCCGCAACCCAGGTACACGCCCTTGACCGGAATCGAACCCGGGACCCCTCAGTCCGCAGGCCGACGCTCTATCCACCGAGCCAAACCGGTTTCGGCTGATATACAATATTATATTAGTTTCAGGTGTACAACATAGTGATTTGACATTTATAGACCTTACACAGTGATCACCCCTATTAACTGGCAATTTTTATGAAATGGGAGAAACTGACCTTTTTTTTTTTTTTAATATATTTTATTGATTTTTCACAGAAACATAAACATGTTTTAAGAACAAATTTGAGGGATATGTCTTTACATTTTGTTCCAAGTACAGCTGATATACAATATTATATTAGTTTCAGGTGTACAACATAGTGATTTGACATTTATAGACCTTACACAGTGATCACCCCTATTAACTGGCAATTTTTACTTCTTCAATCCTTTTACCTTTTTCAGCCTCTTATCATAGTAAACTCTCAAATCCCCCCTCCTATCTGGTAATTACGTGTGTGTTCTGCATATGTGAATTGGTTTCTGTTTTGTTTGTTCATTTACTTTGTTAGATTCCACTTTTAGATAAAATCATATAGTGTTTGTCTTTCACTATCTGACTTATTTCCCTTAGTCTAATGATCCTCTAGATCCATTCATGTTGTTGCAAATGGTAAGATTTTATTTTTTATGGCTGAGTAATATTCCATTGTATATATGTACCACTTCTATATTCATTTGTCTATTGATGGACACTTGGGTTGCTTCCGTATCTTGGCTCTTGTAAATAATGCTGCAATGAACATAGGAATACATATATCTTTTAATTAGGATTTTGGGTTTCTTCAGATAAGCACCCCAAAGTAGAATTTCCAGGTCATATGGTAGTAGAATTGCTGAGTCATATATGTTTTCAATTATTTGAGGAGCTTCTATGCCGTTTTCCACAGTGGCTGCACCGATTTACAATCCCAACAGCACAAGGATTCTCTTTTTTCCTCATGCTCACCAGCCCTTGTTCTTTACCATTCTGAAGTAATATCTCATCATGGTTTCAATTTGTATCTCTGAAGATTAGCAATGTTAAGCATCTTTTCATATGTCTAATGACCATCTGTATGCCCTCTTTGGAGAAATGTCTATTCAGGTCCTCTGCCCAGTTTTTAACCAGATTGCTTTATTGGTGTTAAGTTGTATGAGTTACTTATATATTTTGGATATTAACCTCTTATCATATGTATCATTGGTGAATATCTTCTTTCATTCAGTAGGTTGTCTTTTCATTTTATTAACAGTTTCTTTTTTCTCTGCAAAACTTTTTAGTTAGATACAGTCCCACTTGTTTCTTTTTTCTTTTTCTTCCCCAGGGAGATGTATAAAAAAAAATATTGCTAAGAGTGATATCAGAGTTTACCTATCTTTTCTTCTAGGAATTTTATGGTCTTGTATTTAAGTCTTTAATCTATTTTGAGTTTATTTTTGTATGGTGTGATCATTTTTTTGCATGTATCTGTCCAGTTTTCCCAACACTGTTTGCTGAAGAGACTGTCTTTACCCCATTTTATAGTCTTGCTTTCTTTGTTATACATTAGTTGACCATATAGCTGTAGGTTTATTTCTGAGCTCTCTATTCTTTTCCATTGATCTATGTTTCTGGTTTTACTTTTTCATTGCAGTCATTGACAGAGAGTCTATTTTCTAAAAATTGTCCTTAACATAAATGTTGATTTAATCACGGACACTGAAGATTGAACAATTTTGTTTTCTCTGTGTTGCGCATCTTTACTTTTCACTGCCTTTAGCATACTGTCAAACAGGAAATCGAAAGCCACTCAAGTGTGAAGTCACACCAAGTCTATATTTTCTCCTAATGACTCTGCTATCACCTTGCATTTGGAAACTTGGGTGTTGACTGACAAGTGTGTCCAAAACCTCCTGTGATGAAAGCCCATTGGCAGCTATTTTGGGAAATAGGAGATGATAGATTTCTTTCCAAATAGAAAATAAACACAGAATCTGTCATTAATATTTGACAGTTTTAAAAACTTTAAAACTACATGCTAAAATTCTGATAATTTTTTATGGCTATTGTTTGGCTTCAGATTCTAGAGACTAAGGAAATCATGCCAAAATAGAAGATGGTGAGAATTCTAGTCAAATGTACTGATATCATGGGATTATACGGAAGGAAACTGTATACTGCCTCTGAAATTCGATTTGAGGATAGTTACATATAAAGAGGAAAGTGAGAACCACATACGTAGAGAGAAGACACCCAGAAACATTTAATGTAGCTCCTGCTTTCAGAACCCTTTAAATGCCACCCTGTCCCCCACTCTCACCTCTGCTTTGATGGGATTCTGAGAAAGTACTGAGGTCCGTAATTTTCTTACTGTGCCTAACAGGGGGAGATCTGGGTTTTGTAAAGACAAATAACACCAGAAATATAATTATTCTGCCTAAAAAAAGTCCCTCACTTTGTCCTTGAGTATCTGTGTCTTTTGAATAAAAAGTGACACTAAAAAAAAAATCTTAAAAGAAAAATATTGTTTTATTGATTTCAGAGAGGAAGGGAGAGGGAGAGAGAGATACATCAATGATGAGAGAGAATCATTCGTCGGTTGCCTTCTCCATGCTCCACACTGGGGATCGAGCCCACAACCTGGGCATGTGTCCTGACCAGGAATTGAACCATGACCTCCTGGTTCATAGGTCAACACTCAACCACTGAGCCATGCTGGCCGGGCTAAAAACACTTCTTAAATGGTTTCCAAAAGACACTACATATTTGAAATTATTATTAAGTTAATTTTTAAGAAAAACTTCAACAGCAGATTTAGTTTTTATTTTTGAAAAATTAAAATACATATACACATATGTGTTCCCATATAGGTACATATTTATGCCCATTTATATATATACTAGCGGCCCGGTGCGTGAAATTTGTGCACAGGGGGGGGTGTCCCTCCGCCCAGCCTGCACCCTGTCCAATCTGCGACCCCTCGGGAGATGTCCGACTGCCAGTTTAGGCCTGATTCTACAGGGATGGGGCCTAAACCAGCAGTCGGACATCCCTCTCGCAATCCGGGACTGCTGGCTCCTAACCACTCACCTGCCTGCCTGCCTGATCGCCCCTAACTACTTTGCCTGCCAGCTTGCTTGCCCCCAATTGCACCCCCACCAGCCTGCTTGCCCCCAAATCCCCCCCCCCACCAGCCTGCTCATCCCCAACTGGCCCCCCCTGCTGGCCTGATCACCCCCAACTGCCCTTCCCTCCTGGCCTGACTTCCCCTAACCACCTCTACCTCAGCCCCCCTACCATGGCTTTGTCTGGAAGGTTTCCTGGTCTAATTAGCATATTACCCTTTTATTAGTATAGATATGTATATACAGGGATATATATACTCATGCATACATATGTATGTTTTGTATGCATGTATACATAAATACTTTCAAACTGTTACAGACTAATCTAAGCCCATTTTGTCTGTCAAAAGTTATTTTTTTGGAAGCTATTTATAGCATCCAGTAGTTAGAGAGAGATGAGGGGCTATTGATTCCGTTTGCTTGGACCAGAATCTGTTTGCACCTGTTACCCTGCTGTCCCATTCAGTTTGGCTCTCTTTAAAGTGTCCTGGTTAGATGATACATTATACAGTTACCCTGCTTTGGTCTCCTCCCTGGGCAACCTCCTTACTGGGCAGTGTATTACATTGGAACAAGTATTAGACCCAATTCTGTCACATATAAAAACTTTTGATAGTAAGCAGGCACAAAAACAGTCATACCACCTGTTCTGAAAGCTTGATGGAGAGCCATCTCCTTGTTCTCACAGGCTCTCTGGCAGCCCCTTGTGTGGCCTAAAGCTTAAATAGTTCGAGAGCACTCCTTATGAAAATATAGTAATACAAATTTCCAAATAGAAAACTGGAGATAAAAATGACTATTTTATTTAGAAACATCAGTGATGAGAGAGAATCATTGATCAGCTGCCTCCTGCACGCCTCCCACTGGGAATTGAGCTCGCAACCCAGGCATGTGGCCTGACCAAGAATTGAACAGTGACCTTTGGGTTGATAGGTCATTGCTCAACCACTGAGCCACACTGGCTAGGCTGTTCCCTAATTTTCAGTCTTTGTAAGCGCTTGTTTCATATTATATTTAGTTTTCCAATTGTGTTGTGTGTGTTTTTTTTGGGGGTGGGGGGATAAGTCAGGTACTATTTAATCTATTGAACAGTGACCTATTGAAGCAGAAGCCAAATCTGCTAATCTTATCAACAAAAACATCTTAAAAAATATTAGATCCTTACAAGAGTAGGAATCTTTATTTTGTTCACTGATGTAGGGCAAGTGCTAAAAATGCCTGTTGTTATATAGTTGCTAAATAAATATTTCTTAAATACATGAATAAATCAATAAAATTTATTTTTTAAACTGACATGAATTTTGCCACTGATCAGAAAGCAAGACTGATAAGGTGATTATCTTAGCTTGTTTGTGAAATGTGGGCTTTTGATTAACAGTTTAATATGCTAATTATTATTAATTATTATTTAAGTTGGTATTCCTGTTTAAGGCATTTCAAATATTAACTAACCTCCAGGGTACAGGAATAAGTTAACAATAATGAACATACAAATATATAGCATACTATCTATGCTGAAGTATTTTATTTATTTTTAGTAAAAGAAAGAACCATACATACACATATATGGGACACCTGCATAATGGGACAGTCAGAGACCCCACATATGTGAGTGGTTCCTTTGTTGAAGTATGTTTAAAAATATCTAACTCTGCCAAAGAATGATTGCAGTTCATGAAGTCCCTCAAATCCTTTTCTTGTTCGCCAATTAGCATCTTTTTGTATTGAGGAAATTCCCAGTGGAAGCCTAAAGACATTCTTAAAACAAAGCAGAAGCTTGAATTTTATAATGTCAAGATTCTAGATAGACACATGAGAGCCTGGACGTGCAATAATTCTAAGCTACTCAACAATGAAAGGTCATGATGTGTGGTATTGGAAATGTAGTTTTCTTAAGGCTTTGATCGTTAATTGTTTGTTGCTTATCAACACCTGGAGGGTTCCCCAGACCTTGCATGTTTTTCAGTCTTCCTTTTATAACAACTACCCCAAACATTTACACCAGGTGATCTTAGAAATGTCTTGTTAAAAGGGAGAAGAGCCAGAGGGCCAGTTCTCTGGGAGACGATCTGCTGGATTTTGTGTTCACCTCACAGCAAATCCTAGCAATGGAGAAGGATATAGAGCTGCAAGATCAGAGAGGAGAGATAGAGACCGAGATTTTCTGGAAAGCCAATGGATCCACATCGCTGTGGGAAAATAAGGTAATAATCCAGGAACTGCTGCTTTTGACATTCCCCTTGTACTTACATTGCCCTGGGGTTTGTGTTAGACTGATTTGACCAGCACTGTGTTGTCCAAATGCTTGGAAAGGGCTGAACAAAACCTCTTCCCTGATAGTCAGCTCTGTAACAGTGACAACTATAAAGAAAAAACTGACAGCAGACCATTGTTAGTATTTAACACTTATAGGATGTCAACGGCATGCTTGGTGCTGTGAAAAACGAGGAATGCAATACTGAGATAGTTTGATGAGTTTATGTTGTCCAGTAAACAGCGGCAGCTAGAGCAGTTCGGCTGTCTTTGTGAAAGACACAGACACATTTGCTGAATTCAGTGCTTCGTTGTTTTTTCCTCCTCGCTCTCTCAGCATTTCTTCTTAGATGTCTCATAGCCCACAGCTTAGTGGTTCTCAAACTTGGCTATCAATTGGGATTATCCAGGAAGCCTTAAAAAATAACACAGCAATTTGAAAGCCCCCTAAGTATTCTACCCAGCTAAGGTTGTGAACCAGTATGCTGGTGTTGTTATTGTTATGTTTGTTTATTTTTTAATCAACTGCCCCTACTAGCACTACATTTGATACAAACTTGGTTCCTATTCTCATTTTTTCCCTCTCCTTCTTGTGCCTTAAAAACAACAACTTTCTTAACCAATCCCTCTTCTATAAGTATCAGTGGAAGAGGTTTTCTGCTCCTCTCCCAGGTGGCATGTGCATTTTAATTGGGCTCTCCTGGAGATAATGTCTTATCCCTATCAAAAACTGTGGCTCTAGTGTGCATATTTTAAGAGCAATATTTTGCAATAAACCTCTCCTTAGCTTGTGAATCCCATTCCAACCCTGGTCTGTTTTCTGGGAACAGGAACATAAGTGGGTCCCCCGTGAAGGTCTCCATGCTGTGCTTCCCATCCAGCTTCAGGTATTTGTTTGCGGTCACAGGGATGCCCTTCCTTTACCCAGCTCCTTTGCCAGGCCAGAGAGCCCAGATTGGGTTACATCTGCTCCCTTATTTCTTTTTTTGTTCCATCGTCTAAAAACATATTGGATCATTTGTAGGTGCTGAGATGCCATCCTACAAGTAGCTAGTAGGTTGGGACATGGGCATCCTAAGACCATGTACACACGAAATGTAGACTGATGTCTAACTCCCACATTTCAGGAGTAGGTGGGTGGGTTAGTTACCTATTGCTGCATAACAGGTTATCCCACAATTTAGCAGCTTAAAACAACAAGCATTTATTATTACCACACTCAGTTTCTGAGGGTCAGGAGTGGCTTAGCAATATGATTGCTCAATATGTAGTTAAATTGTCATCTGAAGGATTGACTGAGGCTGAAGGATCCTCACACACATGGCTGTTGGTGTCTTGCTGGCTGTCGCTCTGTAGACTCAGTTCTTTACCACATGGGGTTCTCCATAGGGCTGGCCATGACATGGTAGTTGGCTTAATCCAGAATATGTAGGGGAGAGAGCGAGAGAGAGGAGAGAGAGAGAGAGAGAATATGATTGCTCAACCACTATGTTGTAAACCTGAAATTAATAAAAATAATACTGAATGTAAACTATATTTAAAATCTTTTAAAAAAATAAATTAAAAAATAAAATAAATCTTGGGAGTGACATACCATAATTTTTGCTGTATTTTTTGGTCTCCTTGGCACCTCCCCCACCTCCATTCTTAAGCAACCACTGATTTTCTTTCTGTCACTACAGATTAGTTTACGTTTTCTGCACCGGAGTTTCTCAACCTCAGCAATATTGACATTTTGGACCAGATAATTCTTTGTTTTAGAAGGCTGTCATGTGCATTGCAGGAGGTTTATCAACAACCCTGGTAAGAGACAAAGTCTTAGTTCTTATTCTAGCATTTCCACTTACTAACTTGTGTTTTAATGATACGGAAATATTTGCCTTGCTCACTTTGCAAGATTACTGTGGGGGTCATATCTGAGCTATATTACATTAAAGTACTAGTATCTGCATTCGTTTTTCAGAGTCTATAAAATATAAAGTGTGCATCAAATAATCTACCCTGTGCCATATAATTGAAAAGTTTGTATAGAATGCTTGCATTTATAGAGTGTTCTATGTTCTGGGACACAGAAATTAGTTTGTTTTCAAAGAGCCTAAGAGACATTTGCAGTTCAATGAAACAATATGGCTCTGTCTTTTGGTTTTGTTCCATCCACCAAAAGGGTGGATTACAAACAAATATTTGGTAATACGCAGTTACAATCGGCCCGAGTTTACACGTTTCCCGCACTCCACCGCAAATCTATATGAACCGAGTTAAAGACGGCTCCCGCGGAGTACGCACAATTCACGCGAGCCGACTTAACTCGTTTCCCGCACTCCAAGTGTTCAAAGAGCCTAAGAGACATTTGCAGTTCAATGAAACAATAGAAATATAGAAATATGGATAAGATATGGAAGTGGCAGTAAAAGGAAAGTGATAAATTCATTTAGAGAAGCATTAGTACAAAGAAGATATCCTGGAGTAGGTAAAGTCTGGGCTAGATTTTGAAAGATGAATGGGATCTTACTGGGTGAACATTGGTGAAGGGAATTCCATTAGAATGATGAGGCACAAAACAGCATGATGTATTAGGGAACTAGAAGTAGCTTAGCATTGCTGTACTGTAAAACAAGAGAGCAGATCCAAGTGGTGGAATATAAACAATAAGCAAGAGCCAACCCAAAAGGAAATATTTTATCTTACTAATGTGTTTGGGCTTTATTTTACAAAAGGTGGGAAGCTAGTGAAGTGTTGTAAGCGAGAAATACGAACTGGTTAGCGTTTGGGGAAGATTGCTTCGGTGCCAGTGTGAAGAATTAATTTAAATGCCTGCTCTCATCACTGAAGCCTAGGGATTTTTATTTCATCAATATTTTATTGTTTCATTGTCATAAATTAGCATTGATTTGTAAATTATGTTTCATTGCTAAATGGCAAAAATATGGCTTCTAAAAAATGAAAAGTAATTCCTTTGTATAATTTCAATGTAGAGGACCAGATAAATATGTAGACACTTTCTCTCTTTTTAAAATGGGGCTTTAGTTCAGTAATGACAGTTTGAAACTCCTCTCTGCCCCCATTAAAACATTAAAAGTCCCCTGTGGCGGAACGGTGATGGGGAGCATGACACCCGGTAAGCAAAACAGCTCCCCACATAGTAAGCCATGGGAAGCCTTTTCCTCGAGGGAGAGCAAAGAGACAAGTCGCCCTTTAGAAATGAGTCTCACGGCCTATTCTGTACTGAGGAGGAAAACAGGATTCACAAGCCAAAAACTCTGTGTCATCGTTTAAAAGAGATAAAATTCTCAACTAACAGAGGTCCTTAATATTTTATCCTCCTGGGCAGATAGTCAGAGATGTTTATAAATCTACAATGTCCTCTTGTCCTGGATAAACACTGTGACCCTTTATAGATTGTATGATCCTGTGACCTCTTTCAGATGTATGTTATTGACACCCTTTTTATATAGCCTTTGTGGAGTATGCTAAGGTGTATGAACACATTCCACCCTTTCTGTTCGATTGAATGTCATGAGATCTCATTTTCCTTCCATGAATATCACATCACCCACCTGCCTTGCTGACCACAAGAAATCTGGGAGGGTCTGAGCTGTGCTCATGTACCAATTAAAGCTCATGTGCCAACTGAAGCCTGTGTGGTAGATGTGTCAGGAGATTGGATATCGTGGTCCCTTTTTTCAATGCCCCTTACTTCCTGCAGGGCAGTTCTTATAAATAGCAAAGTCCTGTTTTTATATTCTGAGTCTGGATTATTTTTCTGCAACAATACTGATTTAGCCTGTTGTGTGTGGGATCCTTTATTCTCCTGAGATGGAGAACTGGATATTGGAAAAGGTAAGCAAGAGTAGAGGATGAAAATTAGGGTAACAGAAAAACTCTGGAATGTAGGAATGCAACTTAGCCAGGCCAGACTCCTAGGCTTGCTGAGGGATACTCCTGTAAACTTGACATTTCAAAGTTATTCTCACAGTAAGCACTTAGGGTCAGGGCCATGTTGCATTATTTCTTTGCACCTGATGAGTACATAAACACAAACTATAGACTAGGCAGATGGGAGAAGGGGCCATGAGGATATAAAAATTGCCCCAAGAAAATAAAAAAGTGAATTTATATGCCAAGGAGAATTCTCACTCTGGGAAGAGGAGTAGACAGTATTTATACTTGTTACTCCCATAGGGAACTTTGGAGATGTGCAGAACTCTCCATCCAGGAGCACGTGATTTTGTCTGTATGGATTTCTGAATATGTCCTGTTAAAGGACTTCTCACGCCTCTAACCACAAGTATGTTCCCTGTCCATTAATTATTCCATCATTCCGTTGAAACACATATGCTTATGTGATATGAAATCAGTAGGAAGAAATGCTATTCTAGGAAAACAGAAAAGATATGGGAATACAAACATGAAAGTATGATAAATGTCTTCAAATATTTAATGAGCCATCATGAGCTAGAAAGATTAGATGTGATTTTCAGTAGAAGAACTAAGACCAGAAAGCGGATATGAGGTCAAGATAAGAAAGACTTCTGTATACCTAAAAATTTAAGCTGGTCCCAATCAGCTTTTTATATAATGGGGCATGTTCAAATGGAGGCCTAATGATATCCTGTTAGGCCACAAAAGAAACTTTCAGAATTAAGTCAGATTAGATATCTTCTATGTCTCTTGGTTATGTAATATGCTAGAGTTCAAACAATGCAATAAGCCCAATGGCAAGATTGTGAACTATGATTTTCCCATAGCTTTTGTTTTGTATCATTGCAGATATTCAAGGCACTACTAATTTTGTTTGCATAATGAGATGTCCTTGTTTCTCCTCTGTGACTGTTGTTATTTTTTGTGTCCAGCAGCTCTTTTACTTTGTTCTTCCATTCATTTATTTGTTCATTCAATCATTTACCCAACAAATATTGTTGAGTTTCTTATCTATACTGTGCTAAGGACCCAAAGATGAAAAAGGTACTCTACCTGCTTTGCCTCATGAAGATGTGAGTCTGTGCTCAGCTGCTACCAAATTGGGAGCTTTACCTTTAAATGTATGCAACACTTTCAGATTTTTATTGGTTGTTTTGACCTTTGTTACTCATTCAATCTGATCTATTCCAAACAAGAACAAATGTAAAACAATGTTCAATAACTAAATGAGAAGGTATTAGAAAGATATCATTCCGTGCCATATTTAAATACTTTCTACTTGATCACAACTGGATGTTAAAACTTATCTATGGTTAGTGCTTAAACAGAAAGATTAAAATCCTCTTTCCTCTGCTCATTCACTGTGAATCTCAGTGTCTGTGTCTTGATATTTTCATCTGGAAAGGGAATTTTAATAGAACCCACCTGTGAGGGTTCTAATGCACAATGGAAATAATGTTTGTAAACGGCTTACCAGAGGGCTTCACACACAATAATTACTCAACAAAAAGAAGCTGTTATTGTGGTACCTCGACGGAGGTTCTCATCTGTGCTCATTTCTATTTTAGCACTTAGTGCATGGAATTTTAGTAAGTATAGTTGTCTGTTTTCCTCAGTGAAGTGGAAGTTTCTAAAAGCCATGACCGTACCTTAGTCTTCACTATATCTTAATGTCACAGTGCTTTCCAATGTCGTTCATATAAAGACAGGCACTGAAAAATATTAATCTTTAGTGACCCACCAGGAAAATGAAAAAAGCTGATCTGGCTGCAGGTGACCAACTTGTGGGCCCTAATGACTCCAGACTCTGCCCATCTTTCCTGAGGGCTAATAGCATCAATCTCTTGGGACATGAGGTACTGGAACGTGGGTTAGAAGGCTCTGGCCTCATCCATTGCCTGTCACAGTGGTAGGCAAGAAACAGTTCAGTAGGTACTGTATTGTATTGATTTTTTTCTGTGTTGAAAAGACTTAGACTTCCCAGCTCCATTCATGTGCTTTAGAACCTAAATACCCCCATTTTTCTTTTTGCGTTTAAATACTTTATCCTAAAATCTTGAGCTTTTTCCCAAAAAATTTCTTTCATAGGAAATGTGATACCTATCCAGATGCCTTGGAGTTTCCAAGGTGGTTTAGGTCCTCGATTTGCTACTTAATTACCAATCACTGGCATGTACAAACCAATTTTATAATATATGGTCAGGGACAAGATATAACACCTAGGTACAAATTTTTATCTACTACAGCTTAAAATTTCATAGAAATTGTCAGAGGGAGATGCTTACTTTACCTACTTCTCTGTAGTCCATGGAGAGGGGTTTTTCTTAAGTGTTTTAAACCTCTTACCTCCATGATTAGTTCTTGTGATGGAGGTAGAGTGAGCTAATTGGTTGGTGGGTGAAAGGCATTGATTTACAACTTTCTCTTGGGTGGAGCAAATATAGTAAAAGTTCTTAGGCCTGGAGGATCCTGTCTCTCATTGCTGACCTCTTTCCCCCTGAACAGTGCTGGGCACTGATCCTCAGGAGGTGTGGACACTCTTAGACTACAACGTTTTTTTGGGTGGACCCATTTTCAAGATATAAACCAGGTGGTGGTGGTGCGGGGGGAGGGGGGGAAGGCCAAGGTGGTTTTAACAGATCAAATTTTGGCTCTTAATCCTATGCCATTTTCCTTTAATATGGCTGGGATCCAGAAAATCAGGGCGTAAAGGCTTTTCCATCTCTCTGATTCCCTGGGTCTATATTTTCAATTTGGGTTTTGAATTCCGGCAGAAAAACAAAGTTGTCCTTTTTTCGAATCTTTCTAAAAGGGCCCACCGGAAGCCAATTGCCTACTTTCCTATTCCAAAGAAAATTTTTAGCCCAGCCAGCATGGCTCAATGGTTGACCACTGACCTGTGTATCAGGAGGTCATGGGTTCGATTCCTGGTCAGGGCACATGGCCGTGTTGCAGGCTTGATCCCAATAGGGGGCATGCAGGAGATAGTTGATCAATGATTCTCTCTCATCATTGATGTTTTTCTCTCTCTCTCTCCCTCTCCCTTCCTCTCTGAAATTAATAAAAACATATATTTTTTAAAAAGACAGTTTTAAAAAATCTTTAAAATAGATATGATACATATAGATGATAAAAATTCAAGCCATGCCTATGAATCAAGTAAAATATAAAATTCTCTTTCCTTCCCCTGTGCTTCCCTACAAAGTTACCCGCTATTAATATACATTTCTGTGACTCTTTAGAGGAAAAAGCACATATGCTTACATAGGATTTCATGTGCTTTAAAAAATGTATGTAACACTTGGGGTTAAAATTTTTTAGACATGACACCAAAAGTACAAGTTCTTAAAGAGAATATGGATAAGTTGTACTTCAAAATTTAAATACCTTTTTACTTTGAATGACATCATACGATAGTGAAAAGACAACTCACAGAATGGAAGAATATTTGCAAATCATATATTTGATTAGGGACTAGTATTCAAAGTATATGAATAGCTCTTTTAACTCAATAGTCCAAGACAAATAACCCAATTGAAAAATGGGACAAAAACCTGAATAGAGATATCTCCAAAGAAGATCTATGAATGGCTAATAAGCACATGAAAAGATGCTCAACATCATTAGTCATTTTGAAAATGCAAATCAAAACCAAAATGAGATGCCACTTCACAGCCAGTATGATGGCTATAATGAAAAACATGGACAATAACAAATGTTGGTGAGAATGTGGAGAAATTAGAATTCTCAAGTGTGGTTGGTGGGAATGTAAAATGCAACCACTTTAGAAAATAGTCTGATAGTTCCTCAAAATGCTGAACATAGAACGATTCTATTCCTAAATATATAATCAAGGTAAATAAACACATATGTCTACACAAAAACTTCTACATGGATGCTCAGAGCATTATACATAACTAGAGGCCCAGTGCAGGAAAATTCATGTTCCTCAGCCCAACCTGTGCCCTCTTGCAGTCCAAGACCCCGAGGGGGGATGTCCGACTGATGGCTTAGGCCCACTCCCCATGGTCAGCCCAGCTTGTGGCTGAGTGGAGCTTCCCCTGTGGGAGCGCACTGATCACCAGGGCACAGCTCCTGCATTGAGCATTTGCCCCCTGGTGGTCAGTGCACGTCGTAGCGACCAGTTGTTCCTGGTCATTCCCGGTCATTCTGCCATTAGGGTCAATTTGCATATTACCCTTTTATTATATAGGATAGCTGAAAAGTGGAAACAGCTCAAATGTCTATCTATTGACAAGTGGATAAATAAAATGTGATATATCCACACAACAGAATATCATTGGGCCATGAAAAGGAATGCAGTACTGATATCTTACAAATGGATAAACCTCGAAAGCATGCTAAATGAAAGAAGTCAGTTATGAAAGACCACCGATTGTATGATTCCACTAATACCAGATGTTCAGAATAGGTAACTGCATAAAAACAAAGTATTTTAGTGCTTACCTGAGATGGGGAGGGAGAATGGTGAGTGGTTATTAATGGGTACAGAGATTATTTTGGGAGATAATAAAAATATTCTCTAATAAGATTTTGGTGATAGGTGCACAACTCTAATATGCTTCAAATCACAAAATTGTAAGGTAAACTTATGTTATGTAAATGATATCTCAAAAATATTAGGTAGAAACAAAAATGATGAATATATGATTACACTATATATACTGCCATCTTATTTTTTCACTTAATACATCTTAAGGTGTTTTTCCCCCTATATCAGAACATACAAAGCTGCCTATGTTTTTGAAGAGTTATGTAATATTCCAAACTATGGCATACTTAATTGTTTCCTATAATTTGGATTTATAGCACAGTTTCCTGAAATTAAAAAGAGCCTTATTCTTGGCCTGTCTATATTCTGCAAATGAACACAATTAGGGGCTGAGAAACAGAGCTGATACAGCAGAACATTAGGGAAAGGAGGTGAATAGGTTTTGTTTCTGTTGATGAGGCTTGGAGTCCTGGGAAGGGGCAGAATAGCAGCCTCCCAGTCACTGCTCCCCGAGCACCTATCCCTGTCTGACCAGCACTTTTCCGGATATTAAAATGGGACCACTGAGCCTGCCCCCAAAATGATGAACTTCAGAGTAAACTCAGTGCATCTCTGTGGCTCATGATTTTGCTTTCTGATTAGATCTGCTTTGCATTTCTTTGTGGAAGTGTCTAGGTCTTTAATATTTTATATCTTATTTTAATATTTTTGCCTTCTTTCCTATCTCAGGCCTGTGAGTTTATTTTTATTCATTGCTGAATTCTTGAAGGAGGTAATTGTTATTTCTTTTATAAATATTTAGAAATATATTTTGCTGTTGATCTCTGATAAGTCTTTTTATCGGGTTAATCATATTTCTTCTATTTCTTGGTGAATAATTTTTCTAAAAAATTAGGAATGAATGTGGAGTTTTACCTGATGTGTGGGACATCTATCATAATGTGTGTGTGTGTGTATATACATATATATATATATATATATATATATATATATATATATATACACATTTTTTTCCTGTTTTAATCTGTTCTTGTGGTGGATTGCATTAGTGCACTTCCTAATCTATTTTCAATCATTCATTTGGCATTCATATCACACACATTTATTTAATGCCTTCTACACGGCAGATGCTGTTCTGAGCACCAGTGATACAGTAATAAGCAAAACAGATATTATCCTTTAGAAACACTGCTAAATACAATCTGCTAACCTTTCATTTTTTTGCATTTAGATTTTAGAATCTATCTCAAGAAATATTCAAATGTACACACAAAGATCTATGATAAAAGATGATTATTGCAACATCGTTTATAAATGTTAAAACATGTCCATCCATAGGAGAATGTTTTAGTTTCTCCAGAGTGAATAACATACAGTAGGTAGCTCAGAACATACAAATATAAAAAGATTTTAAAAAATCGAGTTGCCAGATTTATGTATATGTAGTGTCATGTAATTTTTGTAAAAATGCAAAAAATCCTTCTCTGTGTTTGCATACTTTCTACAGGCATGAAAAATATGGAAGGACATGAAACAACAAACTAGTAACTAGTAACAGTGGATTCCTTTGGAACATAGAATGAAGGGTGGGGACCATGAAGACTAATTTTTTTTAGTGTATAACTTTTATATGGCTAATTTTATTGCTATTATTTTTTTACAACAGGCTGGTATTATTGTTTTAACTACAAAAGGAAAAAAAAAGTAATGGTAGTGCTTAAGGACTGGAGGAAGGGTATACAGGAACATTTCGAACAAGCAATAGAACTGGCATTGCTAGTTTTAAGCAGAATGGGATTTTACTATGTATAAGATGGCTTATGAAGCCAGTCAGAGAAAAGACAAGTATCACATGATCTCACTTATATGTGGAATCTAATGAACAAAATAAACTGATAAACAAAAAAGACCCAGAGACATTGAAGCATGTAACAGACTGAAGTATTTCAGAGGGAAGGAAGGGAGTGGGGTGAGGGAAGAGATTAACCAATGCACTTGTATGCATATAGACATAGCCCATAGACAAACAATAGTGCAGGGAAGGCCTGGAGATGGGGCCGGAGCAGGCAGGAGGAGGTCAATGGAGGGAAAAAAAGGGACTTCTGTAATACTTTCAACAATAAAGGTAATTTTTTTTTAAAAAAGGATGGCTTATATGATATCATTGGAAAAGCAGAAGAAGCAGGTGGTCGGTAGAATTTCCATAAGCCATGACTCTTTTGTGATCATGATGTTGCCACCATGTTGCCGGAAGCTGCAGAACCAGCAAGCTGGGGCCTGGGGACGGCAGAACCATACGGCTGCTGCCGTGATCTGCCATGATCTGCACCCCACCGCCTGCCTTCCTTTCAAATTCTAGCTGGGCACGAGGGTTTCTGATTGGCAGAACACAAGTCTCATCTGAAACCCTAGCTGCAAAGGAATTTATCTTCCTCAGTTTTCCAAACACTGCAGGACAGAGTGATGTCCTGGAAGGAGGCTGGAATAGATATCAAGCAGGCAAGTCACACACAGCATCTGCCCCAAGGAGCAATTGCACATTACTTTTCAAATACAATTGATTTCCCACAAAGGCTGGGAAAATCATTAATTTTACGTGTGTGTGTGTGTGTGTGTGTGTGTGTGTGTACTAATACATATGTATACTAGGTATATATATGTACATGTATGTATATGTATATATACTAACAAATGAGAAAATAAGCAAGCACAGATAAGAAAAAGTAAACAAAAGTTATCCCACCATCCAATGTTAATATTTTGATGTATGACATTTCAAACACCTACACACCCAGTCACTGCCCCCCTCCCTTATTAAAGGATAGGATTCTATCACACAAAATCTGTTTTAAATGTGTAGCAGAGCTTTATGCAATGTTTAAAGAGTAAGGTTAATTAAAAATCATAAAATATGTATTGACTTAATAACTTAATTTAAAAACTCATTGAAGTAGCAGATACTGAGTTTAAAAAATTGAAATTAACTTTTAAATCGCTTTCATCAACTCAAAAATAGTCAAGATCTTATCTTCATTTTTCATGAACTCTAATTTTCTACTCAAGATTTGTTGTTAATTAACTTTTTAAAAAATATTGAAAAGCAACTTTCTTAATTAATATCTTTTCTCCCAAAGTAGTCAAATTCTGTACACTGTCTGGCTTTACAGCAATGAAAAGAACAATCTAGATCAGTCGCTCACATGACCCCTGCAGGCTATCAAACCTCTCAGCACCTTTGCTTCCTTCTTGGTAGAGGGAAGAGCTGGAACAGTCTCTCTCTCAGGTTCAGATCTTCGGGCCTGAACATTCTTTGAAGACATTTCCATCTTAGGTAAACGTTTCAGTCAGCAAAACCCTGGCTTTGATTTCCAGGCCTGTATTTCCAGGACCAGGTGACCTTGAGCTCATTATGAACTGCTGGATTTCTCCTTTTATGAATATGAGCACTGAGAGTAAAAGTAGTTCCTATTTACTTGCTGGAGTTTGATGAGGGCTGCCAGCTCCCTTACAGCAAATGTTCTATATACATATTATAAGTAATTAAAGTAAGGATAGTAATATGCTCCAAGAGATAGCTAAACAGGGTTCTTTAATTTTGGTGTACATTTTAATCTTGAGTTGACTCTGTGAGATGTAAAAGCAACAATGACAAAATTTTAAGATGACAAAAGAGCACAGGGATTTAGTTCACATAATGAATGGGTTATATGACTACTCCAAATACAAAGTTTACCTACCAATATACATTACTCTTATCTGTAAATCTACCAATCAGGTGCCTTATAGTCCACATATCTACATATATTTAGAAAGGTTTAGACAAATTAAATGTGCTTATCTCAGGATAGAATTACAAGTGATTTTCTGAATTTTCCAATTTATCAATTAAATTAAACTATTTATCTTTAGTGGGCAGGTGATATTTTTATATCTAGAAAAAAAACAAAAAAAATTTTAATTTCTGTTTTAATGAAAATTGTTCCCTGTTAAATTATTTTTTTCTGAGAGAGAGAGAGAGAGAGAGAGAGAGAGAGAGAGAGAGAGAGAGGAGAGCCAGTGAGAGAGGTCCAAGATCCTTTCAGCCATTCATGACCCTAAGGTCTTACGTGTCAGGTGACCTTCACCTTCTCACTTAGGTTTAGATTTATCTTTAGAACTCAATGTTATCCTTCTCTAAAAACTCATTTGTCTTACTCAAGTTATATTTTCCAATCTTTTACTAGATGAAGAACTTAACTCATTCACTCTCCCTCATCTTTACTCAGTTATCATTTAACCCCATCCTGTTTTGCACGTGTGTGGTGGGTAGAGGGTGACCGTCCAGATGAGGCTTTCTGCAATTTCAATAGACTCTTGTTTCTCACTATCTCCATTCCTGCCCCTCATCCACTTTGCAATCTCCTCCCCATTGTGTTCTGAAGCACAGCTCTGATTTGCACTCCTTTTGCTCAATAATCACAAGTTTATCCCTAGTTTAGGGGGAAAAAAACACCGGAAAATCTTCCAAATTCTTGAGGTAGATTTTTCAAGGCCTTGCTTGTCTGTGCCCCAACCCACCTTTCCAGCCTATTCTATCTTCCTTTCACAGTCCCTCTTTACCTCCATTCAGGCCAGTTCCTTGGTCTGCCCTTCTCCATCACCTCCACACATCCACATCCTCCTCATTTGGGACTCAGCTTAACCCCACAGAAAGCTGTCCCCAATTCCCTTCCCTGAAAAACTTACACTTCCTCTCAGCTCACCTAACACTCCATCGTTTCTTCTCTTGGGCACTTGCTACCTTCCACTGTGTATGTGGTTATGTGTGCTCTCTGGGAGCCCAACCATAAACACCCTGTCTCTGATTTGACTTGGTATTTTCCATTGTAGGCTTATAGTAAATGTATTATTGAAGAATTGGATCCAACATTGTTTCTGGGGTAGTTCTCAGCAGGGTAGCTATAATGGTGGATGCCTATTGAGCCTTTTGGGGAAAAAATTAGCTTCCCCAGGCCACAGAATTTAGTGCACAAGGGCTACAATTTATTAACTGGTCCTCCATCAGACTGTTATTTTCTTGATGATGAGTTGCCCATATTTAACCCTTCACTGTCTTCTGGGGGAGATTGTGAGTTCTTTCTTGAGACTAGTCCCTAAATCCACATGGATGTCCCAGAACCAGAAAATGGTAAAGTAGTTTATCATGGCTTTTGAAATTGCAGGCAATGGATAAATTTTAAACTTCTTATCCCATTTGGCCCATTTTTTCTGCTTTGTCTTTTGTCCCTTTTATTTATTTGTTTATACTTTTCTTTCTCATACAAGTTGGCTCAAGGCTATTTTTTAGAGTGATTCCGTTGAGGTAGCTGCCAACTTCTATTAACAACAACTGTGAATGCCTGAGGAGCTGGGTGGGAGTTTGTGAAAAAGAGGCAGGGGAGGCTTACATTTTTTTTTTTTTTATTCTGAGGAAGAGGTGTTTTATCAAGACTAGTGGAAGGCCAGATTGCTCTCCCAGAATAATGTAAGCCATTAGCCCTCACCCTGTATATATACCCTGAGTCCATGAGGGAAACCCAAAGATGACCATGAAATGACTATTACTACATTTCTTCACTCAGCAGCATGAAGTCTCAAAATAGAAGAAAAACTCAAATTGGAAACAGAAAGTAACATTTCTTGAACTCAAGTTAGGTTTATAATCTGAGATTTGGACCCATTGCATATAGTATGACATATTCACTCTTACATGATTTTTTTGTTTGTTTGTTTTGTTATCCTGAGTCTATTAAATTCTGGTGACTCTAATCAAGTTGAATTTATAGACTGAAGAGCTATAATAAGTCTCTGGATAATGGTGACTTCATCAGAGATGTGCTAACCCGCCCCCGCTCCCCCTGCCCCAGGCCTTTACCTCCCTATTGTCAGTGTCCATGGGTTATGCGCATAAGCATACAATTTCTTTGGTTGCTCTCTTCCTACCTACCCCTCCCCTGCATTCCCTCTGGGGTTGGACAATCTTGAATACCTTTCCTTAATAAGCCTTTGATCTTATCACCATGGCTCTTTAAATTACAATAGGATGTGTGAGAAAACATGATACATAACTGTACCATCTTAATTACATACAAATAAAAGCTTAGTTGTGTAGATACACAGGACTTAGAAGGACAGGTCAGACTGTAAACTGCTTGTGATTATGGATGGCTTTGTTCTTTGCTTGTGTTTTTCAGTTTCCTATATATGCACATGTTAACTTTAAAAAAATAAATGTTATTTTAAAAGCCTAAAAAGAAAAAATTACAATAGGAAATGTTAATGAAAGAGGAGAGAACAGCATTAATGTGGGCATGGTGACATAGTATAGAGGAGGTTTGCTGTGGTTATACATGTGGCAAATTTCTAAGATATACTTGTAAATATTTTTATAATTACAAATTTCAAGGGAATTATCCTATGATTATTTTAGAAAAAAAAATATTTTAAATTTTTGTGGAACAAATATATGCAACTACTTCCAAATTGCTTTCACAAAATTAACACTGGATATGCAGCCAAATACTTCATGTAAATGAAAGTAAATCAGAAAACAAAGAGAAAAACATACAAAAGAAAATTCAGCAATATATTAGTATTTCTCTTATCACTAAGTTTCAGTAGAAACTGGAAACTCTAAGAATGGTGCAATGGGTTTCATATACCCCTCGTTCTAAAGAGACATGGACCACTTAAGCGGGATGCATCACGAGATGGGTAAATTTGTTAGCACTGTTAACCCAGGATGAGCTCCCATGAGAAGGGCATAGGGGATTGAGTTGCTTCTTTTCAGCTTGGCCAAGTGAGACATGGGGTATCAGAAGATCTACTTAGAGGACTTGCCATTTGTTCCCTGGAGTTTGGTGAACTCAGAACTAAGGTCTGATGCCTTCCAGGAGAAATCCTAAGGTCAGAGAATGACTAGGGATGCAGGGAGGGCAAAGTGTTTCTCATGGACTAGATGCTGACCCCATTGAGAGCAGCAGCCTGGGATTATATTAAAATGGACTTTGTCAGAATATCATATGAAGGGACAATGTGATCCCAACCTGGATGTGCAGTGTTGACAGTCCAGGGGCTGAGGGAATGAATGTTAGAAGCATGTTAGAGGATAGGCATTGAGGGTGTGAAAGGAAACTATAGTCGGAGATGCCCAGAGGTGGATCTCTGAGGACTTTGCAAAAGATCCTCATGAGAGAAACAGTCAGTTCCAAAGGCATTTCCCAAGGGCCATTTCCCGAGGGCACTACACCAGATTACAGGTGAGTCAGTCAAGAAAAACCTTCCCTACCCCTTTACCTCTCATCACCTTCCACCCTCAGCCAAGTCCATAGAGGCCACGTGTGTCACTTAGCAAGTTGTGGAGGATGCAAGGGCAGAAGTTGAGCTGTCATCCCTTTTCCACTGTGCAATCTTTGGTCTAAACAAGCATTACTGCTCATATGGGAAAAGACATACGTTGGCTAAGAATTTGGAGTCTTAATATGACACCTGACTGGAGCTGTATGATTCTTAGACCAAAATGGACTTTTTATTATCTGGAGAGGCTATTCCTGTATTACTTGAGTCACCAGAAAAAAATTTGAGAAGTCTGTGAAATTTCATTCCAGGGACAAAATCATAGAGTGGACTTGTGGAAGAAATACTGAAAAAAGCATGGTTGGTTTCTGCTTGCTGTTACAATAACAATTACTGGAGCTAACAACCACTCACAGAAACCAGTGCATGTTGGTTTCTTTCTTTGTAGTCTTTTTTTCTTTGCATACATACATTCTGTAAAAACAAAATTGGGATCATATTATGTTGGTTGCAGGGTATGTTCCCATCTACTTCTCCTAATGTTTTACTAAAGCCTTTAAAAAATTCAGACAATCATAGCAATATCCTCTACAAAATAAATTGGGTTGAACGTGGATGAGGTAAGGCCATTAAAAGCTATTAATTTTCTGCAAAGGTCAGGGCAGCGGTGTAACTGTAGAAAGACTATCACTAAGGACTGTTACAGGGCTTTGCAAGCCAGTTAGTTTTGCTTGCTGCATTGTTGATAGGAGGGAGGCACTGCAGCATATGAGCGCTTCACACTCCATTTCAGTCCTATGTACAACTCGGAGTATGGGAGTCCCTGGGCTGTCCGCTTCACCGCCAGTCATCAGTCTCTGTTGAAGCGTCAGAGACACCTGGTGATTGCAGCAAGACAATCACCTTGGCACTATTTCATTAATTATGGCTTCCCCCCAGCTGGCGGTTTTATTTCTGGGATGTTTTGTTTTCCTTGTGTAGACTTCACGCACCTTTTCCATTTGGTCTTGTCTTATGCTATTGCCTAACGAACACTGAAAAATAATTTAAAAATGGATTGGATGCACTTAGTTAGGATTCACCTACAAAGACTGACAATGCCACACAAGTGTGTCTCAGCCTTGTGTCTTGCAAAGATAGTATGCTCCAAAGAGTTAAATTTTCCGGCATCTCCTCCTATCAGGGGCATGTGGGCAAAGGATTCATGACACTATGTAAATGTGATGACAGATATTAAAAATATTCATAATCAGAAAGGATCACCCCTTTTAACCGAGGTGTTACTGAGAAATATGGGCAAAGTCGCTTCTTTTTTACTATCAGTTTCAAGTTGACAGCCTATGATAAGCTTGTTTTATTTGGTTTCCACATTTTTTTTATTTTTTTTACATTAAAGCACTTTCTTCTGTCAGGTAAAAATATATTTTAAGACTTTAGATTGGAATACAAAAGGGTAGGCTTTTTAAAAGAATAGCTGCAATAGAAGCAGTTTATATAGAAAAACCCAAGTTGTGAACATTTTGGGACACCTTTCAGTAAAGCTGGGGAAAATGAAAAATATCACAAATAAAGAAATGAAGAGTAACATAAATAAAGAAAGATGGCATAAGCTTAGCCAGTATGTGGGAAGCCACAAATGGGGTTCCCTTCTTTTAATGAACTAGATAAGAAATTATACTTAGTAGCTGAATGTTATCTGCTCTCTGATAGATACTTACCTATCATAATTCTTGACCTACCTGTTTGGAAATTATAAGATGGCATTCCAGATATCTAATCAATCATTGACATCCCTGTGTGGTGCTGCGCGAGAACCCTTAAGGCAATGACATCACAAATGAGTTTATTTTGAAAGAAGAATCAGACAAGGACTTGAAAACAATAAGCTTCTTTAAAGCCCCTTACTAATAAACCAAGACAGACTCCATTTGCAGCAGGAACACTGTTTGGCAAGCTCTGAAAGCAAGAGGCTTCCCACGCGGCCGTAATTGAGCTAAGATGTGACCTCCAGATTCTCGTTAGAACCCATGCAGAAAGAGGCACCTGCCTGTTTGTCTGGATGACAAATGATGCTAAGCTCTACTTAAGTCATTGCTTATTTAAGTAGTTGAAATTCTGTATTTCTTTTCAAACCCCAGCTGTCAGGAGGACCATTTATCTTCATAAGGATTTAGCGAACGCTAATCCCTCAATCCCAGGACCCTGAGAATTACGTCGCGATTAGCTGCTTATTTTGCCAGTTTAACTTTTCACGAGGAAGTATAAACGTCACTTAAGAAGTTTCTTAGACTAGTTTGGATTTTAGAGGTGAAGGTCTGTTTCATTCTTTGCTAGCCTCCCTCACCTCTAGCGCCTTCAATCTCAGTAAGTTACATCCATCTATTCAAGTCAGACATCAGAGAGCTTGTTTCCATAGTGTTCTTACCCCCACCAAACACATCTAATCAAGTCCTGCTACTCTATCTCTTAAATACCGGTACTCTTGACTCATCTGCTTTTTGTCCTTAAAAATTGCCACTCTCCTGGCACAAGTTACCATCCTTTCTAGAAAATCTTGTTTCCCTGCTATGTCTTTTTTTCTTCTCCAGAACAGGACAACAGAGGCTCCCCATTCCTTTCGGGACAAAGGCCAGGGAAATTTACATCTAAGACCCTCCACCTTTCACACAAGCTGGGATCTCCATTGTCTTTCCAGAATCCTTGTCCTTTTCTTCTCTTCCACATCCCCTCTCCTAAGGACTTCATGCATGCTCTTTGCTCGTCCTGGAATACTCTCACCCCTCACTTTCCTTCATGTCTACTCTTCATCTTTACCTCCTTCCTTAGCCAGTCCTTCTTTGTACTTGCGGGAACTCTCACAGCATCCCATGATTTCCCTCTGGAAACAACTATCACATTTTAATTTATTTGTTCAATATCTTGTTCTCCACTAGGCTGCAAGGTTCATGGTTCTATCTGTCTTATTCACAGTTGCAACTCCAGTGCTTAGCAGAGGGTCTGGTACCTGCTTAGTGCTCAAATACATGAAAGAAATTAAACATGAAGCTGTGAGGTTCTATCTACATAAGAAATATGTATGAGAGGTGACAATGCTGAGCAAATTGGCTATTTTGCACTAGAAGATTATGCAGTTTTATTACAGAAGTCAAGCAGAAAAACCATAAAATGTAGAAAAATAAAGATAATAAAATTGCTCCAAATCCTCCCTTCAAGATAAATAAAAACTCTAAATACATATTTTTTGTATAAAACTTTCTTATGTTTGTTCTACACACATACAGATGTGGATATAGGTTGATAATCTAATTTTTTTTCACTTAGCATATCATTAAACTATTTCTATACCATTAAATATTCTTTCAAACATTATTTTCATGCTCATGTTTCATGTTTCATAATTGATGCCTGCATTTTTTAATATATGCTTTTTATTAATTTTTAAAGAGAAAGGAAGGGAGAGGGATAGAGAGATGGAAACATTGATGAGAGAGAAACATCACTGATTGGCTGCCTTCTGCAGCCTGAAATCTCGGCATGTACCCTAACCAGGAATCGAACCTTGACCTCTTGGTTCCTGCGTGGAAGCTCAACCGCTGAGCCATACTGACCAGGCTGATGCCTGCATTCTTGAGTGTTATAGAAATTTTAGATTGCTCCCATTTTTATTCTTTATTTGCACCTTAAGTATTTGTTTATTAATGTCATATCATGGCCGTGCCCTCAGCGCTGGGATAGGATGTTCAGCAGCAGATGGTGAAGAGCATGGACTCTGCAACTAGATTCCAGGCTTGGATCATGACTGCCACTGTCAACCGTGTGACTTTAACGTTCAGTGCTGGGTGTTTTCATTTCCTCATCTATAAAAAATAACACAATTGACTCCAACGATTTCAGGCATTCTGTAAATCTCACTCAAACCATTTCACAAACTTTTCCCCCTACTCTCCTTCAACCCTCCCTTCCAATACAATTTACAATCTGTGTTCTATTGACTCTACAGTACTAATGTTTTAACTCTATTGTTCAAGAATTATCATTTTGGTTTAAATCTGTAGCCACTTAGCTGAATCTTCAAGGCTTCCCATGTCTATGCTCCCATTCTACCTCTTCAGACTTAGTCTTTATTCCCTTCTTGCTCTACCTTGGCTCTTGTTATTGCCTTGGGTTGACATGCTCTTCAACAGAATGGTGATTACCAAAGGGGATGGGGAATGGAGGAGGTAGAAAAAGGTAAGGGGGTGATAAATGATGATGGAAGAGACTGGACTTGAGTGGCGAAAACACACACACACACACACACACAACTTCTAGGAAGCTCAGTGTTCTTAATTCCCTTCCGTTTAAGTTTCCTCTTCCTTTCTCTGCAGGCTTGTAACAATTTATCAATCATTCTCTTTGATCACTTAGGTTTTTGTCAGTCATGTTTTGGTTATTTGTGATTTCCAGGAGTCAGCATGGAGTGACAGGCACACCATCTGTGTCTGATCAGGCTTGGTACTTGCTACAGAGCCATGCCTTTGTTGGCATGCCATAAATGAATGCCACATTAATGAATGGATTCCAAAGTGTTTGGGGACTGGATCCTACTGCACTAGAGAAGAGAATGAACTTCTCCTGCCCACACTGTTCAACTCATGTAGCTGTGATGAGCATAATGCAATTATATATGCAAAATGCTTTTATTGAATTTAATTCTGCTTTATGTGGAGTTATCTTTTTTTACACTCACTATTTTTCAAATACTCTTCACCAATGTGTTAAAAAAACAGTATTTTTCAAAAGAATTGCTAGCAGTGGCTTTCCTTTCTCCATCTTCACATAGAGCATTTTCCTTGTAAATAGGTGCAGAGGCGATTTCCATGGCTCTGCTCATTTCTCTTTTACTATCGCATTTGTCGCTGTCTGTCTGCATTGTGCAATATCTATCTGTCGGTAAAAGATGAGCGTGAGGACAGATTCATGAGCAACACGGTTCATTTGTATTGAAGAACGTTAGGCCCATGCAGTTGAAGGCTGGTTTCCCAGAGTTTTGGTTGTCACCAGCTGTAGAACTTGAAGGTCAGGGAGCAGACAGCAAGGGAAATTGACAATGTCTTTTGCCTTATTTCATGCCTTAGTTTCATGAGGCAAAGCCAGGATCGATTTCCCTCCATCCAGCATCATCATCAGTATCTCAGTCCACCTGCCTCATTAGGGCGGGCACCACCCAGATTCTGGCAGAGGGCCATCCAGCAGTATTAATTGTAAGTGTTACCTGTGAGCACTGAGTTTCAGTGGGAAATGAGAGAAGTCTATCTCAGGTGTTGCTAGAGATGTCTTTGTCAACTGGACGTTATGGAGGACAATTAGAAAGTTTTCATTTTTTTTACAATTGAAAGTTTGGGGATTAGCAGCGTAGCCCATTATGTCACAATGGCAGCTCAGAGTCCTGTTTAAATGCCAAAGTCAGAGCAGCAGCCTGTGAAACTCCCTGTACAGATGGCATTCCACTTACTCCATGGCATTTGGAAAAATATCCAAGTAATTTCCACATGGTGTAGCTTTGATCGCATGACAATGAGCCTTGTCAGTTGCATCTGGGAGGGGGAGTTCCCTTTCACTTTGGCATCACATAACAAAAGCCAGAAGGAGACATAGAGGAGAGGGAGAAAGGTTTGCTCAGAGGCTTAGATCAAGTTCACCAGGCTTTTGGTGGCTTTGCTGTTGGAAGTCAAAGGATTAACACAGAAATTGGGATTTTTCTGAGAACTCAAAGAACTCCTAGGAGCTATGCCTCTTTTTTTCTCAAAAGAGAAAAAAACCCCACACATTTTTCTACACAAAAAGAATGAAGAAAAAAATGCACATTACTTTTAGAATTCAGGAGTCTGGATTTACTTTCTCTTAATCATCATCAGCCCTAAAACTTGCTTCTTGCTGCACTTGTTAGTGTCATAAAACATACATAATTTCTCATGACATAAATATTTCTCAAATATTAGCATATGGACTAACTAATGGTACTGAGTTAAGACTTTTTAAATCAAGCAATCAAGAGAAACGGGTTTTGACATTATTGCTTTATAATGAGGGTTTGAAACTAGTAATTTAATCATTAACTGCTTCAAGATTGTAAAGCAATCAGAAAGCATAAACTGCTGTGAAAAGGCTTTACAAGTAACACGGCGAGGTCAGACAGTGCCTTTTAAGTACGTCATAAAGAAGGCAAATGTATGGATGGGCTTGGAATTTTCCTTTTAATAAAGGAAGAACTTTGGAAACTCTTAAAGAACTTCTTCAATATAGAGCTTTGTTGTCTCCTCCACTCCCCACCCACCATGCTATTGAAACCAGTGAACAATGGTGGGCGGGGTGGCATGAGCCTCAGGGGGCCTTTCCTGCCACCATACACCCTGGGCAAAGGCACCGGGCTCCTCCAGATGCTGGGCTTATTCTTTGGATGTGATCTGCAAATCCTGTTTGGCCACGATTGATTTAGGATTCTTTGCTGGTACCTTCTGTTTGCATCTGGGTTTCCCTGAGTATGGCCAATGCTCATCCAAGTTTACTGAGTGCCTTTCTACCCCCATCATCCTTTGCAGCATTAACAAAAGTGAAGATTCCCAATTTTCCCCCAAGACCCACAAAATTAGGACCTCTGGCAGTGAGACCCAGGAGCCAGCATGACCAATTTCTTTGGAAAGATTTAAAAAGCCCAGAGAAGTAAAATAATTTACCAAATACACATATACACTCTCTGTTAGAACTAGCAGACATAATTTTATCATTTTTGTTTTGAAGTTTTCATAAAAGACCACATTGCAGATACAATTTAAGCTCCTTTTATTTCTCTCTATATACTCATCTCCTGTCCCTTCTTAGCTGTAATCACAGTCAGGAATAGGGTGAATATTACTTGAGTCTGTGTGTTACTGTGTAGATTATATTTTCCATATGGGAATTCCTTCTTAGCATTTCTTGGAAAATTTAAAGATTTTTTAAAAAAATCACAAATCTTAAAAAAAAATCAGAAAAATTAGGAAAATGGGAAAATCGAGTTCTCTTGCAGGAATGAAAATTTAGTGATCAGAACAGTGATGTTACTGGTTGGAAGGAATCAGTTCACATCACGTTGAAGGCAGAAAACACTGACAGGTGGAGTTGAAGTTTACAACTGTTGGTCCCTCAGGAACCAGGAAAGGAGTGTGTAGGAGAGACATGGTCACTGTTTAACAAGTCTTTCTTGGGACTGTAGTCATATGATGAGTGTGTGCTCCTGGTTCTGTCTGCTGCTAAGGGTGAGTCATTCTTGCAGATAAAAGAAATACTTACGTTTATATGCATAATATACTTTAGACAAATCTTAAGAGTGGTGTTCCAAGAAATAACAAGTTTTGGAAGCAGAATCAGTCCTTTAATTGTCAATTTTGGCACTCGATTCTGTGCTTTAACCTTGCCAGGAGATGTAAACATTACATTATTTGAATCCTGCCCAATAATATGATCGCTGACATTTTCCAATGTTTGAATATTTGTCATAAATTACAGTTCATTGTAAAGCTGATGAAATATTTTCCATGGAAACAAAGGAAATTCGCTTACATTTAGCACCATGTACCCTAATACCGGGGTGGAGTTGGGTATTTCCCTTCCCCAAGTCAATGGGGCTCTACTAATACTCTAGTCTAGGAGGTTAGGCTATGGTCAACCAGCTTCTCCTGAGGGCAGGCTTTATTGAGAAGACCCCCATGTTCAGCTGGATTTTAAAATGGTTTCTAGTCCCCTTCCCTTGCTGGAAGCTGAGGGGATTTTTCTCCCATATTTATTGCATCTTCACTGTGAAAACTGGCTCAAACTCCTTGAGGTCATACAATGTTCTGGGAGGCCGCCTATGATTGGGTTCCCCCACGACTTGTCTGCACGGAGCCTCCAGCAATTCATCAATTGCAGTTCAAGGTTTTCCTCTGGAAGCTTGTCCCCCCCTTCCCCCGGCGGCTCCCCTCATTGAACAACTCTGCTCCGATAAGCCACAACTCCCTGTAGGTGCCTGTTTGTCTCTCCTACTGGGGGCTGCATGTCTTCCCCTTGCTTATGCACCCAAGTTGTTGATTTTTCAGTGTGTTCAGCTTTTTACTTATTTGCATAAAATAGTGCCTTCTATGCTCCTCAGGTGGGAAACTGGAAACCCACCCTGCCTAGTCCTCCGTTGGTGAACTTTGGTTTTCAATTTCCATTTTAAGAATCAGCATCCTCCTGTAGGTCTCCTAGATGATGCTTAGGTACATAAAACTAGAAGTAGTATCTCTGGCTTATAAAATATCGTGTTGTCAACTATATTAGATTTTACCAAACTGTATTCAAAGGTTGAACTGAATTCCACTCTTATGAGCAGTACTTGAGTGCAAGCTCCCCATTTTTTTCAGTAACACCTGATATCATTGGATTTTTATGTGAAATGGCATCTCATTGCTGTTTAATGTTATGGCATTAAAAAATGAAAACATTAAGGCAAAACTAAGCTTAATAACTTAAAGTTACAAACCTAGTAGAGATTCTTGAATCATAAAAGGGAAAGGTCACAGAAATAAAATCTTCCCTTTTGATAATTCTCTACAAGTTTAACTTTACAGTTGTATTGTAACAGTGGGGAATTATAACCCACCTCACCATTCTTTTGACATTGTTTCTGTAAATGCTCATTCTGACTAATATGTAGCTTGTAGATAAATAGCATGTTTGTATAATAATCCTAGGAACTAACTTCATAAGGTACAAACTCAAAACTTCAGTCATCACAGCTCTGGGAGAATTGCTGACATTCAAACGTAAAACCAGGATGGCATTGACCAGTTTCAAGATCCTCAAGATCCTTATCAAAATGGACTGTGCTGGCCTGAATATAGAGAACTTTTCAACTCTCTCCCCTTTTCCCTTCTTATAAAAATCTCTGCCTGCATTGAGATTTTGAGATGGGCTTTGCAACAAGAGTCTCCCATCTTCTCAGGTGGCTGACACTTGAATAAACCTCTTTTCTTTTTCACCAGCACCTGCCTAACAAGTTTGGTTTTTGTGGAGGCAGGCAGCTAAACCTTGGCTTTTGTTACAATATTCAGCAAAATAAGAAAAGACAGTTGACCAAAAATAATCTCATTTTTAGAAAATTTCAATTCACAGTAGACTTTTGAGACTATGAAAGTATACCATTTTTTTTTTTAAGCTGCTGGGTCATGTGAAAGGGTTGGATAGTACATCCGATTTACCACCAGGTAATTGCTTGGTGGGTAAACAACCTATTTGGTATTCAGTTTTCTCACCTGTAATATGAAAGAGTGGACCAAAGAATTTTATTTCTCATTTTTAAAATAAAATTTTAGGTTTTCATCCAATTTGTGAGACATAAGGGCTGAGCAACTTTGATTAAAAGGTGGAGGAGCCCTGCTTAGCCTTCCCCTCTTTCTCCATGCCATTGATTCAACCTCTGTGGAAGTTTCCAAAGACTCAGTGAAACACAATTTAAAAATTACCAGACAGAATGGTCTCCTAACCTATTCCCAGTACTAATAGTTAGCAAAAGTGCATATAGGTATTCTCAAAAATGGTCCCATGTTGTTAAATACAAATATTCCATCAGCTTCTGACCGCTTTTATCCATCCTCTTGTTATGCCATGAATCAATTTTGCAGCCTTTAGATACCTGATACATTTAACAAAACTGACAAAGCCAGTATTTGTCCTATTGTTAGTTTTGTATTCACATTGGTAAAGCCTTGGGGCAGATGTCCTGCATTAACTGACCCATAAGAGATACACTTTAATATACAAGAGGTCATACTCAATATTTAAACATTAGATACCACTTCTTTACCAAAATGGTTATAGCTATAATGACTAACCCCAAAATGCAGTACATGGAATTACAGAGGCATTTTTAGTACCACATATGATGATTGGTTTCTAGTCTTTTTATGAAAACTAAATGGCTTCTCCTCCAACTTTTCATTAAGAAGTAAAATCAAAATGGATTCAAGGGAGCCAATTAGAATATATTTGCTTTTTTTTGGGGGGGGGGCAATTTTCTTTTAGCTTATACTATCTTTCCTCATGAGAATAAAACAGTTTACATTTTACATTAGAGAGAGGTCTTTTGCATTTTTAATATTCAATTCCCAGCAAAATGTTCCTTGATGCAGTAGAAAGCTTAAAATAATTAGTCCCTTGGATTTTATAAGCATTTATGTGATTAAACCCAGTGATCAACATGCAAGCGCATGTATTTATTCACTGGTATCTGAAGTATTATGGGACAGGAAAGAATATATGTGGATGTAATAGAAAAAAAGTAACCTGGGATTTAAGACTAAGCAACATGATGAATAATTTATTGCCTTTGGGTTATTTTATTTATTTATTTTTAAATTCATGAAAGCAAAAAAAAAAAAAATTAAGCCACTGAACTATTTCCCTTGGGTAAGGGAAAGAACACAATCAAAGGCATTAATATCACATAGAAGAATTGGACCTCAGCTAGAAGTGCTTGAGTTTTCTAAACCAAAGCTCAAGTGTTCATTTAATGATGTTGGTGAACTCTGACTGGGCAACTGGATACAGATTGGTGCTGTATGAATCTTCCTGTGTTTATTGGCAAACAAGAGACAGTGAAATAATGAGAAAGAATAAGAGTTGCTTTCCCCAGAAATTTAAATATTCTCTAATTGGCTATTTTAGGTGTCAAAGGTGGCCCTCACACAGGAAAAATAACCAAGAAAACAGAAAAGAAATGGAGAAAACAATACATTGATCAGAGAAAAGATTAAAGAAGAAAATAAAATTGTCAGTTCATACAGGGGAAAAAAGTAGAGAGAACACTATTTAGGAGATGAATTTGGGATTCTAAGTATCAGAGAATCACTTGAATAAATTTCATCCTCTTGACTTGAAAAGTTGAAAAAGTTGAATCATTTTATTTCTTCCTAAGGTTTACTAAATATATTGTTTCATAATAGAAAAAAGTTAACAGCATAAACATTAAACAATTGGGGAGTAATTAAAATATTTTATAGCTCCACCATATGTTAAAATGTACCCATTAAAATTACATCCAGAGAGCTACTAAGAATTATTTTTTAAAATAATAGTTAATGATATAGGGATTGCTCAGGAGACTACAGGATGGAGCTGGAACTATATTCTGTTTTTACAAGAAAATGTATATTTACATATAGGAAAAGGACAGGCAAGAAATAAGCCACAATTCATTTCTCAGTCAGTAAATATAAATATTATAACAATGAACAAGCCATGTCCTTTGGCCATTACTTCGTTCTTTTGTGATAAAATCCCTTGGACAAATGTTTCTTTACTTTTTCCTTTTTCCACTTAATTCTATGCCCCACACCACAGTACCTGATATCGAGTAGATTCTTAATTATTTACTGAACATGGCAGTGTATCATCATGAGTTTAAGACACTATACATTTGAATGAGGAAGATATTAATTTCTTGGTCATGTGCTAGGTTATTTTAATCAGGGGCTTATGAGTTTTGTGTGGAGTAATGCCTATGAGTGGAAGCTCTAGAATCCAAAGCCTGGGTTTAGATGTAGTATGATACATAGCTGTTCACCTAGGACATGTGGCTGAACCTCTGTTTGGACTCATTTTTTATGGGCATATTGGGAGCATTGAATGAGATGAGAAGAGCCTTGTAAAAGTATTTAACATAGTGCCTGACACTGAAAATGCTTACTATATTTAGGCAGTGTTTTTATTTCTACAAAAATTATACGCTTAGAATAATTTGGGTGTCAAAATTAAACTAGGCTAGGAAAAGGGCTAGATCACAAAGCACAAAGGTTTTTAATGAGATGCTTTAAGGGGCTAGACGATTACTCTCATAAATATTCTAAGAATTTGACATATAGTCATATATTTGTTGTACAGATGAAATTCTATAAATTTGTATGTACATGTAATCTCATTTATACATTTTTTTCTATTATCTCTATCTTCCTCTACCTCTTCATCCATCCAACTACCACTTATCTGTACAGAGTTATCTAGAGTGATGCTAACATTGTGGGGGTTTTTGAATGGTCTGATTTAAGTGATTAATTGCCTTATTCTTATACATTCCTGGAATTGTTGAATTTTTATGAATATAACCTTTTTGTAGAAACTCTAAAGCTATTTTAAAAATCATAGAAAAGTGAATCTCTACACATCCTCTATTACAATATCTATAAATCTAATCTAGTGAAAACAGAATTAACAAAATTTTATTGTATTTGTAACCTATAGGTGAAGGAGTGATACAATTGAATATGCATTACTATCTTTTCATGATACAGAGTAGGAGTAGAATAAATTTAAGAGAGAATTTATAATTAGGAGATGAGACTTTCACACATTTTTAATGCTTCATTTTGCATAAGAAGAGGAATATGCCTTATGTTCTGGAGGGTTTGAGCAACTATATCCTAATTGCATATAGTTTTACAGAGAGTCTACTACAAAAAGATACTCATGTTGGAAATAATTATTTGGACTTATTTTATGCTATTTCTAACATGAATAGTATTTTTATTACAAATGAGAGAGAACCATCTTATAATTACTGAGTAACATAGGAAGTCTCTACACAATAAAAACCTGGTTATGGAGTCCCCTTTCCATGAACGCAGAGGTATTAACCACTCCAGCTGCGGGCTGGAGCAGATGCTATGGTGCAGCCCCCAGCTTCCCCTCCAGGATTGAAGCTCCCCGATTCCAGCTGCTCAGCAAGAAGGGTTTGCCTTCTGCTCAAAAGAGCTGCTTCCAAAAAGTCACGTCCCTTCTTGGGGGGCCAGAGGATGTGTCTTGGGTTCCCTTCCCACTGCTCCCTCCTCAAAAGTTGGTGACCTCAATAACACTAAATGACATACCTGTGATCTTATTTCTTGATTTAATGACTTTAAGTTATACTAAACACCAGAATAACTGAGGAACTTAGAGTAAGTATGCTACCAGCCATTCACATTAGGAATTTTTTAAGTTGTGTTATTCTTTTTAGATCTTCTAATTATTACTCTAGAATTATACATTGCACATCTTAACTTCTGTTTTTTTGAACCATTAATTTTAAGCCGTATCTATGTAAAATTAGGAAATTAGCATACCTACACTCTCTGCCACTCTTTTTCACTCCTGGGCTGTTATCCAATTAATTTTATAGAGTTGATGTATATAAGGATATACACATACACATGTGTATGTACATTCACTATATGCACATGCATAGATACATATAGATATATCTATTATTTTAATATATCTACTTTTTTAAAGATATATATTTGTATATAGGATTTTGTATCTGTCCACAGGGTGAATTATAAAATTAAAACATTGAACATTACATAATATGTAATGACTAGAGGCCCGATGCACAAAATTTGTGCAAGAGTTGGCTTTTCTTCCTCCAGCTGCTGGCACCAGCTTCCCTCAAGCACCCAGGACCCAGGCTTCCCTCTGGCCACCAGCAGACACCCGGGACCTGGGCTTCCCTTCCCTCCCAGCCCTGGCTTTGTCCGGAAGGACTTCTGGTCTAATTAGCATATTATGCCTTTATTATTATAGGTTATGTAAAACTTATTTATTGCAGCACTAAATCAAGAAGTCCATAATTAGATCCAGAGAGAAGGAAATATAATGCTACGTCACTGAACCTATGCTATTTGAAGGAGAATATTCTCCCTGTTAAGATAAATTGATTCTTCTTTCATTTATTAAAGAGTGGGCTTCATATTTGGACCATAACTTTCTTGTAAAGCTATTTTTTTATTCCCAGAATTTTCAAATGCATTTATTTTAGTTTTTATGGAACCCTTGTGAATAGTTTTCACATTTTTAAACAAATATAATTGAATGATTTTTTCCTAGCGCTTCTACTTTATCATAATCTGACCTGCTTTACTGATATAATCCTGGGATTCTCATTGCACTTTTGGGATGGTTTCACTATTAGATCCTATTTCTTTTTCTTGGATTTCTTTCCTCATTTTGCTGGGATATAACTTTAAGATCTCTTTTAAAAAGGGTCTTGGGAGATAAGGTTGCTGAGTCCTCAGATATCTGAAAATGAAATTATTTTGTCCACACATTTGCTTGATAGCTAGTTATAAAATTATAAGTTCAGATCTTTTTTCTTCAGACATATGAAAGCATTAATTATTCTCTTATAGAATCCAGTGTTAATGTTAAAATTGATGCCAATTTTATTATCAGATTCTACCACCCGCCCTAACTTTTAGAACTTTCTTTTAAATCTTAAACTTCAAAAATTTCACCCCTACACAGGTAAGTGGGAGCTTTTTGTCATTCACCCTTCTTGAAATTAGATGACTTTTTCATCTGAAAATGCCTGTTTTTTTTGTTGTTGTTGTTGTTGTTTTGTTTTTTTGGTGTTGTTTTAGGTAATTTCTCTCTCTTTCTCTTTTTTTTGCTCACCTCTTTCCTTTAATTTCTCCATATTATCTTTATGGGGTGCCTAGCAGACATATGTTGTGCCTTCTGGAACAAGTTTCTGTGTGCTTTAATTTTTCCCTGCTTCATCCTTTTGTCTTTTAGCTTTAAGTTCTGGCTGATTTATTTTTGTTGTCTTTAGATGTCTAACTTGATCTTCAGCCATATCCATTCTAAGGTTCAACCTCTGTAGTGAATTTTATATTTTAGTAAATATATATAATTTCCAGGAATTCATTCTGTTCTCAGATTCCTCTCCCCTTTTCTAATTGCAACCTGTTTGTGCTTGTTTTATAGATGTAATAATATCCTTTCCATTATCTTTGGGAATAATTACAAATTAGAATTAAATTAAAATTAGAATGGAAACAAGTGATTTCCAAGTATTTGTATCAATTTTGTTTTCCCTACTATTCTTCTGTTTGTTCATCATGGTCATTCTCTTTCCTGCCTTGTTGTATTTTACTTTTTAAATTTATCTTTATTTTCAAAGTTATACAAATATGCTCTTTTTTACCCCTTGACCCCTTCTAGCCTGTCCTTTCCATCCCCCACGCCTTCAGCACACTATTATCTGTGTCCAAGGGTTATGCATATATGCAGATAAGTTCTTTGGTTAATCTCTTCCCACCCACCTTTTAATAAAATGTCTGACAAGAAGACTAGGTGAGTTTGTGTAGATGCCCAGTGTAAGTTTCCTTTGCTGTTGAATAAATCTTTTCTTTAGAAGGCCTCTCCCTTGAATAGGAAGATGTGCTAGAATAAATATGGCTGCACTTTTTGGTATTCCCTCCCTCAAGAGGTGAGAGTCCATGTCTCTGCCCCTTGATCCTGGATCAATTCTGTTACTGCTTTAGTGATAGAATATAGAGGAAGTGATGTCAGTTTCTGACACCAGGCCCTTAGAGATCAGCATCTTCTACTTCCACATCCTGTCTCTTGAAAAAACTAGTTCTTGGAATCTAACCACCATGCTGGGAGGAAGCCCAAGTACCCTATGGAGAGGAACTAAGGCCCTGATTGACAGCCCAGGGCAATCTCTCAGCCGGAAGTCACACTAAGTGCCTGCCATGTGAGTGCGTAGTCTTGAAGGGAAGACTCCAGCCTGGTTGAGCTACCCCACTGATGTCGTGTGGAGCACAGGTGAGCTGCTTCCCCCGGTCCTGCCCAAAAGGCTAATTCTAAGGAAAACAAATACTCATTGCTTTTATAATTTGTTAAGTTTGGGGGTGGAAGTTATACAGTATAGAGGAACTGAAGCTGAGTACAGATCTGTGCAAGTGGGCAGTTCTGTGGATGGAGGAGTGTCCTTCTGAGGTACATGGGCAGGAGCACCAAGACAAAATAAAGCTCAGGAAACATGCAGAGTGAACCGAGCCAGACACAGATGAGTCAATACTGTATAATTCCATTTATATAAATGTGCAGAGCAGACAAAATTTATAGTGATAGAAAGCAGATCCATAGTCTCCCAGGTAGAGAATGGAGGACTGACTGAAAAATCATGGGGACCTTCTGGGATGATGTAAATGTTCTGTATCTTGATTAGGATGGTGGTTACACAAGTATATACATTTGTCAAAACTCATCAACTGTTCCCTTGAAACAGATGCATTGTGTTGGATGTAAATCATACCGTTATTAGATTAATTTTAAAAATATGATTGTTACATATATATATATTTGATGGCTCCATGCTGCTTAAGCATTTCCAATATGTTCAAATTCTTTTCTCTGGGATTCCAGGCTTTCCATGATTTGGCAAATTCATTCTTCATGGAAACTCTTAATTCATCCCATGTTCATGATTACCAGTCTAATATTTCTGGATTCCACAGTCTGAATTATCTTTCTCTTTTTGAGCTATTACAGTTGCTTGCACCATTATCATAGAATGCATGTTGGTATGCCTCATGATCATTTGATGTGTATACACAGGGTGTCCCCCCAAAATGTATACACACTTTTTTTCTGATAACTCAATTGATGTTTCTTTCTTTTTAGATTTAACCCATTGGAACTGGTGATTATTTAAAGTGTGTATACATTTCTTGGGACACCCTGTATATGTTTGCCACCAGACCTAATCTCCTGGAGGGCTAGGACTTTTTCTTGTTCAACTTGTAACTCCCATAGTTCTTTGTCTTAGTGAATGCTAAATAGATGTTTGTTAAATTAAATTATCTCAACAATTCATAAATTTGTGGATTTAAGATAAGGCCAATTGCTAATTGTTATAATCTGCTCTTGTATAACAATTGTTTTTCCTTTCCTGGCATTTCAAAGGAGCTTTGTTTTAATCTTCCTTGTCATATACATTCCCATACACTCTTCTCAAAAGCTTTATTTTATTGAAACTCATGTTTTATTTCTGGAAAATTCTTTTGTAAAACTATTTGTCTTTCTGCTATATCCCAGGCTGGTTTATCTCTGGGTCTGCTGGACCTTAGCTACTTTGGGACTTCCTTTGGCTCCTGCCATCTGCCACACAGGTTAACCCTGAGAAGGCTGGTTCCCTCTGCCTTGTTCCATTAATTACCCCTTCTTCATACACCTGTATGTTCTACAATTCTGTGAAACCTCTCATCTACAGGCTTCCTCTTTTCTCATTATCTTTGCTGTGATGAGTTCATATTTTAAAACATTTACATATTAACATTTTAGTGGTATAAAGAGAGGAGATAAACATGACTTGAATTCATATTTATTGTTGTTGTTAATCCTTACCCTAGGATATTGTTTCCATTGATCTTTAGAGAGAGTGGAAGCAGGGAGGGGAGAGACAAAGAGAGAGACACATTGATTGGTTGCCTCCTGCTTGCACCCAGACTGGGACTGGGGATTGAGCTTGCAACCAAGATACATGCCCTTGACTGGTATCGAACCTATGACCCTTCACTCTGCAGGCTGATGCTCTAACCACTGAGCAACCAGCTAGGGCTGAATACATTATTTTTAATAGGAAGTTCCAGTATAATATACTAGGTTTCCCAGTTCTGTACAATTATACAATATGTCCTATTACTGTGTTATTATTGTAAGCCACTTATCTCTGGGGTTTCTCTTGCTCATCTGTGAAATGGACTTTAAAGTGTTATTTCAGGTTTAACATTCTAGCACTTTGGGGTTCTAAGCAGATAAAAGTTATATTTCCAATAGTGAGAATTATTTGTTTGTACACGCCTACCAAAAGATGCAATTATTGGGGAGAGAAAAGAATGATGGAGATTTTTAAAATTTTATTTTTCAATTACAGTTTGCATTCAATATGACTTTGTATTAGTTTCAGGTATACAGCATAGCAGTCAAACAGTCATATACTTTACAAAGTGCCCCCTTTCCCCGAAATTCCAAGTGCTCACCTGGCACCATATGTAGTTATTACAATATTATTGACTATATTTCCTATGCTGTACTTTATATCCTCATGACTATTCTGTAACTACCAATTAGTATGTTTTAAACTCTTCCCCTTTTCCACCCAGTCCCCCAACCTCCTCCCCTCTGGTATCCATTAGTCTGTTCTCAGTATCTATAAGTCTGTAACAGTGATGTAGATTTAAGTAAGCTTACATATATTCTGGCAATGATCCCGATGAGTAGTTTTTGAATGAGACAAGACATCTGGTCTTTTTACATATAAAATTCTTGTGTTTATTCTGCACAGAGATCTGATCTTTCAAGGAGCCAAAATAGGCTAAGAAATGGAATGTCTCCTCTAACCTCACAATGACCCAACATATGCTGTGGCAGGTCTGATATGTCTGCGTAGCTTTTTTAGAATGATTCATTTGCAGGGTGCAAAATGGGGTAATTTTAACTGTTGTTTGTTAAAATGCTTTATAAATAAACACAAGTAGAAACACATAAAAACCTATCATCCTGAACAATGTGTGCCATGTTATTTATCAGTAATTACATTTACTCACATATTTTCTCTAAATTACCAGACACATGTACCACTGAAAACGAAATGGGAAAAATTACCCTCATATGAGACAGGAGCTCTGATGGTGGCAGAGTGAAAGGCAGTTTCTCTTCTGGCGGGTTGTGTTTTTCCGGGAACGTTATAGGTGCACTTAAAATTATTAGTTTTTTCACTTAATATTTGATTCAAACTAAGCTCCCGTAATTCAGGGATTTGGTACTGTTACTATTAGAAAGGCTATACTTCAGCATAATAAAAGGATGGGGGAAATAGAGGGAAAAGAACCCTTCATAAAGGGATGGTGGAGGAAGGGACATCCCTGTGCAAATATGGAACAAAGTATATATTACATTTGAAGGACGAGTTGGGACTCTTTCTAATCTAACCTGTAAGGAAAAGGAGAAATCAGCAAGAAAGTGCTAACATCCTGGTAGCTGGACTTCAAAGTCAGGAAACAGAATGGGAGCAGCGGGCATTGTCATTGTGGTGAGAACACCCTGGGGAGAAGAGCTGCTTGCTAAGCAGGTACACCTAACTCACTATTAATATTAATGCGTTGGTTATACAGAACCCGAGATCACATTTCTGCACCTTATAATCCCCTCGGGGTGTGTTTTAGCTTGCCTTTCATTTTCCACAGAGACTCCTGTTATCAATTTAATATGTAAACTACTGTTGTGGTTCAAGGCCCCCACCTGGAGAAGGTAAAAAGGAAGTGTTCTCCTTCTGTAAAAAGAGAATCTTAGTTGACAATGTTTGTTTTCCATTTCCTTCTTTGAAATGACACAACAAAAAACAAATACCATCAAGGTCAAAAGGAATCCATCAAACACACTCACATGTATAATTTACTGATTGCACAGTAGCGATGAGGCACTCATTCTGAAAACTCACTTTTGCAATAAGAATAAAAATGTCAGAGCAGGCATCTGAAGTCCCTAAGAGATGCTGTATTGAGCCTGGCGAAGTAAGCCCAACTGCCATCCTCAGTATCATTTCAACCAGAACCCCTTATTTTTGTCAGATGCTACCCAAGTATAACATGACACATTGAGCAAATTAACAGGGTATTCCCTAAATATTTCAAATCCTTCATTTTCCTCTTCTCAGGGAGGTCTAATGGGATCCATGCAGCAATGGTTACCTCCTTTGTTTTTCAAAAGCTATAAATGGGAATTTTTGTATTAACGTAAGAAAACATTAAAACTTGTGAAGAATTTTTATGAGTTTATTTGAGTCAAACTGTTGACAATTGCCAGGAAGCAGCATCTCAAGGTATTGGGATAATGCTCCGGACAATGGTGGCTTTTCACCCATTTTTATAAATTGCCACCAAAGAAGGAGATGTAAGAGGGTTACATGAAATCCATTAGTGATAGATTAGGGAGGTGAGAGAAAGCAAAGCAGGGGAAACCTCTGGGATTGGATATAAAGTAAAATGATAGATACATAGGTGGGCATAGGATGGTTAACAGTCAACAATTAACAGATAACAATAACAATTAGGATATCTGTGGTCTGCTCTCTGGTGCTATTTGTTGTGCCCTGAGGGGTCCAGAAAAAGGGAAGTTACAAGTTACCCTGACATTCCAGAGGTATGATCTTAGATAAAAAAAGATAATAGGCTCAGTAAAGATGGAAGTTGATCTTTGTCAGGGAAGATACTGGCCTGACTCGACTATCCACTGTAAACTGCTTTTAATGAAAAGGTTTTCATTTCAGACCATCCTTTGTGGTTACTTTAGGTCTCTGAGTTTGCAAGGCCACTACGCAGGCCTTCTCTGAGTTAGTCAGGTTTTTGTCCACATTTGAATACAATATTGTTTAGTTTTTATATTTCAAAATCCGCTTTTGAAATGTTTCTGTTTCAAACTTCAGCAGGAAGGTTCACTGTGTGGGTGACTAAAATGTTGCTGAGGACACTCTGGTTTTATTTGTGAAAATCTTCATGAGATTCACGCTTTCAGGAGAGGTGTTGCCTGGCCAGCATGTTCGGTGGTTGAGCGTTGACCTATGAACCAGGAGGTCACGGTTTGATTCCAGGTCAGGGCACATGCCTGGGTAGTGGGCTCAATCCCCAGTGTGGGGCATGCAGGAGGCAGTTGATCAAAAGTTCCCTCTCTCTCTCTCTCTCTCTCTCTCTCTCTCTCTCTCTCTCTCTCTCTCATCATTGATGTTTCTATCTCTCTCTCCCTCTCCCTTCCTCTCTGAAATAAAAAGAAATGTATTAAAAACAAAACAAAAAGGAGAGGTACTTGCTAGCAACTATTGAAGAAATCAAGGCAACCCTGCATTTCCATGATGATGCTCTTGATACAGCTACTTATCAAAGGTTTCCAGGCATACACTCACCTTCAGCTGCCCCTGCATAAAACAAGAGAATCAGGACCCATTTATACACAGATGAACTGATTTGAGCAGAATGGTGAGGATAACTTAATAGCCAAGGGCAAGCTGAGAGCTCTCTCAATGCTTAGAGATCAATAGCCTTTCCACATAAAATAAAATGGTCATATTTCTAAGCATCTCCTCAACAGCTTCACTGCACCCTTTATTTCCACCTTGACTGCACATGCCCTATTGGGTTTCATGGGAGATGATGGCATAATTTCCAATAGAGCCTTACCAGTCAAGAGGTAGGTGACTCAAGGTTTTATAGGAAATCTGCCTTTAAGAGAGATGAAATGATTATGTGGGTCTTTGCTTTTCCAAATTTATCACTGCCTAGAGAGTTTACTGTATTAATTTTATGCATGAGTGTCTTATTTGTTGCATATGAGATACAGTGCCAGGCTATTGGAGCAAAATATCATTAGGTCTAGAAAAGGACTGGGCCACTAATACTTTATCATCAAGGATCATTGGACACAGACTTGGTGCAATCTTTCATGTGTTTATTAAGTGATAAATATTAAAGCATATTGATATGTATGTGCAAAGGAGTGACATTTGAAATCTGTTAGTGAAGTGACATTCCACTTAACAGCGAGGCACAAGTACACCAGTGTTTGTCACCAGTCCACTCCAGGGTGCCTGTGGTTGCTGGTCTTCTAGTTTTGATGCTGGCATTGGTGGAAAAGTCTTATTGGTCTGATTTCACTTTTTGGGATGTTTTCTCATGGTTCTAGGCCAGTGGTCGACAAACTCATTAGTCAGCAGAGCCAAATATCAACAGTACAACGACTGAAATTTCTTTTGAGAGCCAAATTTTTTAAACTTAAACTACATAGGTAGGTACATTGTTATTAACTTAATTAGGGTACTCCTACGGCTTAGGAAGAGCCACACTCAAGGGGCAAAGAGCCGCAGTTTGCCTACCACTGGTCTAGGCCTAACAGCTTCCTTGCTGTCTGAAGAAAAGGAAGGAGCAGGGTAGGGTGTGAGGGACAGGTGCAGGTACTTATGTATCTCTGCCTATCTTTACAGTAAGTTTAGAAATGTCTTCATGTAGTAGTTGAATAGCAGATTCAGATTATAAACCCTACTGCTTACAGCTTTAAGACCTTGGGCAGGTTAATCAATGCCTCTGATTCTGAGTTTCCTCATCATCGCACAGATTTGCATTTATCTCTGTTTCACTGATGGGCAAGCTCAGGTACAGGGAATTTAATTTTTCTGAGTTCATACATTTAATAAATGGGAAAGCTGAGGTTTGAACCCAGGCTGTTTTCAAATTCATGCTTTTTACATCATATTCTACTGCCTTCCCTTCATGTTAGCGCTTAGAACAATATCTAAGTAAATGCTTAATATATATGAGAAAATTAACTATTGTTATTAAAAGTTTTTGTAGAGTACTGTTATATGCCAGTCACTCTGCTAAATGTTTATAATAAAAAGTGAACCAAAGGCAACACTGTCACCATGGAGATGAGGGTTGATTGGCAAAGAATTATACTTAAAAAGGAGACATATAAGTATCTAGTTATAAACTATAATAAAGGCTGTACATTAAAGAAAGATAAATAGAACTCTAAGAACTCTATAACAGGGAAATATGACCTAAACTAAGGAGAGGGCAAAGGTTTCCCCAAAGAACTGGTGTTTGAATTGAGATTGAAGAGTAAGTAGACATTAATTAGATGAAGCGAATGGATGGGGGAAACAAAGGGTGGTTGAAAGTATGGTGTTCCAATCAGAGGGTAAAACAAGAGGGAGAAGGGCCCATTTGGGGAATCCTAGGATAGTAGTTTGCAGTGTCATGGCTGCAAGAGTTGGAGGTGCAAAATGGGATGGGAGAGGTTGGCAGGGCGTAGGTAGTGTAGGATTATGTGGGCCATGTTAGGGAGTTTGCATTTTTCCTAAGTGTAATGGGAAGTCATTCAAGGGTTTTAAATGGAGGAGCAAGACCTTTGACATGAAAAGCTCATTCTGACACTAAGATGTTCACATATCCCAACCTGTATCTCTCTACAGGCCCCCCAGAAAGTCTGATCAATCAGAATGGAGTCCCATGGGAGACTTAACCCTCCCACCCCTTTCTAATCATAATTTTATAAAACATCAGCAACTTCTAAGTTTTCAATTGTTGCTCTAGGGTCCATAAGTATCCTAGGTACAAATTCTTTCCTATCTTCCAGTGAACTCTAAGCATATGAATTATACCTGCTTAATCTAACCTTCTCATGATCATATCTCAGCGCTGTCTAGTACAGCTGCTGGTATTAGACAGTTTCCTTCTTCTTGCAAAGTGTGTTTTGTAGGTATTATTTAAGCTTCTCTGCTTGATCCA
>NW_005871051.1:15351658-15404781 GCF_000147115.1 Myotis lucifugus | reverse complement strand
TATGCCAAGTATTTAATGGTGAAGAAAGATCCAGTTTCCATCCCCATGGAGCTTGGGTTAGGCCTGGAGGTGACTTCCAAAGGTTTGGACAGACCTGTTCACTCTGTGGTCTGCTGGCCCTATCTCCAGGATCAACACCTGGAAATTATACAGTATCATCCCAGCAAGTTTACTACAATGATTCCAATTGCAATTCCAGAGCTTTCTTGGTTGTCTCCTTCTCCATGCCTGACTGCCCCACCTCCCCATACTCACATGGTATCCTATGTGACACATTAGGCAGAAGCTTTCCCTGCCTGCTCTTCACATTCATCCCCTCCTTTCTATTTCCAGAGCTACCATCCTAGTTAAGATCTGCTCCTTTGTACTTGAATTATTGCTTTAATATCCTGGATGGTCTCATGGCTCTGCAGCCCTTCTCTTCTCTAGTCCTCACTGCATCTTTGATGGTAGATGCATCGTCTCCAAGTAGAGTTCTGACATGTCGCTCTCCTCATCAAAACTTCCTGGGGCACCCACATTTCTACTGACAGAAATCACAACTCTTCAGATTGACACTCCAGACCCAGACTTGCGGTACTGTATTCTCCCCCTTCAGACATTCTACATTTCAGTTAAACTGTATCACTGTTCTCTAAACACACCTCATGCTTTCCTACTTTTAGGTCTTTTGCTAATTAGGTTCCCTCCATCTGGAATATCTTCCTGAAATATGTCATCTGTCAAATGCCATCTTTCAAAACCCATCCAAAATGCCACCTACTTCATTAAGCCATTCTTGAATTCCTCAACGAGATATGTTCTGCCTTTATTTTAGCCTTTCAGCAGGCAAATGCTGATAAAGGGCAGCTTGTAAAGAGGTGTTCATTTAGGCTGCTGTGTTATTAACTTATCAAGTTAAAAGAAAACACTGTACCAGGTTCAATTTTTCTATTTCTCATGTATGTACTTATCACATTCTATCTTGCAATCCTATAAATATTAAGCTCATCCATTCATTCATCTTACGAATATTTGTTGGGCACCTGCTGTGTTCCAGGTATTATGCAGGTGAGTGGACAAAAATAGAAAGCTCCCGAGACCATAAAGCAGGTGCATGTAAGGAGAGAATACCGCAGTGCTGGCCTAGTGGGGATTTTGAGAACTGGAACCTGGAGAAATATTCCCTAAGTGGCAGAACCATTGTTTTTGTATGTTAAGCAAAGTGGGGGCTGAAGTGGCTGAGGTTAACAGTACTGAGTTCAAGCTCTCCTCAGGTGGTGGGTCGTTCATACCAGGCCATCACTGCACCCCTGGGAGGTGAGAAGGGTGGCCATGTGGTCCCTTTGTATCAGTGTTTTTATCTTTGTCCTCTATATTCTATGTTCTACTTATTTGAGAGTAAACCAAAGTAAAAACCCATTTGAACGGCATCCAAATGATAATTCTCTTCCAGGATATATCTGATGAGGGTCTTCAACAGTATTCTAATTTTTGAACAGTCAGCTCTCACAAAGATAGGAAGCAGGCTTTGGCACTCACACCACAGTATACATTTGGCTCTTTTTCATTATCTACAAAATTGCACTGGACCCCACTGGGGCTTCCTAGTTTTAGCAGCTGAAGCATCACACTTTTTTAGAGCCATACAGGAGAGGGAGTCTGGTTGGGTGACCTTAGTGGACTGCACACATTTCTCCATGTGTAGATAATGCCAAAAGCTGCCCTTCTTTTTCAAGGAATGAAAAGATTCTTTTCATTTACATCCCATCAGGAAAGATTTTTCCTAAGCACTAGCTTTCTGTCGCATTTCCTCCCCCAACCTCACCCTCCAGAAGTAGAATGAGTTACCTAGATAGTGGGTTGATTGGGGTAGTTAACTTATCAAAAGTCTGTACCAGGCAGATTTAGCATGAAGAAAATGAAGCATTAGGCTTCTCATTTTCGAAGACCACTTCCAAGGCCCTGGTTTGAGACTTCAATCCAGAGAGTGTTTAAGGTTAGTTGCTGTAATAAAATACTTAAAATGCCCTAAAATCCTACAGCTCATATATGAATGAAACACAATAGAGGTTTCCCCAAATTCAACAAAATCCTCAAATACACCTTTTCTTAACTTTTAGTAAAACAAATCATTCTAGAGGAAAGAATGGGTTATCATTTTTATTTCTGCAGAAAATATTACAAAATTTTTATTCTATGAAATATAAATTAAAGAGTATTCAATGAAAAAATAAAGAAATGAGTGTTAGAAAGGAGTCCCAGGAAATAAATTAATAAATCATTGTTATCTTGTAGTTTGGGATATGTGATAGCATGAAATTAAAAAATTATATGATTTCTATGATTCTAAATAAATATTTATTTTATACTGAATTTTGTGTTCTTCTTTTCTCTCTCTCTCTCTTAAAAAGGTTTGAAATTGCAGTAACTTCAAACTCATCAGAGCCTGGATCCACCCTGGCTCTCTGAACTTTTACTTTAAACCAGTGAGAGGTGAAGATCCAAGGGATGTGTGTCTGCTCTGCAGACCCAAGCTTCCTTTGGGCCATTCCAAGTTTTAGGTCCATGGTTCTCACACTTCAGCATCCATCAGAATCACCTAGACCAGTGGTCAGCAAACTGCGGCTCGCAAGCCACATGCGGCTCTTTGGCCCCTTGAGTGTGGCTCTTCCTAAGCCTTAGGAGTACCCTAATTAAGTTAATAACAATGTACCTACCTATATAGTTTAAGTTTAAAAGATTTGGCTCTCAAAAGAAATTTCAATCATTGTACTGTTGATATTTGGCTCTGTTGACTAATGAGTTTGCCAACCACTGACCTAGACCGTCTGTTCTACTGCTCACTGTTCCCAGGGTTTCTGATTCAGGAGGTTTGTTTTAGGGCCTGATATGCATTTCTAACAAGACCCCAGGTGATGCTGAGGCTGCTGCTCTAGGTACCCCACATCGAGAACTGCTCTAAGTCAATGGTTCTCAACTTTGCTGCACAATGGAAGCACCTGGGAGTTTTGTTATTACAAATATTGATGGCTGGGACAATCCTTAGTGAGTCTTCTGATTTAATTGACCTGGGCATGGGGTATTTTATAAGTCTAGTATGAAGCCAAGATTGAGAACCAGTGGTCTGGACTGTGGCAGGATTCTTAGTTCACTTAGATAGTAGATCTAAGCTATGCCCTTCAATACAGTCATGTGCCACCTAACGGGGATTCCTTCCAAAAATGCGTCATTAGGCAATTTTGTTGAGTGTTGTGCCAACATCACAGAGTATATTATACAAACCTAGATGGTATAGCCTACTTCTATAACCTATGTGCTATTGATTGATTGACTGATTGATTACTAATCCTCACCCGATATTTTTCTATTGATTTTTAGAGAGAGTAGAAGGGAGGAGAAGAGAAAAGAGAGAGAAACATTGATGTGAGAGAGACACGTGCCCTTGACCGGAATCGAACTTGGGATCCTTCAGTCCACGGGCTGATGTCCTATCCACTGAGCCAAGGCGGCCAGGGCATGCACTTTTATACAACTGGCAGCGGGGTAGCTTTGTTCACACCAGCATCACCACAAATAGGTGAGTAATGTGTTGCACTACTATGTTATGACAGCTAAGATGTCACTAGGCAATAGGAATTTACAGCTCTATTATAATCTTACGGGACTTCCATGGTATATATTGTCCATTGTTGTTGGACATACCATTATAAAACCTATAGCTTTTTATATTTTCAAAATATAATGTCAACATGCAGTTGGAAAATCAACAATGCATATTGAGGAGGTCATGACAGAATTTAGTAAGTGGAAGGTGCTCTACAAGAACTCAGAAAATTAACAATCTTTATCTCAGGCTAGAGTTTGGATTTTGCAGATTTTAGGTTGGTGTGCATATCACATGCAAAATTCACCATGTTCCGGAAATCTGCAATAGCTTGAAATTTCTTAATAATATTTTTTGGTATTATAATTTTATCTTCTTAACTAATTTAATGCCCTTTCCCTATTTGATCTGGCTTAGTAGCTCTAAGAAAATGTATTGTAATACCTTATTTAATGCTCAATTTATAATTTTTCTCACCAGACACGAAATCCCTTATGATGGTTCCCTTTAACATAGCTGTGAGCCTCATTTACTAAAACCCAAAAGCATTGTGGCATCTCTAGTTTCCTCTTTGGTGGGGTCCTAAAACAGCTGGCCCTCATCCTCTAGTGAGCAGTAGCTTGAGAATGAAAGTAATTTCTTCCTTTAACTCTCTGGGTGCCCCGTGGCGATGGGTAATCTTTAACTACATATTCCATCTCTAGACTTATTATCATTCCATTTGGAAAAACATGTCACATAGGGCCAAAGAGACCCAGTTATGCTGTGGATTCTGCTTAAATGAATACCTGATGAAGCGATAAACCCATTTTAAAATGAATTTGCTGCTCCCATCAATTCCTTGCAACTCTGTTGCCAGCCTGAAAAATATATATCAAACAATGAAACTTGATAATCTGACCCTGCTAAGTGCTGCAAGCAATGTCCCAGGCTGCACATATGGTGACTCCTTTATTTATTTAATTCCTGATTTTCAAATATAAACCAAAAACGATCTGGAGCAGAATAACTTTTCCCTCGCCCAGATAATGTATTCAAAAATCTGGCTACGCATGAAACTTAAACAGATTATGTTGGGTTATTTGGACAAACATGGAATTAATTTATATTAAGTGCAGTGTGACACTGTCATTAATTATGATAGAATATTACACTGGGGCCAAAAAAGGCCCAATTCTTATGGCTGACTCTACCACTGGACAGATCATTCAAGGGGTCAAGTGTCATACAGGGACGTTGTTGTAACTGGCAGTTGAAAATACACACCTAATAAGGTCATCTTCTCTTTCACAGCCTCTTGAAGTCCCTGTGAATAGCCTGTGGAGTGGGGGAACCTTTTTTGATCCAAGATCCATTATCAGGACTGGACATTCATGTCTTCCAGAAGCACAAGTTTTATCCAAGTTCCTCAGTTTTCCCTGGTGAGAAATTAACATGCCTCACAGGAGCATTGAAACTAATCATTACAAAAAAATGAATTAATGACATGTACAGAAGGACCTAGTCCCTTGCAAGGAGAGGGCTAGAAAGGCAACATATATCAATTTTCTTAATAACTTAATTATAATGGGTGATGATGATAGTACCTTGTTTTTGTGGGTCTTCAAAAATTGAAGGCGTAAGTGTGATTGTATTGGCGGCTGGGGATGAGTTCAAGGACCTTTCTTTGTCACTCTTCATTTGCTGTTTTCTCATACCCACAGAGCAGCTTTCAAATGATAACTACAACTTATAATTAGTTGCCCACATGGCAATGCAATCTTGGTTCTCTAGCAGCAGAAAATGGATTTTTAATTTATTTTTTTCCAATTATGATGATGAGTTTGTAGTGAGCTTACTGTGTTTTCTGACTCCACCCTCTTGTGACTAATAGTGTTTGTTTCTGTGCTAACAGCTTAGGCCTTTGATAATGGATATCTATTGCTTTTGCCTGCCACCTCCCCTTCTGATAACAACACCCCAATTTTCCTTTGGAGAAACAGCCCTCACCTATTTCAATCCATATGATTGAGGTAGGGTTTGATCCCTCTCCTATCCTCTGTGGGCAGGCACATTGGCCAGGCATCTGCTTAGATACACTGATTGGTTCAGGAATGGGCATGTGATCATGAAATCTGGGATTCTTGCTGGGAATTTTGGGAAAAAAATAAGTTTTATATTTTTCTTCTGGTATTGCTAAACTAACTAGTAGGGTATGATTTGAGAGCTCCTCTTGGACCTCTGTGTCATTATTTTAGTTGATCCTATATGACGAAAGTAGACCCGAGAGATGAAAAGGTACAGATACCTGAAATTTGAGCACCTGGATCTTGTTGTGCCTAAGGTGGACTCTTGGACTGTTGAATTATGAGCGTTAAAAATTCTCTTTTTGTTGGATTGAATTGACTTTATGTTGCCTGTAACCAAGAGCACTCTTAGACGTGTTCTATGGTCATCATTGCTAAGATATTAACAAAGAGAAAAGTGCAAATAGAGGCCCCCACCCCCATATCTGTGCATAGAAGAGTCCAGTGAATTGTGTTTCTAGCTGACTTTTCTGCATTATAATCCACATCACTTCTAAGCCTCAGAGTTTCTGAGGCAGGAAGGAGCTGAGTTTTACACTTAGAAGGGAAAAACTTGGACATTTGGAATACATTTATGAGAAATTGGGAATGTGATTACTGCATCTACATGTGAAAACCTCTGTCTTTATTTATAGCAAAGATTTGACAAAAACAAAACAAACACACACACACACACACACACACACACACACACACACAGAGAGAGAGAGAGAGAGAGAGAGAGAGAGAGAGAGAGAGAAGTATAGAGACATTTTTTTTTTTTGGCAAAGTTTTTAAAAAGCTTATTCTGTAGAATGCCCAATCTTTTACAAAGGAAAAAGCTGGAATAGTTGCTAAATGAGGAGTAAAATATTTGTAAGTAAAGATTATTCAGTTTAAACTTATTTGTAATTATTTCCATATTAAAATGTATTTAATTAGGTAGAAAGAAATGGCCAGAGGAGAAGAGTGTTGCTCATCCCAGGGTACAGTGCCTTCAGGTCATTCTACCGGAGTTTGCTGCTCCCTTTTATTGGTTTGTATAGACTGTCCCATTCTGTGAAGATGTTTTTGCACAGTTTTAATCATCTGGTTATGGAGGTTTGAAATAACATGAGAGTGGTAGTCTGAATAGAGAAAATGTACCTCCCATTGCCCCTTTCCTGCTCTTAGGTAATAGACTCTGGGACTCAGAACAGAAGTCAGGGCTTTTGAACAGCCAGTGCCCTGACGGTGTTTTTGGCCTCAGCTGTCCCCTTGGTCAGCAGGCAACAGCCACGTGACCGAATACAAGTAGGGATGAGTGAAGTTAATTAGCTCTGATGGGAATTAAACATACAATCTTGGCATTGCTAGTACTGCCCTCCATCCCCCAGCACACTGCATGTGGAGTGACAAGTGAGAAGCTGGCAGGGCTCACCAGTGCAGGTGTCATAACACATCTGAAAAGCTGAGACCAAAGACCTCATTCTGCCACTCCTCGGTCCTGCCTCCTAACATTTGACCGGTGAATTCATTCACGTTTAGATGAAAAGAATTTAACATTCTGGAAGAAAACCTTTTCTTTCTATTATTTTAAGTATTAGCGATGTGCCGTAGGTGTTATGGGTTGAATTGTGTCCTCCCCAAATTTATATGTTGAAGTCATAATGCCCAGTATTTGAGAATGTGACCTTATTTGGAGGTAGGGTCTTTAGAGAAATCACCTACAAGCCAAGAAGCGAGGTCTAGACCAGATCTTTCCTTCATAGTCCTTGGCAGGAACCAATCCTGCTGACATCTTGAGTTTGTATGTACCACAGCTTTGTAATTTGTGGTACACAGTCCCTAGCCGACTTATAGAGTTGGCTAGTACCTGAAGCCCCGTGACTCAGAAGAGCTCATTTAATCTCTGTCTTCAAGGTAGTCCTCACATTTCCATTTAAAACTCTGAAGTCTTGTCCATGTACACACAGGAATCTTATAAAAAATGTTGTTTCTTGGAAAAAGTGGTAATTCATTTCACAGTTCAGACAATTAAACAATAGCTTTTCCACAGGATAACCTGTGTATGTCAACATGCAACACAGTGCTTTATACATACTTGTTATTTTCATCGTGTTGACTTTTGTTGTCATAGCAGCGTGAGCTGTCTAAGACGTATTGTGAATAATTCTGGAATCTGTTTGATCTGGTGACTATCGCTCCTACTTACCTCTGTTTTTGTTCTATTTTCATCTTGTGCATAATTATGTATTTAAAAAGTCTATGGTTTTAATATTTTTAAAGTATTTGAACTATCAGTACATACTATGTATGTGAGTGGTCTTCGAGAAGATTGAAGCATTTATTCCAGGCACCATCTTTAGGCTTTAGGCTATTTCTTTAGGGAGTTCTATTAAAAATGTAAGCTCAAATCCTAATACAACAGAGATAGAGGTAGTGGGTTAATTAGTAGACTGTTTAAGACAGGGACAGTTATGCATATTGAATTTTCTTCAGCACTCACCAGAATGTCTTGCATGTAACAGGTACTCATTATATATTAAACTCCTGGCATTTGCAGATTTAACATTTGAGGTTTTGGATTGTCCCAAGTGACCTCCAGAGGGCCCTGGAATTGTGAGGGTCCCAGCATGTGCTTCTCAACATGACTTTGTGGTTCTCTGTTCTCATTAAGTGATCTTTATTAAAAGCCATCATCAAGTGCTCACAACTAAATTTTTTAATGTATAAAATGGAGGTCAAATAAGAGACATGATTTAATAAGAATTTAAAAAGTGGTTACCTTGCTCTGGCTGGTGTGGCTCAGTTGGTTGGAGTGTCATCCCATGCACTGAAGGGCAATTGCCCAGGTTGTGGGTTTGATCCCTGGTAGGGGCACGGATGGGAGGCAACCAATCAATGTTTCTCTCTCATATGGATGTTTCTTTCTCTCTCTCTCCCTTTCCCTTCCTCTTTCTCTCAAATAAATTTTTTAAAAAGTGGTTACCTTATGGCTTGGAAATGGAAAAAAAGTGATTTTGTACAGACTGTGGTTCTGAAGAAAACCAAGATCCTTTGCAAAAAGTTCTGATATATAGAGGACTCTGAACGTATGCCTATGAATATCAAATGTCCACTGTAAATATTTGTTGATCGAAATAATTTGAATTGGTCTTGGAAACTGCCTATGTAACATGATTTGAGAAATCATAGGAATACTCTGCTGTCCCTAGAATCTTCCCCTATTATCACAGTATCTGTTATTTCACAACCAGAGATTCATTACTTTTTGCTAAGTATTGACCTTTTTCTGCGGACATCTCTTAACATTTATATCCATCTGTTATTGTCAGAGAGTAAGCACGTTGTCACTGACAGTTTAGGCTAAATGTTTTCAGATTCATGAACCCAACACTTCTTGAATATCTCTTATGTGCCAGAGCATCTTCCAGGTACTGTGAATGACACAAAGATGAAACATAGGTACTTGTCTTTTGGGAATTCACAGCCCAGTGGGAAAAATTGATAATATGGACTATTAAGACATAATGTAATGAGTGATATTGAAATGTACGACAAAGTTATTCTCTGGTTCCTTGGAGGAGGCAACAATAAATGATTCCAGGAGAAATAAGTAAAATCTTCAGAGAGAAGGCCATATTTGCATCTTGTGAAGAAATAGGAGAATTGCTTCTTAGGAAGAGATGGGAAGGGGCTAGCCTCAGGATCCAGACCTGGAGGTTAAGATGGAGAAAGAAATGGGACCCTGGGAAAAGGGGTAGGAATGTCAAAGACAATGTTTATTTCTCAATTGTGCTGTCATCTGCTCCAGCCAGTTAAGAAACATAAGAAAAATCCTTTATTCCGTGACACTAGGCACTATTCCTAGCCTGGTTAAGATGTCATGGATTTTATTTATTTTTATGAGATGCCTGGGGTAGAGTGAAGTTAAAGCTTGCTAGACATTGAAGATGGGGCCTCTAGATCAGCTCCACCATTTATTAATCATACAATTTGTGCAAACCATTTTACCTCTTGGAGCTTCAGTTTCTCCCACAAGAAAATGCAATAATAATAGCTGCTCTGTCACTACAGTGAGTTCTCAGGTTATAAAAAAGAATATTTGAAAATATGTTGAAAATTGCAAAATATTACTCAAATATAAATTTAGGTGTGACATATTATTCATCAAATTACTGGGTCGGATTAATGCAGAGAAACCAGGGATGATGTGTCAGTAAAGGCTGAGTTTCAGGCACATAAGCTAATAGAATGGCATGAGAGATTTTTTTGCCCTGAAGATACGTTTTGGATTGTGTTTGAGCTGCTGCCAGAGAGTATGCTCATATATTATACAGATACTATCCCAACCCCTGTTCTACTTCTCATCTACCATTTTTCAAATAAGAGTATGAATACAGCTAGGGATATAGAAACTCATCTCTAATAATAAAGAAACAATATAAGGGAATGCCACGTGGCCAGGGGGGCATCTCCTTTGTATACAACAACCACCAAGGTAGTCATGAGGAAAAGCGATGTGAGCTGTTCTTTCTTTAGCATGCACTTGCTAATTCAGCAGAAACTAGGACCCACGCTTATCTTATATTCTGAGGAAAACAGCATTCCTACTTTTGATTTTTTTTGGTACATGGTATAAAATTAGCTGAAGTCTAATAAGCTAAAGCAGTAACCTTGAATTTATTGAAAGTTAAGGAAAATTTAATGCCAAGAGTTATACATCTGCAACTAAAATGAGTCCCAGTGCACCCCTTCTGCTCTCAGATTCTGGGAATGCCAATAAAATACCAGAAGACATGCAATACTGTGAAAATTGGTTCTTTGGGTATTGTAGCATCTTGACTTGGAAGGGCTTTAACCTTGGCCTCATGCTTCCTGCGGGGCCTGTTGCCGATGTTGTGTAAGTACGAGAACTATCAAGCAGCGCTTAGAGTTTTCCATCTGAATAAAATTAAAAAGGAAACCTTCGAAGTCCTATCAATTCTAGACAGGTTCTGTGTGCATTACCTCGAACCCAATGGACTGAAAAATGAGCATTTCAGCACGTATAGGTAAGAATTATTTGCATGAGAATAAATTACTCCCGTTCCCTTTATCCAGCGATCTATGTATTTATCTGTGTGGGGTAGGTAACACCAACACCTTCTGTGGAATTTCTCTAAGATCACTGAGAATCAGTTTTCATCAGGCCACTTACATTTTTCTCAACGTTAATCCAGTATCAGCTCTTGGCTTTGCTTCTCTAAAATAAAAGTGAACAAGATTTAGTGAATATTTTTTCTTTTTTCAAATATATATTTTTATTGATTTCAGAGAGGAAGAAAGAGGGAGAAAGAGAGATAGAAACATCAATGATGAGAGAGAATCACTGATCGGCTGCCTTTTGCACCCCCCCTCCCACACTCTGGGATCGAACCCGCAACCCATGCATGTGCCCTGACTTGGAATTGAACTGTGATATCCTGGTTCATAGGTCGTTGCTTAACCACTGAGGTATATGGTAGGGGTTCCTTTTTTCTTTTCTTTTTTTTTTTTAAATTTATTTGGGTGACATTGGTTAATAGAATCATAGAGGTTTCAGGTATGGATTTTTATGTTACAAGATCTGTTCATTGCACTATGTGCCCACTGTCCAAAGTCAAATCATCTTCTGTCACCATTTGGACCATTGGAAGCACCGAGACAGAACCTTAGCATGAGTAGAATACAGAAAAATGTGTAGCCATGCAGACTTATCATCTGATTACAGTCACATGTATCTTTGTTTGGCTTGTTTCTATGTTATACTTCATGTTTTCTCAGCCCAATAGTGTTTACCAGTGCAAGCTTAACTGCTTTATTATTTTAACTCTCTTCTATATTCTTGGAACTATGGAACTTGTATCCCTATCTTGAGCTTGTCCTTGAACTTTCAACTCATATATACAATAGACTGCTGGAGAGAGCTACTTAGAAATCTCACTGTCACCTCTAACTCAAAATGCTTACAGTTTAAAGTCATAGTCTCATAAAACCAATCTATTTATGGCTTATCTTTCAGCTTCCTTCTCTCAACTCTTATATTTTATTCTCAAGTTCTCATTATTTTATTGCCAAAATTTAACTCAAATTGACCCACTTCTTTTTATTTCCTATAAACAATGCTCTAGTATGGACCCTCACCATCTCTTGTTTTGAGCACAGCTGTCATCCACTCCTGCTTCCAACAGAGTGTCACTTTCCCCAGATGCATTTTCCTGGTGCAGCTGGCACCCAAATCCTCTCTCCAAAGTGCACATTTGACTAGGTAGCTCCTCTCTTTACATTTTCTCAGTGGTTTCCTAGCATTAAAGACTGAAGTTTCACTTCTTTACAGGCCTCACAAAATCCTTCCTGACTTGGCCTACACCTGCCTTACTAGCTTCATCTCTCAGTCTGCGTGCACCATGGATTTGCTCATAACTCTCCACACTGGCAATGTTGCTTCACATTGAGTCTTTATTCCTGGTGTTCCCTTGGCTACAACAGCCTGCTCTAATCTTCACTCCCAGTTAGCCCTTGTTCATCTTTCAAGAATCAGCCACAGCATTTTATTTTTCTCCAGAAAGCCTTTTCTACAATCCAATTTGAAATAATCCTCTTTTATGCTCCATCACATCCTATGTTAACCTCGATATATTGAAATTTTATTAACAGTTTTGTTTGTGTCTCTACTTCACTAGCCTATAAAGTTTTTGAGAAAAGGACTATTTTGTATTCATTGTAGTACTCTCAACATGAAGCCCAATATTTTCCATTTGGTAAATGGTGAAAAATGCTCATTAAATCATCTTTGAGTTACATTAATGCATTTAATAGTTTCACATAAGATTTCCTTTCCTTTGGCTGAGAGTTTTGAATAATTGAGTAGATGATTGAAAGAAACTGGATGAATTCTTAATTTAGATACTCTCTGTGTCACTTATAGGTTGAAATCAAATTTTAATAGTAAATATTGTGTTTTAAAATGTCCTAGAGGATATAAAATCGAGTTTCAGTTTAGCTTTTTAAGGTATTGGCTAAAAGTTTCTGGGAACTGGTTACATGGCTAGGATTATAGGACTGCTGCTATCACGTGGAATAACGTGCTATAAATTAATTTTAATTATTAGAAATGTAAATACCTTTATGTTTAAATTGTTAATAATTAGTGCCTACCAGATTAAGTAATTCACAATCTCGGAGGCCTCTCCAGTTTTGGAATTTTAGGAATTCCTTGTCTTCAAAGAAACCTCAAAATAATAATTGTTTCAACTTTATTATAGGTGCCAGACCAGACCATCACTTGGTCATGCTGGTCCTCTACAACTGTGACGACTGGACCGACATATGTAGGTATGTGCCCATCCATATCACTTTTGAAGAAAGCCCAAACACTTTTAAAAAATATATATATCTTTATTGATTTCAGAGAGGAAGGGAGAGGGAAAGATAGATAGAAACATCAATGATGAGAGAGAATCATTGATTGGTTGCCTCTTGCACGCCCCCCACTGTGGATCAAGCCCGCAACCCAGGCATGTGCCCCCGACTGGAATCGAACCTGGGACTCTTCAGTCTGCAGGCTGATGGTCTGTCTATCCATTGAGTCAAGCCAGCTAGGGTCCCAAACACTTTTTATTAACATGCTCTCTTGGTCATTTTAGTACATTTCCTTATAGTCTATGAATCTTGAAAGTAGAATCCAAAGGAGTCTAATTTCTTTGAAGAAACTAGAGGTTAACATAAAAACATAAAAATACACAGCATCTTAACTGTCTCTTCTCTCTGCCAAATACATCATCTTAAGTGGATCCACTAGATATGGGAAGGGGCACCCAAGTTACAAGTCTTTTTAAAGATGTCATTTTGATAGTCTACATTGATTCATTTGTCTGTGATGGTGTAATGTACTTCTTTCAATGCAAATGTTTTTGCTCTACTGACCTTCCCATTCATTCGGTGGGTTTTGACACCAAAATGCTAAGCAGCTGGACCTCTAATTTAAGGAACCTATTATGTACATGTTCCTGTAGTCAAGTCTTACATTGACCTAGAAAGAAACATTTTCTTTTTAGAAAGAAGTGAATTTATGTGACATTCAAGAATTTTTCATTTGTTTGTTTGTTTGTTAGAGATATTTATCCCCTCTGATATAAGAACACTAAGAAGAAGGAAACAAATCAAAAGATTCATTGCTAAAATTGATCTTGTATCTTGAGGGTGACTGCAGTATTTATTTATTTAATTTTATTCCTTTATTATTCCCCTCATTCAAGAAACATTAGATAAACATCTGCTATGTGTCAGGCAGGAGAACTCCAGAGGGCTATGGAAGAGTATCCCGAGGGGCCTGACCCAGTCAAGGAGTGAGGCTGGTGCTACATGAGACATGGCATTTAGGCTGAGAACTGAGGGGTGGAAAGGGAGAGCCAAGGGAAGGACTGGGGGTTGGGTTGATCCCGGTGTTTCAGACAAAGATTACAGAGCACAATTCCTGCTAGGATGAGCTGTCCTTCCCAGGAAATAATTTGACAGTCTCTCTAGTCTCCAGTGACTCCACCCTGGATGTCATTCTTCTTTTACCTTCTCTATTTCAGATATGACCTTTCTGAGATCACTTGTTAGATAGTTTTGCTTTTCTTTCTAGGACAGTGTAAGACTTGACTACAGAGTAAAGGGCGAGGTGATAAATGACAAATTGAGCTAGGTGTAATGAAATACTTCAAAAATAGAAACTTTGCTTCACTGCTGGTACTCTTTAACATTTACCTCTTTTTAGAAGCAGTTCCAATATAGGAATTCAGTCAATCCTATTACTATTACGTCCCTGGAAGAAAAAAAAATTAGTTTATAGAGATTCCCCCCTCCCCTATTTCTTCATAATCCCTTAACTTTGGGTGGGACTTTAGACTTTAATATGAAAAATGTTATTTCTCATGGGAAAGAAAGGGACATAGCTTTGTCAATGAAATCAAATCTCCATTTTTACAAAGAAAATAAAGAGATGTATAATATGGGTGAATTCCACACAAAAAATGTTGAATGAAAAATGGCAGGTTCAAAAGATACATACTGCATGATTCTATTTACAGGGTATTGACTAGAAATGGGGCATATGGGGATTTTGGGTTACTAGTGATACATCCTATACGTCCCATGTTATAAGTATTCTTATAATATGTGCACTCCTATGTATATATAGTGCATGTCAATAAAAATGTATAAAAAGATGTTCACTTAAAATAAATTCTTTATATACAGGAAGGAAGCAATTGGCCTTGCAAATGTGATTCTGGCACTATCTACAGAGCCATTAAGAAGTGGGCCTTTACAATGATCCAGTTTCTTTGATTCAGCTCAATAGACATAAATCAGGTCTCAAAGTAAATTACTTTGCACCAGATTATTTAGTTCAACCCCAGGACTGATGATGCTGAGTATACAGTTGCTCAAACTAACCAAACAGTTTTAAAAATCAGCAACTCATCGTGTTTCAGAGCAGAGGGTTAGAGAACATGTTTCTAGGTTGTATTTCATTGCATGCATGATGCATTTCCAATATGCCCTTTTATTTCTCTGGAAGGTAGTTAAAGAAAACCATCTGATGCTGTAAACCCAGTCTACATACTGTAAATTTATATGTACCAAATAATAGATTTTATGGTAAACAAAGAATATTTTTCTGAGTTGACATCATTTCAATAGGCATATGAGTTTGATGACTAGCCTTCCATTTCCTGTGAGAGCAAATCAATGGGATGGAATATGTGATTATAGATGTATATTCTGGTTTTACTACTGCAAGTGCAAGGAAAGGAAATGTGTTATCGCACTCTACATTGGCGTTGTGAAATATTGAAATTCTGGCACCTCCCCTATTTAAGTTACTTTAGACTTTTCAAGTATATTATTTTACAGCTTTGCTGCTGAGGCCCTGGCTTCCCTACTTATTGAAGGTTAACTGCATTTATTTTATTTTATTTTAAAAACATTTTATTGATTTCGGAGAGGAAGGGAGAAGGAGAGAGATATAGAAACATCAATGATGAGAATCATTGATCGGCTGCCTCCTGGGCACCCCACACTGGGGATGGAGTCTGTAACCCGGGCATGTGCCCTGACCAGGAATTGAACTGTGACCTTCTGTTCAGAGGTCCATGCTCAACCACTGAGCCATCCTGGCCAGGACAACTGCATTTTTTTTTAAAGACCCAGTCTTTACTGATGACACTATTATAGTCTGCTGACTCTGGGGCCTTGGTAGCCAATTGCCTGGCTCCTGATGACAAGCATTGTTCTGGCAGAAAGGAAGTGGGGAATAAACCATGGCTGTCTCTGCTCTTATTCAGGAGGGTTCTGGGCCTCTCACACTACTATTTTGTCCAAGTGCCTTGCCATGTCGAGTTGTTCAATAACTGATGAGTGGGAAGGTACAAGTGGGTCTGTAAAGCCAACCAGGCAATTAATGTCACCATTTCTGAGAGCAGAATACTTGCCAGGCTGAGAAACAGGCAACTGAGTGGGGAGAACCTCCTGGAACATTGCTGGGTCCTCTGGAGAACTGAAGGTTGCGCTCAGCCCAACCACCAGGATAGGAGTGAGCCTTATGTAAACCAGTGAAGTGGTTTGGAGAACATTCTCCTCTAGCTGCACGCAAGTGCCCTATGCCTATCTAGATACTCAGGGAAGTCATTCTCTGTTCGTCTTATAGGAGGGGTGCCCTGCCGGCCACGTCAGACAGGAAACAGAGCAGGTATTGGAAAATAAGCCTTCTCAAGCAGAAATTATTCTTTAGATGAAAAAAGAAAGAAAGAAAAACCCAAACAGAAACAAATAAAAATCCCAACCATCTGTTTATGTTACTATTTTAGACATTTAATAAGAAATATTTTTTTGTTGTTTTTTTTGTTTGTTTTTTTTACAGAGATCTCATTGTCACTGTAATAACTTTAGGTTCCATAGCAGCTTGATTTTTATTCTCCTCTGGAACTCTCCTTTGCTTATCATGTTCAGCCTCCCTCTGAAATCAATGGACCACATGAAACACAAATGATTAGAGATGGGAAATTACATCTATGAACAAGCAGAACTAATGAAATGCCTTCCAACAAGGCAAAGGTGGGGTAAAAATTACTGTAGGCTAAACAAGCCTGCAATTGTCAGGTACAAAAGTGGGAGAACAGTGTGCTAAATCTATGGATACGTAGCAAGGAACTGATTTTAATGACACAGCCATCCGCCCACCATAATGTCTATACTTTTTACATTTCTATAGACTGTATTATTTACATGTAGATACAAATATACATACATGTACACTTTAGACATTTTAAAACTGTAATTTAAAAATCATAAGCCTTATATTTATATATCCAATATTCTCAAATCACACCTCTAAGATGTGGCCTAGCAGTTTTTGAAATTATCTGGTTATAAATTGTAAAACAGGAAACTTTTTGACAATTGATTTTAAGATTAATCTAGTGAATTTACAGAGCATATGGTCATTCTCATATTGTCATCTTCAAACATTTAAAAAGGGATTTTTGCTCAAAAGTACAACTCTTGCTTGTTTTTTTAAAAATTTTTTTATTGATTTCAGAGAGAAAGGGAGAGGGAGAGAGAGATAGAAACATCAATGATGAGAGAGAATCATTGATCAGCTGCCTCCCACAACTCAGGCATGTGCCCTGACCAGGAATCAAACTGTGACCTTGTGGTTCATAGGTCGATGCTCAACTACTGAGCCTCACCGGTCAGGCAGCTCTTGCTTGTTTTTTTGATGCTTTAACAGGGACTACAGCCTTCTCTTCCACATTTGAGCTCAGTACCAAGTAGGAAGAATCATTATAATGAAAATACCACTGAAGGATGGCACGATCCAAATTCCTACTGAGATGTAGGGACATATTCTGGTAAAATGTAATGTGCTGGGTCCCTAATATTGTGTATAGGAAAGGGAATTCCACTAGTCAGTGAACTGAGTACAGATATATCTCATGTTATTGCTTTTGCTTTCTTGTGCTTTACAGGTATTGTGTCTTTTACAGATTGACTGTGGAAACCATGCATCAAGCAAGTCTATCAGCAACGTGTTCCCAACAGCATTTGCTCACTTTATGTCTCTGTCACATTTTGGTACTTCTCACATTTTTTAAATTTTTAAAATTTATTATTTTATTTTTATGGTGATCTGTGATAACTGAGTTTTAATGTTACTATAACAATTGTTTTGGGGTGCCGTGAACCTTATCCATATAAGATGGCAAATGTAATCAATAAGTGTTGTGTGTATGCTGACTGCTCCATTAACTGGCCATTCCCCTGCCTATCTCCCTCTCTTCAGGCCTTTGCATTCCATGAAACACAAAAATATTGAGTTAGGTCAATTAATAACTCTATAGTGTGCCCTTTCAGTGTTCACGTGAAAGGAATAGTCATCTCTTACATTAAACCAAAAGCTAGAAATGATTAGCCTAATGAGGAAGGCATGTCAAAAGTCAAGATAGGTGTTAAGCTAGGCCTCTTATGCCCAACTGTTAGCCAAGTTGTGCATGCAAAGAAGTTCTTGAGAGAAATTAAAAGTGCTACTCTAGTGAACACATGGGCAATAAGAAAGGAAAAAAGCCTTATTGCTGATATGGGGAAAGTTTTACTAGTCTGGATAGAATACCAAACCAGCCAGAATTAAAGTAAAGCCTAATCCAGAGCAAGCTCCTAAGTCTCTCATCTATATATATAAAAAGCCAGAGACCCAAACGTCATAATGACCAGAATGACCGGTCGCTATGATGCCCACTGTGGCCAGAGAACCAGCTGGCTAACCTCCTGTGGCCCCTCCCCAGCTGGTCCCGCCCCTGATCGAATTCTCCCACCCCAATTGAAGGTGTAGAAGCCTTCCCCCCCAGCTGGCCCCACCCCTGATCGCCCCCCCGACCCCAATAGTGGGCAGGGCTGGCCGGCCAAACTCCTGCAGCACTTCCTCCTGGCCGGTCTGTCCCTGATGGGTGCCCACCACCCTGATGGGCCCACAGCTCCTCCCCTTGGCTGGCCCCACCCCTGATCGTCCCGCCATTACTCCAATAGGGGATTGGGCCAGCCAGCCAACCTCCTGCAGCCCTTCCCCCTGCCTGACCCCACCCCCAGTGCGCCTCCACCACCCCAATCGGCCTGCAGCCCCTCTCCCTAGCCAGCTCCGCCCCCAATCAGCCCCCCACTTTGATCAGGAGCAGGGCTGGCCAGCCAACTACCTATGGCCCCCCCAAGGTGCTGGCCCCCAATTGGCCCCCCTCACCCCATTCGAGGGTGGGGCCAGCTGGCCCACCATCCACAGCCCCAACCTTCCATGGACCCTCCCCCAGCTACTGACCCCCAATTAGCCCCCTCCACACCATTTAGGGGCGGGGCTGGCTGGCCCACCACCCACATCCCCTCCCCATGGCCAACCCCACCCCCAATTGGTCCTCTACTCCAATCAGGGGTGGGGTCCGCAGCCAACCTCCTGCCATCTCCTCCTCCTGACAGGCTGGACTCTGATCTGCCCTGATTGGGGCAAGGCCAGCTGGACCTCACCTGTGCACGAATTCGTGCACTGGGCCCCTGTTCCTATTTAAAAAAGCCTAATATGCAAATCGACTGAAAGGTGGAAAGACCAGTCGGCGGGAGGTGGGGCCGGCGCCAGGCCAGTCAAGGTGGGTGCCAGTGGGCAGAGAGAGGGGACGGTGATTCGGGGCAACGATGACTAGTGGTGGCGGAGGGGTGATGGGGGGGGGCAGGGTCAGCCGCTCACAGCCAGGGCCATCCCTCGATTGGCCCATGGGCTGCCTCCCACAGAGGGAGGCCAGACTGCGGCTTAGGCCTAAGCCACTAGTCGGACATCCACCGAGGGCTTCTGGTCTGAGAGAGGGGGTAGTCCAGGCTCAGGGATCCCCCCACCAGTGCACGAATTTTCGTGCACCAGGCTTCTAGTATTCTACAAAGGCTCAGATTGGTGAGGAAGCTGCAGCAGAAAAGTTTAAAACTAGCAGAGGTTGGTTCATGAGGTTTAAGGAAAGCAATAATCTTCATAATGTAAAAGTGCAAGCTAAAGCAGGTGATATAAAAGCTATAGCAAATTGTCCAGGAAATCTAGCTAAGAAAATTAAGAAAGGTTGATACATTAAATAATAGATTTTCAATGTAGGAAAAACAACCTCATATTAGAAAAAGATGCCATCTAGGACTTTCATAGCTGGAGAGGAGAAACTAATGCCTGGCATAAAAGTTTCAAAGGACAGGCTGACTCTCTTGTTAGGGGCTAATGCAGCTGGTGACTTTTAGTTGAAGCCAATGCTCATTTTCATTCTGAAACCCTAGGGCCTTTAAGAATTATGCTAAATCTACTCTGCCTGTGCTCTATAAATTCAACAACAAAACCTGAATGACAGCACATTTGTTTACAACATGGTTTATTAAATATTTGAAGCCCATTGTTGAGACCTACTGTTCAGAAAAAAAGATTCTTTTCAAAATATTATTGCTCATTGACAATGCACCTCCACCAGCCAAAAGGTTATGACTCATTGAAGGCTCAGGTGATTGTTAGCATTTTTCAGCAATAAAGTATTTTTAATTAAGGCATGCACACTATATTTTTAGACAATTTTATTGGGCACTTAATAGGCTACAGTATAGTATAAACATAATTTTATATGTACTTGGAAACCAAAAAATTAGTGTGACTCACTTATAGTGATATTTTGCTTTATTGTGGTGGTCTAGAACTGAACCCACAGTATCTCCAACGTATGCCTACATAGAGAAGAAGGGTCAATGGCACTAAGACAAGTAAATGATGATTCCTTCACAATATGGAGGTGACTCATCCTTTTTTTTTTTCTTTCAAAGCGCTTTGTTTGGTTCCAGGAACATGTTTATTGATTTGGATGTATTTTATTATTAGCAAAATGGGCCAGTTATATGGCCTGACCCATATCAGTAGAAACTTCACCTTATAAACTGAGGACATTGGCTATTTCCACTCATTCTTTATTCCTCTTTTAAAACTCGTACTACAAGTTCCATCTCCCAGGAAACCCTCCCACAAGCCCAGGGTGATGCACCGCCTTTTGCAAAGATCCCCAGTGTACCTGTTTATACCTAGAGCACAGCACTTCCCTCTGTTACTGTGGACTTGCCTTGCTTTTAGTTCATCATAATGTAAGCTCCTTGAGAGCAGGGGAAAAGTGCTTCATTGAGATTTAACCACAGAGCTTATAGCTAGAAAGTTATTATTTATTGAATAAACTGTTTTTTGGTATACTATAGTTTACTATTTTGTGTACTTTAAAAAATTTATTAAATGTATTGGAGTGACATTGCTTAATAAAATTATATAGGTGTCAAGTGTACAATTCTGTAATATATCATCTGTACATTGTATTGTGTGTTTATCATCTAAAGTCAAATCTCCTTCTGTCACCATTTATTCAAAGATATGAATAAACTCTTTAATTAATATGACAGATAAAAGGAAAAGAGTGGATTGCGGTGATTGGGTTAGCCACAATACAACATGGAGAAGTCCCAAGAAAACTGAGCATTTATCTTACTACCATAATGCACTTTAAAAAGTCAAGTCTATTTTTCTGAATTAAAAAGAAAAAGTACTTTGTAGTATTATTCTCAGAGATCCTGGCCCATAACATTGGCATGATCAACTTGCAGTGGAAGAATATTGTAACAGTGCAGATGAACTTTTTTGTAATATTTGAAAATGCCCTAAAGAATAGTGACTTCTGAAATGGCTACTAAGTCATGAGAAAAGTAGGAGGTTGAGGGAAACTATTGCCTAGAGGCTAAATAACGTGTGTGTGTGTGTGTGTGTGTGTGTGTGTGTGTGTGTGTATACCTTTCCCTTGAGATAGTGGAGAATGGAAGCCAAAGATAGACCTTTCAACAAGATTAAAGAGATGCTATTAATTGCTATCGATCATGGGTCAACAAATTAAATTCCATCTGCAGCTGCATCTCTGAAAGGTCTAAATGAGAAATGCAGTTAATGGGTCTGGCTGACCCAATGTTGTGATTAATTAAAAAGGGAATGAAACCAAAAAAATAAACAAAAGCAAAGAAAAGTGTAATGGGAGCAGGATGGGCATCTTTGGAAATCTCAAATCAAAAGGCTCTCCCAGGACTTAACTTGCCATTTATTCCTATATGCTCTGGGAAGAAAAGAGAGGGTCATAGTGGATGGTTAAAAAAAATGAACAAAATAGATCCAGAGACATAGAAACATGGAATAGACAGTCGAATATCAGAGTGAAGGTGGGGGAATGTGTGTGGGTGGGACATGATCAAGCAAGGAACTTGTATGCATTTATACATAACACATGGACACAGATGATAGGGTGGTAAAGGCCTGGGGCAGGGGGCAGACTAGAAGAGGTCAATGGAGGGGAAAGGGGGACATATGTAATACTTTCAACAATATAAATTTTAAATAAATAAATAAATAAGAAAATAAATAAGAAAATAAAATATTAAAAAAGTGACCTTACTCAAAACCAGATAGTAATGCAAGTACTGGAATTAATTGAAATTTGGGCTTCAAAGAACTGAGTTCGAGATTTGTGTAAGTTCAAAAGAAAGCTATTGTTTGCCTCCTATTCACTTATTCCTTCCTCTTCTCCCCCATCATCCTTTAAAAAGAAAAAATTGTTGGAGGCAAGAGGTAATATATGAAACAAGATTAGCCATGAGTAGCTTAGTTTGGGACTTCCTGATAAGACTTAATAAATAATAGTTGCAGAAAAAAATGTTCAGCATTAACCTAGTAATTAAGAAAAGTTGTGGAACCACATTGTTTATTTATTTACTAGAGGCCCGGTGCACAAAATTTGTGCACTGGGGTGGGGGCTGTCCCTCAGCCCAGGCTGCACCCTCTCCAATCTGGGACCCCTTGGGGGATGTCCGACTGCTGGTTTAGGCCCACTATGTGGGATCAGGCCTAAACCGGCAGTCGGACATCCCTCTCACAATCTGGGACTGCTGGCTCCCAAATGCTCGCCTGCCTGCCTGCCTGATTGTCCCTAACTGCTTCTGCCTGCCAGCCTGATCACCCCCTAACCACGCCCCTGCCAGCCTGATTGATGCCTAACTGCTCCCCTGCTGGCCCAATCGCCCCCAACTTCCCTCCCTTCCAGGCCTGGTTGCCCCCAACTGCCCTTCCCTGCTGGCCTGGTCACCCCTAACTGCCCTCCCCTGCTGGCCTGGTCATCCCCAACTTCCCTTCCCTGCCGGCCATCTTGTGACCACATGGGAGCGGCCATCTTGTGCGAGGGCATGATGGTCAGTTTGCATATTACCTCTTTATTATATAGGATCTTTATTTTACAAAATATGTCAATGACTTAAGTAAGAAGTTAGACCTGGAGATGCCCTCAGGTGCTTTTCTGGAAAAAACAAAGCACCTGAGGGTGTTTTTTTCCTCTAAAAAGTAGACTGTTATTCTCTGAAAATTTTTAAAAATATTTTTATTAATTTCAGAGAGGAAGGGAGAGGAATAGAGAGATAGAAACATCAATGATGAGAGGGAATCATTGATTGGCTGCTTCCTGCACGTTGGACTGAGCCCGCAACCCAGGCATGTGCCCTTGAGCAGAATCAAACTCGGGAACCTTCAGTCCGCAGGCTGACGCCCACCCACTGAACCAAAATGGCTAGGGCAATTCTCTGGAATTTTAAAAATAAAAATGATAAATTAGTTTCTATTATCTCCAATGTTCCTTCTGCTATCATAGTAATCAAAAAAATCAAAAACATTTCTAACTTGTCCATTTTCTACCATCACTCTCTGATTCTTTAATACATAATATGTTCATTTGTTTTCCTGCCTGAAAATAAGTAATTAAATCCTTATCACAACTGAACATATTTGGAATATAAAACAAATTTAAAATCCTTAAAATTAAATTAAAGAAGCTCCTTTAACTCAGTTCATTTAACTCTTCCTCTGCAAAAAGCATGATGGCTCTATCTATGTCTTGTTCATCCAAAGAACAATATGCTGCCCTAGTTGGTTTGGCTCAGTGGGTAGGGTGTCGGCCCTGTGGACTGAGTTTCCAGGGTTCAATTCCCATCAGGGGCACAGACCTTGATTGCAGGTTCCTTGACCCTGGTTGGGGTGTGTGCAGGAGGTAACCAATTGATGTGTCTCTCTCACATTGATGTTTTTCTCTGTCTCTCCCTCTCCCTTCCACTCTCTCTAAAAACCAAGTGTGCACACGAAACAGTACAGTTTAAGTCTCGCTGATAAGAATGTCACTGCCATCCTATATAATAAAGAGCTAATATGCAAATAAATGGTCATCACATCCTCATGCTGTCATGCCGTAAAGACTCAGACACTCAACACTGGGGAGAGAGGAATGGGGACCAGCCAGGCACAAATGAGCTCACAAGAGAGGAATGGGGACCAGCCAGTCTGTGGACCGGGAGAGGAACAAGCTGCCCGCCCCATGGTCCCGGTCACCAGCGCCTGCGGCTGCGGCCCAGAGGAGGGACAAAGCTGCCGCCCATGGTCCCCTGTGGCTGCAGCCAGCCTGGGTGAAGCCAGCCCGGGTCCCGGGCACCAGCGGCTGTGCCTGTGCCCGCGTCTGTGGCCCAGGAGAGGGAGAAGCTGCCCGCCCATGGTCCCCTATGGCTGTGGCAGGCCTGGGCGAAGCCAGCCCAGGTCCTAGGGTGCCTGTGGCCAGCCAGAGGGAGGGACGCCTGGGTCCTGGGTGCCTGCGACCAGCCAGAGGAGGGAATCCTGGGTCCTGTGTGTGGGGCGAGGCAGAGGCAGTTAGAGGAGCTCAAGGTCAGCAGGGGAGCAGTTAGGGGCAATCAGGCAGGCAGGCAGGCAGAGGTGGTTCGGGGCGATCAGGTAGGCAGGCAGAGGGGTTAGGGGCGATCAAGCAGGGAGGCAGATGAGCAGTTAGGAGCCAGCGGTCCCAGATTGCAAGAGGCAGTCAGACATCCCCCGAGGGGTTCTGGGTTGGAGAGGGTGCAGGCCGGGCTGAGGGGACCCCCCCCCTCTGTGCATGAATTTCATGCACCGGGCCTCTAGTTTAAGGTATAAATTCCCTACAAATGTGGAAAGAAAGTATAAGTGAGATTGCTGGATCAGAGATATCATCTGTCTTTCAAAATCTTGAAGGTTTCCTAAAAAAAAAAAAAAAAAAAAAAAAAAGAACTATATTCTCAACATAAACCCTCAAGTAACCACAAACCCAGGACCATCACAGTTCATAACTTTCTCTCCTATGCTCTGAAAGTTGAATTAGGAATGAACTGAAAGCAACCTTTGCCAGAGACACAGGGAGCAGAGAGTTGGACACATGGGAAATTGAAAAACAAGAACGTGTAATCTTGTTTTCAGAGAATGTAGGTGGAGTGGGGGTGTGAATGGGTATGTGTGGGGACTCCATGCTGATGTTTCCTTAGTGGCTGGCTTTTTTCTCTCTTCCTTTAACAGTGCAGAAGAAGATGAAAGCAATTTATAAACTACTAGAGGCCTGATGAACGAAATTCATGCAGGGGGGCTGCGGTCCCTCAGCCCAGCCTGCACCCTCTCCAATCCGGGACCCCTTGGGGGATGTCTGACTGCCAGTAGCAATTTGGGACAGCTATCTCCTAACTGCTCGCCTGCCTGCCTGCCTGATCACCCTGAACCACCTCTGCTTTGGCCCCCCCGACTATAGCTTTGTCTGGAAGGAGGACCGAACAACCAGAAGATGTCCAGTCGACCCAGTCTAATTAGCATATTACCCTTTATTAGTATAGATTGTTAAGTTTTACTTTGTATTAGGCAATATATGTTTGTCTCAAAGAGAAGAAACATAACAGTTTGTTCTTACTCCCCCCAAAAAGCTTGTGCATGTATAAAAAGCATCCTCCTCTGGGCACTGGTTGTCCTCAAAGGTTCCCGCTTTGGGCTCCTTGGTGCCCCCTGAAGGTCAGTTGGCAGAAAGTCTCTCGCCTGCTGCTTGCCTTGCTCAATGTCTAGGAGGCAGTTTAACATGGAGCTTTAACAAGAGTAAATTTTCTATCGCAAACTCCAATAACAACAAACCCAGGAGTCTGCCAGAATTCACAGCTTCAGTTGGCAGGGTTTGAATCCTGATTTTGCAGTGTGGTGGGTGGTTTGGATCATGCAAATACCCCTTCCTCTCATAGTTTAGAAAGATGAAAAAATTAGAATACAGACTGGATAGTAGATGCCATTAAGGAATTCTTATCATTTTCTTTCTTTCTTTTTTTTTTTTAGGCTTTGGTAACACAACATATCCGGGTTTTTACAACATCCCTTCTTTTTAAAGAGATGATTGCTGAAAGATGTAGAGATGGAATGATTTAATGCTTGCTTGATATTTGCTTTAAAATCCTTAAAGGTAAAAAAGGAATAGATGAAGCATTATGAAAAATCTTGATAACTGTTAAATTTGGGCAATGGATAGATGGAGGTTCCTTTTACAGTTTTCGTGATTTTTGTGTGTGTTTGAAAACTTGTAGAATACAAAATTTCTGCTTTGTCACTTCCTACCCCATGACCTTGGATAAATTAATTTCTTTGTGTTTTGCTTTTCTTAACAGTAAAGCAGAGGTCACAGGAACCCCTCCCTGGTAGGTGTGCTGTGTGGACTGGACAAGATTCTCTGGGTTCAGTGCATGGCACCAAGCCTGCCACAGAGCAAGCGCTCAATCATTATAGATTATCATGAGCATTGGGTATGGATACGGGTCAGGAAAATACTTTTCTGTCACATACACTCTGGATGCTGGTTTATTTGAGCTTCCTCTCCGACCTCCAAGTCTGCCTTGCCGCATAGTATGAAAAATGAAAATGTACACAAGCAAATGCTAAAGCGAACACTTAATCCTAATGGGATATAGCACTAATGGTATGTGTACTTTCGGATCATAGAAGTCACTGAGTATCGGTCACTAAATGAGGAGGGTGGGGAGAAGGGAGACATTTAGGAAGGAAAACATACCACAGACAATGCTTGCTGGTTAACACACTTTATATTTAACAAAATAATTTTTTAATAATATATTCTTTACACATCAAATATTGTTGCTAGAATCCCCTTTTTACAGTTTAGTGTTTAGGTTTTCTTTTTTTTTTTCTCACTAGTTTTCAGGCACACCATTTTTCAAAGATTTTAGAAACTGAATCTTTTTTTTTTTTTAAACAGGCATCAGCTGACAAACAGGCTGTTGTTGATCCCTTATTTAAGCAGAGCTGTAGTTAAAGCCGAGAACCAAAGGTGGGGCGGGCAGGAGTGAAGGACAGAGGTGACAGTGTGTGGCAAACGGAGCCTTCAAAGTAACAACAACAACAACAACAACAACAACAGATGGGATCACTACTCTGTTATTCAGAGTTTGGGAAGAATTTCTCGATGAACTGGGTGGAAGGACTTTCGTCAGTTTTGACGGTTCATGAGAAATTGTCACAGTATAGGTTCATCTCTCCCTAAAAGGGGGAAAATCTCAGTGCTACAAACTCTTAAAGGAAAACAGCTTAGAGTGAAACTTTGAGAGGAAAAAATATCCAACAACAAAAAATAAAATAAAAATCCCTTTCTCTGGCTGGTCACAGAGGCCATGGAACAGCCTCTGTAAAGAGAGTTTCTTGATGGACATTATACTTCATTCTAGTTAATTCTAACTGCAACTATCATAGTGCCAAGACTTTGATGCAAAATTTCGGTACCCTGGCTTTCCAGTGGCACACTCTTTCTGTTTTCTGAAAAGAACAGAGTAGCTCCTTAATAATACATAGGGTCCTATGCTACATGGCTCCATTAATGATGTTTTCTGGGTTGCAAATCTTATTCCTGTCATTTATTATTTTTATTATTTCTTTCCAAGAGTGTGGATTTTTGAAGCTGGGAGCAGACAACCTCAGGGCAAAGAAAGCTCTATAATACATCTCTGTCTAGACATAAGCTGAAGTATGGGATGCCTTGACTTTGGAGTGCGGGAATAAATCATGCAGAGTCGTTCATGAATGATTCATGGCTGTCTGTGTGACGTAGCCACGGTGGCAGCTCAAAGGCACCGACCTCGCTGCGGATGGATGTTCTGCGGGAAGGCGGCCTGATGGTCTCCCTCGGATGGCGCCGCATGGCTATTTGTATCATAACACAAGCACAGTGTGCGTGAGCCGTGTCAGGTCCAACTCGTCGCTACCTTGATTTTGGAAATGACAACTCTTTCTTGATGACAGGAGGTGCTTCCAGGGAGGAGAGATGGACAATTTTAAATGAAAATCCAGTTGATGAGACTCGAGAAACACGTGTCCTGAGGGTGGGACCTATGGCATGGAAGCATGGCTCCCTTTGGAGGAGACTGACCCCGCCCCCTGGAGCTGCTGATTGTGCATGTCCCAAAGGGCTCAGAGGCTCACCCAAACCACAGGCTCAGCCTGAGCTTGCCTGGCATGACCCCTGGCAGAAACCACTCTACACTGATTATTCTAGACCACTGCTTCTCAACCAGCTGATGTTCGCCTGCTCCCCGACCTCTCAGAGACGTTGGAAATGTCTGGAGACATTCACCACTAGGGTGTTGCTGTTGGCATGTAGGGAATAGAGCTCAAGGATGCTGCTCAACATCCTATAAATGCACACAGGTTAGCTCCCCGCCCCCAGCAATGAATTGTCTGGCCCCAAATGTCAACAGCACTAGGGCTGAGGCACCTTGTTCTAGAATGCGGTACTCCATAGAAGTTAGGGCAAAGCCAGGGTGGGTGGGGGGCCGAAAGGAGAGAACAATGATAACAAAGACAGCCTTCAAGTTTCCTCAAGGACCCTGCCAGATCTGCACCAGGGTTTACAAGACAGAAACAAGCAACTACCTGTGCCATGTGGTTTCAGAATTGCTGAATTTGCACTTGACTCGAGGTGGCATCAGATACCCTGTGTATTTTATTTTTTTCTGTTACAATACTCGCAGCATTACCAGGGCAACCTTGAGACGCTTCACTTTAATTGTTCAGTATCTAATATATACATTTTAAAAAATGTTCAACAAATGGAATTGTATTGTGCAAGACTCACTCTACCCTAATCTTGAATTTAAATCAGCACTTGAGGTGGAAAGAGTGTCCTGAATCTGTGTTTTAGACAGAGGGCTGAGTGGTCATTACTCTAACAGGGCCAACACGGTCCCGAACCATAAAAACTGCCTGCGTGGACGGCTGGCTGTCAGCCAAATCTGATCTCAAAGGCCAGGCGTGTTCAGAAGGATTCAGACTCACAGTGGGGCGACTCACCCTGGTTCTGTATTTATAGTGCCAGCTGACAGTGGGTTTGGAGGGTGTTTAATTAACAAGCTGAACTCAACTTCAGCATCATGAGAAAGTTGGGTGACTAATGCTACAACTTCAAATACCTGACTCCTTTGGATCTTTAGTCACCTTCATGGTGTACGTCAACATTAGTGTTTGATTGGCAGTTTCAAGGTTTTGCAGATGGAATGTGTGGTTTGTCAGAATGAAATCGGGGGCCCCCAAACAATGCACCGGGTGCCAGGTCCCTGCCTTGCCCAGCGGTGGGTCCGTCTGTGTACCCTTCTCTTTTCTCAGCTGACAGGGCAGGAGTGATTGGTTGGATGCTTTTGGTGTTCCTGGTCGGGCAGGGTCCGCACCCCTGACATTTCTTTACCAAAGTTTGACACAGCTGTGTGGTCAAATCTGGCCCCTTAGACTCTCAGTGGGAAAAAGAGATACTACAGGAGAAAAATGCGTGTCGGATGGACAGGAGCGTAAACGGGAATTAACTCGGCAGACGGTGAGCTGGCAGGCTAGAGGTGTCACCGGAGAAGCAGCCTGTCTGAGGCCATTTGTTTTTTGTTCCAGAAATCCAGTCGTCAAGTCACCATCGAGCGTGGGTGATTACAAAAGCGGTTTCGAGAGCCGTATACTATATGTGTATTTTATATAGCAAGAGAGGAATGTCCTCGTAGTAAAACAGTCACTTTTGTCAACCCTAGAAGGTTTTGCTGGTGACCCTGTTGGAGCTGGCGGGAGTCCGTGTGTCCGTTGTGTTGCGTTGGAAACGTGTGCAGAGCAGCAGCCCCCGCGCCCTCTCCGGGGAAGTGGTCCTCGCCGGGGTGGCGCGCTACACGATCTGCTTGCCTTGGCATTCGCGTTTGGAGCACTGCGCCGGCTTCCACCAGTCCCCGTTGTGGCAGTGACAGATGTTACACTCGTCCACTTTCACTTCGATGCCAGCCGGAATGATGGTAGTCCCTGCAAAGCAGTTGGGACCTGGAACACACACAGGCGGATTAGTGGGTGGGATCTGAGAGGTGCTCTCTCTTCCCTACCCCGCCCCAGTTTAGAAGTCCAGCCCTCAAAGCCACGGACGAGCAGGTCAGACTATGCTGAACAGTTTATCATGAAGGAATTTTCCAGCCATCTCCTTTCAATAAAAACTCTCCACCGCTACCATGTTTTCTCACAGCTAGTGTTCCCTGTGTATAGCATGCATTCCAGCCCAAGCTGGTTTGGCTCAGTGAGTAGAGCGTCAGCTTGTGGACTGAAGGGCACATGCCCGGGTTGCAGGCTGCATCCCCAGCATGGGGCGCGCAGGAGGCAGCCACTCATCATTGATGTTTCTATCTCTCCCCCTCTCCCTTCCTCTCTGAAATCAATAAAAATATATTAAAAAAGTAAAGATCCAGTGCTCAAAAAATAGTGTCTGTGACTGAGTACATGCAGTTTTCTAAAGTAAGGTTCTATGAGTTAAACTCTATTTGCTTTATGGGTTGTGATGCAAAGGCTGCTCAAATGTCCTCTAAACTTGAGTGCGGGTCCAGTGAGGTCAGCATCAGAAGATGGTACCCCAGGCCTGTTCCCTGGCTTCCCCTGGTGGGTATGAATCGATGAACTCACTCAGTCCCCAGTTTCAGCACCTCCCCAAGCGCAGTTCCTGGAATCCCTAGCTTGTTTCTTGATAATAATGAATAATTCATGACCAGATGATTTATTCATGTCCCAAACAAGCTTTGTTAGAAGTTCATTTGATTTTTATAAATGGAGTTCCTTTAATCTGTCGGCTATCTTTTTTTTTTTTTAAGAATGACCCAAATGGTTGGCTTTTGAAAGTCAACCAGAATTTTATTTTACTTTTTCAGATCCAGAAACTCTTTACTGAAAATGTCACTTGCTCATCATAGATGGATGTTTCTAAAATTCACCAATCTCAGGTTTTCACTTCTTGTCTTTCATTTCTATCTTACCCTTTATTTGTTTTCTTTCTTTTTTTTTCTAATCCTCGCAATGAACAAATGCCAGTGTTCAGTGTTGGTGATATTATTTCTCAGATTCAAATGGAATAAAAATTGCTTCCCAGGGTGCAGTGGATTAGAGTGGGGTGGTGAAAATTGCTGTTTCTTTGAAATAATTTGATATAAGTCTCTGAAGTACATATTGGAATAAAGAGGGAGCACAGAGTTGTGTCTACTAGTGATTTATTAATCCAGCGTTCCTGGCCACTTGCCATAACCACTACAAAGTAGCCTGGCAACATACATCAATATCCGTGCCCTACTCTCACTCTCTTACCACTTGATAAGAATTTATGAGACTCTATTTATTATCAAATAAATAAAACAGGGGCGATTTGTAGTTCACTTCATAACTAGAATCTTGCTTTTATAAAATTGGTAACTACTAATATGTTATGGCTTCAATAACCCACTGTTTTAGAACTCCCAGACCTCAGTTGTGCATGCACTTACCGTGGCGGTGTGACTTATGCCTTTCCTTCACTCTGGGGGACAAACACCTTGGGCACATGCCTGGACATGGAGAACTAGTAAAAGGAGGAGGGATCTACTAGGTCAAGGTTGACAATTAAACAGCTAGTGAACTGTCTACTTTTACCTGGGAGGGAATTTCTTACGCTGCTGTGGGTATAAACTCCTGGCCATCTAATTGCTGATTGTTTAAGGATCACTATATCAATTTTACAAGTCTTGGGATTAAACATTGTTTGATACATTCACTTATCTTTGGGACTATGCCTCCCTGGGAAACTCCCACAAGAAATCATGGATTTGTTTTGTGACCAGAACTGAGGGAGTCTTCAGAGAACCTGGCAAGGAAGCATTTCCAGGCATCTCTGGTTCTCCCGTGGCTGTGTGGACAGACCCCTCTCAGCCCAGCTAGTTCCAGCTCACCCCTGGCCGGAGCCAAACTAGCTTCAGAAATGGCACTGGATGCTGGCCACCACCTGTTTTCTGGGATCCCCCAGAGAAGGCAGTGGTTTCTCTCTCTCCACCTCTCTACTTCTCACCAGTTCTTTTCACCGCAATTGTATACTTTTAACTTTTCCAGATGGGGAATGAAAAAAAATTCTGAACAGTGGTTTCAAAGCAAAGAAGCCCCTGAAATAAGCAGAATATTATTCAGTAAATGTTCTCCCAGTTTCTTGAGAGGATTTGGAAATTCGTCCAAAGAATCTTAGAATCTTAACCGTGTGTGTGTGTGTGTGTGTGTGTGTGTGTGTGTGTGTGTAGAGGAATGTTGCTGTCTCACAGGGGTAGGTTCATCTCAATGGCACAATAAGAGAAAAAGGCAAGTGGGACTCTTTGTAAAAAGATCTCTGACAAGTCATCATGCATGTGTTGAGTTATTTTACTAGGGTGTTCTGGTTTTTCTCTTTCTACCTATATTGGTGTCATACTATGATTAGTATGTATTCTATCAGCCTTGACACATCATTTCTGGAATTATTTAGAATTTGCTGCAATCTCAGCCCAGGAAATATTAATTTATGTTGATTGACAGAAGGCAAAGAAATATTCCTTGCACTTTGCTAGGACTGGCCAGTCAAAGGCACTGCCTGTGAATAACATGGAGACTTCTCTGTGGTCTACTTGGCGATCAGAGGTATTTCACAGAATCAAAAAATCCTGTTTGATCTCATTTTATTAGGAGCCTTCTGAAAATTTCAGGTGTAACTAAAGCAAGGCTGGAGTTTGCTGTTAATAGCTTGATCTGCTGAAAAGTAATTTAGGTAATTGTCAAACAGAATGGTTGGCACAATTTAGAAACGGTTTTGGTCTGTCCTTAATAGTAGTGACAATAAATGCTAATTTTCCTTGAGCAGGAGAGTGTTCTACATGAGCTCCTTACATAGGAAATCTATCCTTCTGTCTATTCTTTTCCTTTTATTTGGGATCTGATTCCTTCTGTCTTGGTTTATGGGAAAGAATAGATGCTTAGAAGAGTGAACTCAAGAGTAAAGCAACGTATTTTAATGCAGAAGACTTGGAGAGACTCCAGAAGGGAGCAGTGAAAATGATTAAACTGAAGGCTGGCAAATAGGACCTCTGAGGAAAGGTTAAAGGGATTGGAATTATTTAATCTAGAAAGAGAAGACAGAGGAATAACTCAATAACTCTCAGCGAATGAAGGTTTATTAGGTGAAAAATAGTGGCCAACTGTTCTTTCTTCCTTCTGATGCCGAGCATAAGAGGAAACAGAGACACATCGATTGTCAAAGAATTGTAAACACACACAAATTGCTCAGAGAACTGAGAATTGAGCATGGCAGTTGCCAACAGTGTGGGGAGATCTTCTGTCTTAGAGATCCCTAAGAATATAGGACATCTCATCTGTCAGGTAGGATTTAAATCATTAGCTTCTTGAAAACAGGAACTGAATATCTACCCTTTCTTATGGTCCAGGCCTAATACTATGTCCAGCAAATATTAAAAACTCAGTATATGTTTGTTTAACTGAATAAAATATGATGAACAAACTAGCTATATATTGGAAGCAACATTATTTTCTGAACTTATAGATCAGGCTTTACACACTCACATACACATATACACTCTATCTATCTATCTATCTATCTATCTATCATCTATTTATTAATATAGGATGTCCCAAAAATGTATACATACACTTTGAATAATTATAAAGGCAGTGTTTATTAAACTACATTTCATTTTCAAAATTGAGCCATCAGCTGTTAAAGTATATATACACTTTTGGGGCATACCCTGTATATCCGGCCTTGCCCTAGTAATATAGGTATAAAAACATTTATTAATTAATGGGAACACAGAGCGATCATCACTTGAGCACTTCATGCCAGGAGTTTGTCTTATTTAATCTTTCCAATAAACCATATAAGGTGCGCATTCTCATCCTCAGAACTCTGAGCCTCCGAGATAGAAAACGACTTGTGTGAAATCACATACCTAGTAAGTGACATCAATGGAATATGAGTTCAAATCTCCTTGACTTATAGGATACCATAGAGTGCATTGCTGAATTCTTTACCCAGTTCCTGAGTTTCTATTCAGAACTTGGAAGTCCAGTTGGTCCTAGCGTTGAAGATGCATTCTGAGGTAAGAAATTTGATGGCTAGGAAGATGTGGGTCACTTTTCTATTGAACTTTATCAGATTTTAGATTTAGATTTTTGTGTCTAGAAAACAATCTAACAATGAAAATGTAGTTCTTGTGGAGAAGATGCCTGCAGTATGGGACATGGGCTTTCCTTTGGGTAGCGGTTCCCACTGGTGCTGACAGTAGACCAACTCGGAAGCAGAATGAAAGGAAACGGTTACTCGGGAGACCTGGTTCAAGTTGTGCTTCTACAACCAATTATCTCTGTGACTTTAGACAAGCACTCTGTAACCCGAATACAAATGGAGGGCCTTATGGTTTAGTCTCAAAAAGGATTCATATTTTTGAAAAAGCAACACCATGGGAAATGCAGCTTAAATTTTTACTGGGACTTGGAACAAGAAGGGGAGAAGGGAAAAGCAGGATAGGAATTCTCATCCATGAAAAAAAATTTTCCAGGAAGCACATCAATAATTTCCCTATTATCCTGTACTTCTTGGAGCACTTATTTTCCATACCTATAAAATTAAAACTGGTTTTCAAACATTTTTTAACAATAACAATCATTCAAAATAATCTTATAAGGAAGACCAATCTATTAAATATATACACCCAGACTTCTCTGGCAAGGTAGCTAAGGGAGCCTGGAGCACTGTCTTATCAGCATTACTTTTTCCTATCTTCCCACCTCAACCTCACAAATTTAGCCTGTAAGGCATCCACACAGAATATCTAGTGATCAGAGAAAACACATTTGGAATAATCTTCTCCAGTGTCAATAACCTAAGAAACTAGGAGAAAATAGAAGAGATACTGTAATATTTGTGGTTATAAGAACTGAGCAGATTCATTCATCCACTAAAATTGTCTTTTTTTGGATAGTCCTAAAATCTCCTCATAAAAGGATGCCTAGAAATTATATGTAAAAGGTGGTCTATAGCTACTCTGATCATCCTATAGACCCATACTTGCTTATGATGTTAAACATCACATCAGTTGCAAGAAGAAACAAATATATAACATGAAATCATTGCTCTGAAAGACAGGATCAGAGAGCTGTAGGAAGCTGTAACAGAGAACTTGATCTGAGCTATAGGTAAATGGAAAAATTGTGTGTGTGTGGACTCTATGAGGAAGTTGAAAAGCCAATGGGGTTAGAATGGTGAGTGCAATAAGAAGTGGCTGGGAAAACCAGTTCTAGAGGCTTGGAAAACAGTGTGTGCTGGAGCTGGTAGCTCATACTGGTCTTCAAGAAACTATTTTTTTAAATATTTAGGAATCTTGTAACCTTTTTGACATTATTTTGGTAGCTTGAAATTGGCCATGGTGGAAGTACTTATGCTACCCAAGTCAGTGAGTGCTACAAAGGATTCTAACCACTCCTCCCCTGACCCAAGAGCTAGTTGTTAAACATTTATACCACTAGATTAGGGCTCAAGATCTGGGCCTGGTTGGCTATGGTAAAATTTTTTATCTTTATTTTAAAAGCCATTGGTAGCTCTTGAAGTATTTTAAGTAAGTGTGTGTGTGTGTGTGTGTGTGTGTGTGTGTGTGTGTGTGTATAATAATAAAATAAAGGCATTGATTCCATGAAATACCCAATGTCACTCATAATATGATTAGTCCACATAGCACCCAAGGTCAGACTAGACATGACCTGTTTTGGTGGATACAAGTCCTTTGAGATTGCAGACATAAACAAGAGCCTCCACAGGCCCTAGTACTATATAGTTGTAAAAACACATTACTTTCTTATTTGCTTTAAGGTATTAAAAGTATCTGCTAAGGTGCTGGGGTAATATTAAATTAGTGTCATCAATTAACACATTGGCTTGAATTAATTGATCAAATTATGCCTTATAGAATGCAAGGTCCTAGGGGAAATAAGGCCCAAGAAATGTATAATTTGATCTGAGTGAATGAGCAGGGCTGGAGGGGAGGGGTATAATTTGTAGAAGAAAAACTTATTTGGAGTCCCTTAGGGAACCAGGATCATGTGCAGTTTGAAAGCGATTCTACTGGGCAGTTTGGGGAAGAGGAGGATTCTACCAGTCAAGCAACAAAACCAATCCTGGAAAAAAGGCATAAGTTAGAGGAAATTCTATCCAGAGGTTACCCAGAATAGCCAAAAGAACTTAGCTTGGGGCATAATACAATCAAGAGCAAGGGCCAAAATAATGCCACAGATGTGACCAAGGGAAAACATATGTTGGGTGCGGATATAGCGGCTTGCCCCATCATTTTCACCAACCCAGGGTCTTGGATGCTGCTGCTCGAACCATGGGCATAGATGCCCCTCTTACAAGCCTTGCTGGAGTGAAGACTATGTGGTCCTATTGGTCTTGAAATCACTAGTTTTAAATGTAAAGTCTGCAACAGGTAATAAGCCTGGGGTCAGAGTCTAGTAAAATACCTGCACCCTAGCTGCAAGGGAGGGTGGAGTATGAATATCTAGCATTTGCAGCTTCGCTAGGAAGAGATGGGCTTTCTTTATATGTAGATAATTCCTCAATTATAGGAAGGGGGCAATTCATTTCTAATACTAAGAGGGATCAGAAAAGGGGTCAATGTGGCAAACTTTATCTACTTCAATTTTTTTTTTTCTGGGGCTGACTACCAATATGCTTGTCTTGAATATTTATTCATTCTGAACAAGACTACTCTAAGCATGAGTGATACAGCTATTAATAAGACGGAGTTTCTGCCTTTAGGGAGTTGACATTCTAGTGGGGTGAATCAGACAAAAATCAATTAAATGGGGCTTTTTCAAGTCATTTCGTGTTATGAAGAACATAAGCAAGACAATGTAGTAGAATGCCTAGGCCCAGAGTGGAAAACTTCTTTATAGTTTACAGAATATGTTCATATATGTTTTTTTTTTAAATTTCTCCTTCACCATCATGCAATAAGGTGTTTTTCATGGATCCTATTGCACAAGTGGGGAAAGTAATGCTCGGAGAGATTAAGGGAGTTGATGAAGGGCAGAGAACTAAACAGCAGGAGAGCTTACATTTCAACCCTTCTATTCTGAGCCCTGGTTGACTACTTTCCTTGAGGAGATTCTTTCTGTATTTGTGTCGTTATTTACTCCAAAAGTCAGTCATAATCATACTTCCCTCTGTTCCTGCTTCCCCAGCTTTCTTTTGCAGGAAGCTCACGTCAGACCCAGACCCAGTTGACAACATTGAATTCAGCGAAAATACTTTTTGGAGTACTTTTAAAGAAATTCCATGCATGATCATTTTTCCTCTCACAAGAGCTACTATTTTCTTTGTTTTATAGGTGAGTCAATGAGACATAGAAATGTCAAGTGACTTTCTCAAAGTCACACAGCTAGTAAGTGATTAAGCTGGGGATACACAGACACTTTTCTATGCTTCATTCCAGAAGTCAGTTTTTCTGTAAGAGCTACTTTTCATTTTCTCCTAATTGTAGTAGCACCTGGGATGGTGTGGGATGGGTTAGAAGGAAAAGCCCAGAATATTTAAAGAGAGAGAGAAAGAGAGAGAGAGAGAGAGAGAGAGAGAGAGAGAGAGAGAGAGAGAGAAAAGAGAGAGAGAGAAAGAAGGCAAAGAGGTGAATAGGCAAATAGTGAATGGAAAGGGGTAGGTCTGCCTACAAAACTCCCATGTGGGGCAGAGAAGTGGGCCCCTCCAGCAGCTTTCGTCAACCTCTCCTCCAGAACTGCAAGCAGAATTGCTCCCTGGAAGCAGATACGGCTGAAAACACAGCGTGAAGCTAGTGATCATCTCGGCAGGCAGGCCGACTGGCACTGAGATCTCTCGGTAGGAGATGCCCTGTCCTTGTTGCTTGATGACCCAAATCCTCTTTCCTGCTAAGCCTCCTCCTTCCCAGAAGCTAGGGAAGTTGGGCAGGTCACGGCCACTGTACACATGCTTTCAACGTATGAAATGGTATGGCATCCCTGAAAATCCTCCTTCAGACCACAACGTCATATGCTTATAGTGTCTGTCTGAGTATCCCAATTTCCGGCCTTGATCTAAAAATTTATTATTGACGCTTGGTGTCTTTTAGAAATTGGTTGTAAATGATCTTTCTGCGGCATAAATGAGGCAGATTCCTATTGTGCAAGACCATAAACATCCCATATTTGTTTGGCAGCGCACCTAAATCATTGTTTCAGCAAATTGGAGGCTTGGAGGCCTCAGTCTGGGGTAGAACCGGATTGGATTATGTCCTTCCTTTTAACTGATTTTAATTCTCTGCTTCATGAAGTCTGATAGACGTTATTATGCTATGGAGATGCAAATCGGCTTTCTGATCAGGCACACTGATTTCTTACTATTAAAATCTTGGAGAAAATGTTTCTAAAAAAACCCAGTAATTAGAACGGCTTGCAGTTAAAATGGAGCTAAGTGGCTGAAACCTTCCCAGGAACATGTTTCATTGGCCTTGTTAGGCCTGGTCAGAGAGCAGTGACACGAGTTTGATCGCTGACGGAGCTCCCGAGTGGAGAATGGAGAGCCTCTCTCTCTTTCTGCTTTTAGTTCCTCAGCACTATCACTGTGTTACTTCCAAAGCATTTTATTAAACCCGAGAACAAAAAGCGTCCTCAGATGAAGGTGGCGAGACTCAGGAAGGATTGTTTTCTCTGAGGCTGCCCTAAAGGTTCCTGTTAATCATTTTATTTGAAAATTCAATATTGCTGAACTCCCACACACATTTCAGTGCGAGGGCTCCGGAGAGTTTCCTGGCCCTTAAGTATGTAAGATTTATAGCTTAGCTCTCCAATTAAGTAATGCAAGGGTTGGAGCAGAGAGAGGAAGGACGTGGTCATGCTGCACAATAGAGGGAAAGGTTGGCTGCTCTTTTTCTAATTTCAGGCAGACCAGCAGGCTGTGCGAGGCTGGCGTGGTTCCCGCTGGGTGCTAGCTGGCCATCTACACGTAGCCTCACCTTCAGAAGGGTGTGTGTGGTCAGCATAGGTCTTGGTTTGCCCTTGCACTTTACCTGCTTAGTGTTTGCTAGGAATGAGGAAATGGTCTCAGCCAAATTTTCAAGCTGAAACCAGACAACCTCCGTTGTTAGAGCTTTCTGTGGTTTTCAAGTCGTGATCGTATTTCTTCTTAGCAATCTTAAAGGTTGGAGGAACTGGTATGACTGTACCCATTTTATAGCTAAGGGCACTGAGGTTCAGAGAGAAGAGCTGAGGTGATTTTTTACCTACTTATTGAGTCGCTGAATTGATTTACTTGGAGGTGAGGAGATTAAGACTCTGTTATCCACATTTCAATCCTGATCCTGCCATTTACGGGAGGTACGATCACAACGTCCCCAGTCACAGAGTGGGAATAATATTACAATAACAAGAGTACCGACCTTATGGAAGTTTTGAAGGAGTAAATGAATTAGCAAATGAAAAACAATGAGAATAGTACCTGTCTCATACCAACACTCAATAACTGTTAGCTGTGGCTGCCTGGCCAGCATAGCTCAGTGGTTGAGCATCGACCTATGAAACAGGCAGTCACAGTTTGATTCCCAGTCAGGGCTCATCCCCAAGGGTCTCTCATCATTGATGTTTCTCTCCCTCTCCCTTCCTTTCTAACATCAATAAAACTATTTTTAAAAACTGTTAGTTGTTGCTATTTATCATCCTGATTATAGTTATTACCTGAGTTACAATCTGCTACTTTGGGTATGTTATAGAGTACTGGTCCTTAGATTTCTATTTTTTATTTTGTTAATTTTAAAACATCAGTGAAGAAATTAATCTTGTTGATGTCAACTAATGTTGTTTTTTGCAAAGTGAGTAAGCATATAACAGTAAGATAATTTCTATGTGGATTTTTCTGTGAATAGAGACAGCATCATTGGGGAGGGTTGAAGGGAGATGCATTGGTCTAAACCAGTTGACTGTGGAAGGATCCATTAGGAAAATGATTTAAAACAGTTTGCTTGGACTACTAATGATAACTGCTTTGGTTTGTTGGAAAGAAAGGGCCCAGATATGCTGGGAGAATGTCTAAGTTAGAGGCTAACAAAAAGATTGCAAGCTCAATAAGAGAGTAGATGAGATATATATCTATGTATCAAAATATCTATCTATCTAAAGGCTTTTTTGCAGCATTTTTTTTCAGTGCTTGAAAATCCAGGATAAAGTGTGAATGCCTGCCAATAACAGAAATATTGAATAAATTATGGTGCCCCACCGCATGGACTACTGTAGCCATTAAAAAAGAATGAATTACAACCTCCAGCTGACTTGAAGGGATTTTTGTGAGTTATTATTGAATAAGAAAGGAATTATGCAGAGAAGTATAGGTATAATATGATCCTATTCTTATAAAAAATATAGACAAACTTCTGTGTGTATGTTTGTATGAGATTATGTGAGGATGACGGAAAAATAAAGAAGCACAAATACTGTGTTGTTAACGTGGATTATCTTGCTGGAAGAAAAAGGTTTTTGATGGGGAGGATTTGAGTAGAACAAAATGACAAGAGAAAAACAGTGCATTGTGACATTTTATATTCGGTTCTATGCATAAAATAGAGAAAGTTTTGATACTGGCACGTGTTTCAAAACCAATGTGTGCACTTAATGATGTAATAGTTTTGTTTTTATCCTTAAAATGTGTTATTAAATTGATAATTCTTCTGACTGTCAGGCATATTTTAGACAGAGAAAATGTAGTGAATGTCAGACAGAGGCAGACTACACAGAGCCATCAATTCTCCAGTGTCCTTGACTCTCAAGGTCTAGGGCTGTGCTGGCCCTTGCAGTAGCCACTAACCATATGTGACTAAGGAGCACCTGAAATGTGGTTAGTCCAAAAGGAGGGTGCTGTGAATGTGAAAAAACAGCCAATCACAAAGGCTTAGTATGCCCTGAACATAAACAAAGCATGCAAAATAGCTCATTGTATTTTTTTTATATCAAATACATGTTGGACAAAAATATTTTGGATACATTGGGTAAAATAAAATATATTCTTAAGATTAATTCCATCTCTTGTTCTGTCCAGATGGCTCAGTTGGTTGGAGCTTCATCCTATGCACTGAAAGGTCGAGAGTTCCATTCCCAGTTGTGCGTTCTGTTCCTGGCTGGGGTATGTAGGAGAGGCAACTGATTAATGTTTCTCTTTCACATTGATGTTCTCTCTCTCTGCCCCTTCCTCTCTCTATCTAAAAAAAAATAATAATAATCAAACTTATCCTCGGGTGAGGAATAAAAATTTTAATTACATCTTTTTCTTTTTACTTTTTTAATGGAGCTAACTTAGAAAATTTCATTTTAGAAAATATCATGGCTCACATGATACTTCTATCAGATAGTACTAGCCTAGAGGAATTACGAAAGAATAAAGCAGCATTCTGAATGACCAAGAGGAGACTAAGTTTTACATAATTTGGTAGGAAGGAATACTAAGTGTTGTTGAAAAGGGCATATCTTTAGGATAGGGATTCTCAGAGTGTAGGCCTTTGATCTCATTATCAGTATCACTCAGAACATCTCTGATATGAAAATTCTTCATCCCCTTCAGACATCTACTGAATTAGAAGTGCCAGGTAGGGGTCCAGCAAACAGTCTTTTAGCATACAGTCCAGGTTATTATGATGCCAGCTAAGATGTGAGAATCCCTGCTTTTGGATAAGGCAACTTGGATAAAAACCATATCATTGGGAACTAGGAAAATAGCCGAGTAAAGCAATGAATTTAGCAAGCTACAAAAACAAGGCTTTTAGCAACAGGTCATTCCCAAGGAGAAATTCTGAGCTAGTAAGTGGTGGTTAAATGGTTCAATTACTTACAAGTTTCAGTATTGACCTCTGAGCTGTCATTATTGTGTTTCTTTGATAAGTGTGATTTTTACCCACATGACAGCTTTGAGAATTCAGGTGTCATGTGTGACACGGCATTTGGAACCATTTTGGATGCTTTACTGATCTTACTTTCCAAAAACAAGTTGCTTGTCACTGGAAAGAAAATAGTATACATTTATATTTTGGATAGAATCAGGTGGGAAAAGATTGTACAAACTCAGTTTTATCTACCTTTCACATGAAAAATAAAATTTGTTAAGCAACAAACTTTCTACTTCTCACAAATAATTTAGTATCATCTTTGAAAACTGTTTACTTCACTGATGAAGAAGAAATTACCAGCCTACTTCATTACTTTAAAATAATATTCTTGATTGAACACACTAGAATAAAATGGACATCCTCCCGGGGGGGGGGTGGGGAGGGACATGGGACATGGAGTATCCTTGTCAACAAAGTAGGCATCACTCCCATCACCCCTCCCACACACATAATACATTTCATCATAGAAATAAAACAGAAAACTTTCCATTTTTATTCTTTCTATTCAAAGACACAAAATGCTTTGCAACTGGAAAAGAAGATGATGGGCAGAGCATTTGATTATTGGAACATATGAACAAAGCGGCCTACTGAGTGGCAAGAGTAGGTTTACAGTTGTTTGTATGAAAAAGAATATCATAATAAATAGTAAAACAAGAATAGAGTCTGTGTTTTGTGTACTCACAACTGTAAACCTATTTTTATGCCACTCTATATTATTAGACATGCCATTATTAGACATGCCACAGGTAAATTAGATAACACAGTGACATTTTCTTTAATAGGCATCTAACAATGCCTGTAGGTAGAAATGATGACAAAATTAGTAAAAATAGTCCACAAACTGTATAATAAGTTTAGTCTAGAAATATTTCTAGTCTAGAAATATTATGTTGACCAGATAGTCATATTTCCTTCCTGTGTGGATGTGGCAAAAGTAGATATGGAATATAAATAACAATGGGATACAATTTATGAAAAATAAGATAAAGCACACATATTAAGGGCATTTAATCTAGATTCAAAGTCAGAGAAGGATGCCTTGAGGAAGTGTTTGGTGACAATGACAGGGAGGGGGCAAAGAAGCCATATGTGAACACTGTCTGAGTGCAATACAACACTGGGGCATAGGGAAGCACTTGAGATACAGCAGAGAGCTGGTGATAGTGAGACCAAAATAAAAGTAAACATCAGTAGAAGCTAGTGCTTGGTGCTCTTAAATACCATATTTGGGATTCCATTTAAAGAGCAATCGAAATCATGACATCGTCAGCTTTACTTTTTAAATAGATTACACTGGCTTTACTATAAATGATAAGGAAGCAGAGGTGAGGTCCATGTTGCAGAAAGTTGACCAATTTAATCAATTCTTGCATTATTCCAGGCAAAGATAATGGTAGGCTAGTCTAGGGTGGTGGCCAGGAAAACAGAGAGATGAATGGATGTGAGCACTATTTAGGAGATATAATCAATGTGCTGTGGTGGTGGATGGAATGTGTGGAATAAAACCATGCCCATCAAGTCTCTGATTTGAGCCAGTATCTAGGACACTGATAATGCAGCAGGATTTGGGGGAGAGAGAATGAGGTTAATGCTGAAAATTTTGCATTTATGCACACATGAATCATCCAAGCCGAGTTCTCAACCTTCTGGCCCTTTAAATACAGTTTCTCATGTTGTGACCTAACCATAAAATTATTTTCGTTGCTACTTCATAACTGTAATGTTGCTACTGTTATAAATTGTAATGTAAATATCTGATAAGCAGGATGGTCTTAGGCGACCCCTGTGAAAGGGTCGTTCGACTGCCAAAGGGGTCGCGACCCACAGGTTGAGAACCACTGACTGAGCAGAGCTGAATAGAGGAAGAGAATTGACTGAGCTACACAAAGACAGCTGGGAGTCCCTGGCAAATGAATGGTGATTGAAGCCAGGGGAGTGGGTGAGGTTTCCCTGGAGCAGTTGGTGTAGTGCAAGAGGAAAGGGGGCCTAGGACAGCAGACAGCAGAGTTGGAGCCAACTAAGGTGATTAAAAGGAAGTTTCCAAAGAGGAAGGAGAAAAACAGTGGTGCATGGTAGCGGAGAAGCAAAGCAAAGAAAACATTTTTGGTTGGAGCAGTCACAGCAGTGTCCAATGCAGCTGAGAAGGCATATGAGATATGGGCTGAGGCAAGTTTATTGGTGACACAGGAGCAATTTCTGTGGAGTAGTGAAAGCAAAACCAGGTTGGTGGGAAGGAATAATCAAGAGAATAGAATAAGAGAAAGCAAAAGAGCATGGAAATCTATGTTCTATGATGGGAGATTGGAAACTCCTTCCATGTAACAGACAATAGGAAGCTGATGGAGTTTCTGCCTAATAATTTCTACTGTCTCTGGGAAGGAGGAGAGGCACTAGTCTATGAGAATGAAGGGAGAAGACGAAGAAAAGAGTGAGTAGAGGCAGTTATTCAGGAGAATGAAAAAAAATAGCCGACTGAAAAGCATAAAATTGCTGAACTAGGTAAAGGTTTAGACAAAGAAAGTGACTACAGTTTGTGGTGGTACCATTTAAAAAAATATATATTTTTATTGATTTCAGAGAGGAAAGGAGAGGAAGAGAGAGATAGAAACATCAATGATGAGAGAGAATCATTGATTGGCTGCCTCCTGCATCCCCTCACCCCACTGGGGATCAAGCCTGCAACCTGGGCATGTGCCCTGACAGGGAATCGAACTGTGACATCCAGGTTCATAGGTCAATGCTCAACCACTGAGCCACACCAGCTGGGCATGTGGTGGTACCAATTTGATTGCACATGTGATCTTTTCCATTGGGACTCAGCAGTATTTTGAGTGTCCAGGAAGACACAGTAGGTCCTCAGGTTATATCAGAGATCCGTTCTTACGGAGTGACTAGTTTATTAGTGTAAACTAACAGTGGCAGTGGGAATGGGGAAGTGGGGACAGGCTGAAGCAAGTGGATGTAATGTGATTTTCACCGTAAGTCGGAACCCACTTACATAAGCACCTATGTCACTCACAGGGAGCACATACACAGCAGTAATGAAGTGAAACAGTAAAAGAAATATAACTTGTTAACTGACCTTTACTTGTGGTAAATAAATAATAAAAACATATAGCACATATGTTCATACGTCGAAATGACAGAACTTTTTTTTATATATACTGTAAATGGAGATGGTTATGTAACTACGAACGATGTACATCGAGTCCATTGTATCCGAGGGACTGCCTGTAGTCATCACTGAATAGCAGTGTGACCTTGGGCAAGTCACTTACTCTCTGTCTCCATTTCCTCAGATGTATTCTGGGAACAGTAAGAGTACCCACCTTATTGGATTTTTTGAGGATTATAATGGAGTTAATACACAGGACAGTTTTGAGAATAGTTAGCATATAATATACACTCTGCAAGTATTAGCTTTGGGATTTTGGCAGACATGGGATGATAGGAGCAAAGGAAAGGGAGAAAATAACAAGAGAGTGGTTGAAATTGTAGACCGAGGGGTTACACTAGAGAACAAGGGAAGTAAAGTCATTGATTATGAAAATCACTAGATGATTTTTGTATTTACTGAATGTCCTCATGGTATGAACTGCTGGCCTTAGTATAGTATGCTAGTATTTTTGACAGAATTTAAGTACTGATGGAAAAGGAATAACATTACTGTGCTCTCTCATGCCAGTTTCTATTCTGTCCTTTGGCTGTGGTACCCGATACATAAGGAATTTACATTAAAAAGATGTTGTTTTGTGTGTGTGTGTGTGTGTGTGTGTGTGTTTAGCTTGAAGCAAATCCTGCATGTGTCCCTTCATGTTCTGAATTCATATGAAATGGGAGAGTTCTTAAAATGAGAAAAAAAAATGATAAAAAGCAATATTAAGGGAATCCCCTCAAGTTAAGGCAATTTTGTTTAAAGGCTATACATTTGCCAACAGTTTATGTTCTTTTCCTTGAGGTCTGCAATGCAATTTAAGACAGAAAACAATCATTTTGGCCCAAACTTGAATTGCTGCAGAATAAATAACCTCCAAACCTAAACTTTAAAAGGAACTTCTTGCATCACTGATGGGCTGAGACACTCAGAGGTGCTATTTTGTTTCTGGGAATGCATTTCATATGGTCATTCAGACTGAAGTTTTATATGGTAAACATATGACATTGAGATCTCTGAAAATAAGAAAATAGTTTCATGCACTAACAAGCAAGTAAATAAAGTACAATTATAGACCAGGGCCTGGCCCCTGGGGAACCTAGAAATCTTGAGTTTATTCTTGCCCGTGCAAGTGATTTTTCCATGAAATTAGAGGGAACATCTAGAGGTAGGCAGGGTGCAGAGAAGAGAGATCAGGGTAATTCATCTTAGGTGCAAATACTGCCATTCTTATGTCAAGGATATTTCTGAATCTGCTGCCTTCCCATATTGACAGTTGGTAGACTTCAATTATTAAGAATAACTCATTTATACATTCATTCAAAAGCATTTATTGAAGACTTCTTATGTACCAGAGACTGTGCAAATCTCTAGAAATACAGTGAAAACAAGACACACTCCCAGCTCTCAATGGGCTTATACTTTAGCAGAAATGAAGGAGGTGCAAAGTTAGAAATAGGATTTTATAGGAGAATGTAGAAGGTGATCTAATCAAAACCGGGAAAGAGGAAAGCTGCTGACACACATGAAGACTGACTAGATCTTGTGGAATGAAGCTATTTTGGTGATAGTGGTAGGTGGGAAATTAATAGCATGAGCAAAGAAGGGGTTATGGCCCATTGGGGAAAATGTAAGAAATTTTATGTAGCTGGAGTGAAAAGTCCCAGGAAGAATGTAGGGAGCTGAAGCTGGAGGAGAAGGAAGGGCAGTGGCTAGGGTCTGGAAGACCTTGTAAGTTATGCTATTTGAACATAATATACTTTACTGTTTGTTATAGCACAGGGGGGACACTAAAGAACTTTTAAGTGACAAAGTGGTATAATCATATTTGTGCTTTACCAGGTCACTACTGCTGCTGTGTGGGGTGGGAAGGCCCCTGGACTAGGGGAGGCAACGAATAGTAATTTCTCTAGAAAGGAAATGGGGAAGGCCCACATGGAAATAGTGGCAGTGGGAATGGGGAAGTGGGGACAGGCTGGGGTAATATGAAAGGGAATGGAGCTGAAGTAAGTGGATGTAAATGGTATGGAAAGAGGAAGGAAGTAAAACGATGTCCATATTTCTTGCTTTGTACTGGGTGGTAGGTGGTTTCTTTCATGGAGAGGAGACATATAGGATAGTCAAGTTTAGGTGGAAAGTCCAGAATGAGTTTTAACTGTCTTTGGCTTATAGCCAGTGGAAAGCTTAAAGTGATTAGATAGAATAGTTGAGATCTCAGGGGAGATATTTGCACTGGAAGCATCAATTTAGAAGTCTTCAGGATACAGATGATGATTGAATCCATGAAAGTGGCTTCCTAGGAAAAGAAAAAAATAAATAATTGGAAGGTTACTATTGATGGAACCCTGAGGGACTACCGTTTAAGTCCTGAGTAGAGAAAAGGACACCTGAGAAGGGGTTGTGAATAAGTGTATGTTGAGGTTGGAGTAAAATGAAGTTATAGAAGTCAGTGGAGGGGAAGGTTTCGGTAAAGAGTCAAATGATGTGGGATGTTGAATAAAAGAAAAGTTGAACATATCCTTTGACCTTAGTATCCAGCAGGCAAAAAGCAAAAACATCTTCCATGTTACGGTGGGGATGAGGCTTGACTTCAGTGGGTTTAAATGATGTGTGGAAAAACTATGTAAGCTACATATTTAAGAAATCTTGTTTTAGACTCACAGATACAGAGAACAGACTGGTGGTTGCCAGAGGGGAGGGAAGTTGTGGGACTGAATGCAAAGGGTGAAGGGATTGAGAAGTACGGATTAGTAGCTACAAAATAGTCACAGGAATGTCAAGTACAGCATAGGAAATAGAGTCAATAATATTGTAATAACTATGTATGGTGCCAGGTACATACTGGAAATATCAGGGGGAGCACTTTGTAAAGCAGAGGATTGGCTAATCACTATGCTGAACACCTGAAACTAATACAAAATGATATTGAATATAAACTGTAATAGAAAAATAAAAAAGAAAAGAAAAAAAAGAAACCTTTTTGTGAAGAGAAGATGAGATGTAGTAGGGCTAAGTGACAAGAGAAGTTACTGGCCTGGAATGTATTCCTTGAACTTCGGAGGCCATTATTTTAATTTGTAAGATCAGGGAGATGAACGTATCTATTTGCTAAGAGGAAAGAACCTATCATGAAGGAAAAATTGCAGATCTGGAGAAGATTCTGGGTGTTTGTGCAGGGAATGTGTTCTAGGACTTGCTAACCCAAGTGCCATGATCTCAGGGCCTTGGCATCACCAGGGATCTTGTTAGAAATGAGCAATGTTGGCCCCACCCAGATTTGCTGCACCAGAATCTGCCTTTTCACAAGAAAGAAAATTCTCCTGCAATATTATGATAAGGAAGATATAAAGATAATGTTTCTTGATGTTGGCAAGGAAAGGGGTTAAAATGATGCTATCCCATTTTGTTGTGAAGGAATAAAGTGATCTACTGAGAATGAGGAGGGGTAAGTGCATGTGGTAAAAGAGAGCCAGCTCTTGAGCTTGGAGTTGGTGGGCTGAGAGCTTGACCAGGAGAAAACTCTGGACTTTGCTGTGGTATACAGCTGAGTGGTGTGTAGATGTCTCCAACAACCTAGGGCTGGTATTGGAGGAGGCAGCTCTTCTGGGATTGATGTAGGTTTGGGGTTTTGCTATGCAAATGGGAGTTGGAAAGAAAGAGGGTAAATTAATGAACAAGAGGGTCTAGGTTGACAAGGGAAGTGAATAAAAATCAATGAGAATTGATAGCTTGGAAGGAAATGGGGTCAATCATAGTCATTAATAGAAATGAGAAATATTACACTGCCAGCAACAGTGGGTGCTTGTCCCAAAAAGAGCTATTCCTTCTCACTGATGGTTTCTTTGTTTATGTGTTTTACAAATAACCCATCTAAAACATTCATTATTCTTTTCCCTTCCTGGTCATCTATTCAACTTGAGTCTAGGCTGCTTTAGGCAATGAAATTGCCCATTCAGATAGCTTCCTCATTATAAAATCTACAGCTTCTCAGTTCTTTAAATGGAAATAAGAAGACTTGTAAAATTGGAGTGATATCAGAATGATGTTCTTTCTTTTCTTGAATGCCCTTTATTTTCTTTATAACCATTCATAAAATTTACACTTGAAGAATGTTATTAATGCTACACTGATCTCCCCTCAAGTGTTCTTTCTTTAACTTTTGAACCTCAAAGTACTTTGTTCCTCCCTTTAACACTCTATATATTAACAGTTTTATCCCTCTAGGAGACTGTAAAATCTTTAATAGCAGGAGTTGTCTTGCTAATTTTTGTTGCAGGGCTGGACAAAGAGAGGAGGTCTTGTAGCCAAATCACTGGTTTCAAGAATGGGGTAGATTATGCTAGAGATGGCATAGGGGGGCCTACCAGAAGGTTATGAAAGGCCTTTGTACCCAAATTAGATGTTTGGGTTTTAACCTAAAATGAGAATCCACTGAAAAGTTTAAAGTAGGGAAGTGACATGATGTTAATGTTTCTGAAGGCTCATTCTGGCTAGAGTGTGGAAGATTCAACAGAGGTGTGCAAGATGAGAGGCAAGGATATGAGTTACAAAGCCATTATGATGGTCCAGGTGAGAGATAAGAGTCTGAAAGAAGGCCTAACTTTGGGTCTGGACAGGAACATTCTATTTCATGCATGGTAAGATTTAATAACATTGGATGCAGGGGATGAGGCAGGAGAAGAAACCCATAGCTTGTGTCTGGTTTCTGGATTAGGTGACAGAGGTGGTGCCATTCACTGAGATGGACAGAGAGAGAAGCAGGTTCAGGGCAGAGGGAAGGATGGCGATGATATTGGAGGATGGGGAGTGATGAGTTCAATTTTAGACATTTAAAATATTTTACTTATGGTAATAAATGCTGGTTGAATACATTAGCATAAAATGAATGTGAGACTGTGTTTTGAACTTTCAAGAGCCAAGGTTGAAATGGAAAATATTATTAAAAATATTTACACTTATTTCCCCAAGGTGGAATTTATAAACCACTCCTATTGCCAACACTGTAGTGGGAAAGCAAAGCATCTGGTTGAAACTCCACTGACCTTTAGATACACCCAAGTTTTCATATGATGCTCATTTCCATTCCAAATGGCACTGCGCAGCGTTAGGGATTGTACTTTCTGGAGCGTTTGAGCAATAAAGAGGATTTGTGCTGCATTTGCATTTCACATGCAGATTGCCAAGCCAAAATCTTTAAAGCCAAAAAGTTGGTCCAAACACTGACCTAGGCACTTTTTTAAATGTATCTGAGTTTGTCCCTTCTCTGCATTAGAAAGATGGTAGGAGGTCAAGTCCTTGATCCAGCTCAGTGTTTGTCTCTGGGCCTTAGCAGAGGCATCTAGATAGGGCGATAGTAAGGCATCAAGGATGGCATGCTTAAGAATCAAGAAGGAAGATCCAAGAAATATTCCCTTTAAATTCCTCAATTTTTATAACATAAATATATGGTTAGGCCAATTTTTTTCATGAAGTCTGTTTGCAGCATAACAATGTTCTTCTCATTTTTTTCATCCATGATTCTTCATTGCTTTAGAGGAGAAATAATGTCCTAAATAAATGGAGCTGCTATTGTTGGGTCCTCTTTGGTATGCCTACCTGTGGTATAGTGCATAGTGGCCTCCCTGCAACATCACACCCTAATTCCTGGAGCCTGTGAACACATTAACTTTACATGTTCAAAGAGAGTTTGCAGATATGATTATGGGAAAGAGTTTGAGATGTGAATATTATCATGGATTATCTAGGGGGTTCAATGTATGAGTCCTTATAAGAGGGAAGCAGGAGAAAATGTGATGAAGAAAGCAAGAGGTTGGAGGGATGAGAGAAAGGGGTCATGAACCAAGCAATGCCAGTGGCTTTTAGAAGCTAGAAAATACAAGGACATGGATTCTCCCCTGAAGCCCCTAGAAGGAGTTCAGCAGCCCAACCTACACCTGGACTTTAGACTTGTGACTTACAGAAGTTTTCACAAATCAATTTGTGTTAAGCCAGGAAGCTTTTGCTAATTTGTTATAGAAGCTGTAGACGAGTCAACTTGTAGATGATGCTAAATAAGAATGGGTAAGTTTAGACATAAGCAGAATTTCCCAATGGATTTTAAAAGAATTTAAAACTACATATTGATTACTGTTATTAATGCTCTTAAAAAGAATTTCTGGAGGGGTAACAGTTTGGTTCAAATAGAGAAGACTAACAAACATATACACCAAAAAATCAAAATACTTGTTATCATGGTAGCCACTTGACAAATTATGCTAACAACTTGGTTGGATTTGACTGAAGGATTTGTGGTCTACCCTTAACTGCTTTATGTACTAAATAAAATAAAATCAAGAGTTCTGTAATGTTCTCAGAGCAGTACCATCATCCATTCGATTTGGTTGAATTCCCTGCTCATATTTGAATTTGTAGGCAGCATTTCTGAGTGTTTATATCCTGCAGGGAAAACATGAAAATGTATTTATAAATTGTAAGTCCTGGTTTGTACTGTTCATTTTTCAGAAATCAAAAGTACATCACCTCTGCCAACATGCAGTTTTTAAAAAATGCCCATGCAGATCCTAGAGAACATTGGCATACGTTTAAAAAACCTGTGTAAATTTTAAGCTTGTAAATTGCACACCTTGTGTTGTCAAGCAGTGATGGAGCACCCATAGCACAGGGGAGACAGTGAGTCACATGGCTCAGCAGAACTAATGAGAGTTCTGAGTAGTAAGAGTGAATCATTGTTCTGCTAGTTGTACTACTGGCAAAGAGACCACGACAGGAAAACATCCATGAGTCATATGATTTTTTAGATTCAATGACAACCCTAGAATTACATCGGCATTGCTTCCAAATTGGGAAGACATTTGAAGAAAGCAACATTTACATTAACTGGTGCAACTCAGTGTGAAACCTAAATCAATGGAAAAAGCTGGAAGAAGAAATAATAAAAAAAAATTCTCATGCATCCAGAAGAGAAAAATCGTGTATTGATGGACTTAACTAACAAGCTCTGCTCAGTGCCTATGAGATACTATGCAATGTACTTTTTCAGGAAAATGATTGGCTTCCAACTATTAGTATGGGAGAATGGTCATACTAAGCTGAGAAGTAATGAGATCTTGGCAAGACTTTTCCACTGAAACCCAGGTACTGAGACAATGGGCTTTTACTTATTTGCTTCCCATAAAATCTCTGTACTTTCTGGTACCTGTGACATTGAATGCACTCAATCACGTTAAAGATTGAGTCCTGTTACTAGAGGAGAAAGCTAGATAGAATTTTGCTGAGTTTTACTCTGTGATGTTTGCTAAGTGAGAGCTGCTCAATTAATCTCTCCTATACCCAGGTAACTTTCATGTTGAGGCCAGTATATATCATTAAACAATTAATTGTGGTATTTATTTTTAAATATATTTTATTGATTTTTTTACAGAGAGGAAGGGAGAAAGATAGTTAGAAACATCGATGAGAGAGAAACATCCATCAGCTGCCTCCTGCACACCTCCTACTGGGGATGTGCCCACAACCAAGGTACATGCCCTTGACCAGAATCGAACCTGGGACCTTTCAGCCTGCAGGCCAATGCTCTATCCACTGAGCCAAACCAGTTAGGGCTGTGGTATTAATTTTAATAAGCATTAGAAACACAGATGTTAACAATCACAGACTACTTGGTGAAAGTGTTTGTGGATATCTCTTATGCTTTCAGCCTTGGTAAAGTTTACGTTGTCACAGATTGTATAAGTAAAATGTTTTCCAGCCCACAGCAGGCTGTATACATCTATAGCTACCTGTTTTGTTCTACTCTGGCTTCTAAATATCCTTGCTTTAGTTCTAGGGTTGATTCAAGGATTTTAGGAGGGTGTAAATTCAAAAGTTTGGGATGTAACCCCAAGTGTTCTATTTATTTTCCTAGAATTTACTCAAGTCCTCTGCTCATTGCTGGATACCTGGTGGCATTCAAGGGGACCTTCAGCTTCTGATTATCAAAATGCCACCAGTTAGAGCTGACCATCCTCCCCTTGGGGCCCTCCTGCACTGGGCTCCGTATCTCTGTTATGGAATCTGACATAGAATAGAGTTTACGCACACGCCCATTTACAACGCTACGACTCTGATCACCACAAAGGCACTC